>NC_143577.1:115705348-116017576 GCF_048544385.1 Mastigoproctus giganteus | reverse complement strand
AGAGTGGTAATCAATGGACACTGTTCTTCAGTGTCCATTGAAATTTGGCATATCAAGACATTAACCCTGATATAAAGATTTGGCTTGTTTGTTTTAGGGTTTTATGGCGCATTAGCATCTAAGGCTATAATGCGCCAAGTCAAAAAGATGTAGAATATAAAACTATAATATTACAATTGTTTGTATATTATTGTAAAAGAGTATACGATATAAAATGATAAAAATATTCTAGATAGAATTATTTAGTTTAATAATTTGTAAAAACTTAAAAATAGTTGACACTTTGTCACTGTCCGATAAAATCTGTCTGAGTGTATAAGGTTCAGACAGATGGCTAAAACATAAACGGTGGTCATTATAAAAGGACGGACATTCAATTAAAATATGACGGACTGTTAAAATGGTGTCACAATTTCTACACATAGGACGATCGTCTGCCTTCAGCAGATAGCAATGTGTCAAGTGACAATGTCATATGCAGAGCCGAGATAGAACAACTTCCTCTTTCCGGTTCCTGCGCAGACTAGACTGCCAATGTTCAATTACAGACTTAATCTCATATAACTTGTTTGCAGCCTGTCCATGCCATGAGTGTTGCCATTGGGATACCAGTTTCTTTCGAATTACTTGCCTGTAGTCTGTATAGGAGACTAACAGGCACGAGTTAAAGAGGTTCGCTGATTTGGCTGCAAAGTCTACCATATCATTTCCTGAGATCCCAATGTGGCCTGGGATCCAGCAGAAATGAACATCAAATTCAGATTGCGCAAGGAACTGCAGCTTCTGCTGTATCCGGGTCAGGACAGGATGAGGGTTTAACCTCATTGATGATAAAGCCTGCAATGAACTCAGAGAATCGGTATATATAATATATTTTTTGTGGTTGGTGGTTTGTATACGATCTAAGGCTAGCTCAACCGCGTGCAGCTCTACTGTGAACACACTGCATTCGTTGGAGACCTGCTCAGATACTGTGGTGCCTGGGAAAACAGCTGCAGATCCGGCAGAAGACATTTCTTGACCTCAAGCCATCTGTGTAGATGGGCAAGAAGTCAGCATGTTCCGAGCGCTGTCCTAAAAAGAGCTGCAAGTAGACGGTGGATGGAGTACTGTCCTTTCTCCAATTGTTAAGGGAGAAGTTGCAGTTTGGGACATGAGCATGTCAGGGTGGAGAAGGTTGCCCTGGTGATGGGGCAACATTGTCTAATGTGATATTCAAATCATTGAGTAGCCTTTGGATAGGAATACCAAATGGTTGATTGGCAGTCTGGCGAATATTCTACAGATTTTCCCAATGTGGCTCAAAAACGGGTGATCACATCAGATGGTCTGGCAGGGATTTCAGTATCAAAGCATACTGAAAGAGAAAACGAGGGTTCATTTGCTTCAACATATTAGCTATGGACAGGAGAAGTTCGAAATGCTCCATTGGCAATACGGATTGTCTGATGGTCGATGGGATCCAACCATCGGAGTACGTTGAGTTTAGAGGAAGCATATACCTGGCACACATAATCTAGCTTAGATCGTACGAGTGCACAATAGAGGCGCAAAAGGATACATCAGTCAGCACCCCAAGAATGTGAGGAGATTGCACGTAGGATATTCAAGCCTCTCGTACACTTTGCACGTAGCTGACGGATGTGTTGTAAAAAGGTCAACTTTCTATCAAATATAAGCCCCAAAAATCTAGTCTCAGGTACTACTGGAATAGCATTTTGTCCAAGCCTCAGTTCAGGTTCAGGGTGAAGATGGTACTTTCTGCAAAAATGCATGCAAACAGTCCTTTGTGGAGAGAACCTGAACCCGTTATTCGTTGCTCATAAGTTCAGATGGTCAATAGAAATTACCCTCATGTTGCAGGAATGACAGAATATGCTAAAATCGTCAACATAGAGGGCACAGTTTACAGTTGGAGGAAGTTGTTCTGTGATGGAATTCACTTTGATGACAAAGAAACAATAATTGCAGATTGGAATATAAGAAAATTTTCTTTTAATTAACAAAAGGGTTAACTGTTGAAACAACTTGTTACATATCACAAATTCTTAACAACCTGGTACCTAATCTAGTAAAACTAGATTTAAGGAAGGGTTAGACAGATGATTAGACAATATCAGGTGACTTTTTTTTTAGCCCACTGACAATCACATAAAATCAAATTTAAGATAATTGCCAACCTCATTGCACATTTTCACTACAGGGAACAGGACGTTGAATTATTATTAGATGCTATGCCAAAATAATTATTGGAAAGCACTGTGAATTACTCCAGAGGTAAGCAGAATCAGTTCCAGTGAAAGAGCAAAATAGTAAAATAAATATTAAAAAAATAATAATAAAAAAAAAGAAGTCCGATCAAAATGACCCTTGTGAAACAATTAACAGGTAGAGCAATGAAGAATAAACCTGGCTTTTTTCATTTTTTTACATCACTTTACCTTAAACGGAGTTTAAAAAAAAAAAGTAATTTAAGTACTCACCTTTTAACAAGTACTGTATATCTTTTAACAAACAGATCTATGTAATTCATAACAATAGTTGTATATATGAAAATGGCTGGCTGTGGCCCTGGGATAATTTGAGCTGAGATTGAGCACATACTTTGCCACAAAAAATGAATGATTCATTGTTATCTGCTGTAGTAGTAATAGATGCATATGATGCAAGAAAGCAAGCATATGAACTTATGTAGAATCAACCAAAAAAAAAAAAAAAAATTTCTCACAACCATTCCCTCTATAAGTTTGTCCAGTTCCTCCTTGAATTTATTTAAGCTATCAACTTCCAGAACAACAGATGGAAGTTTGCTCCAGCAATTAACCACCCGCTGGCTAAAGGAAAATTAGAGAACCTCTATTCTACAACCGTCTTTCCTTAATTTTAATTTAAGCCCCCTTCAGGTTTGTAATCTGAGCAAGCAGAAGAGTCCCATCAGAATTCAGCATGCTCAACCCATTAAAGGCCTTATACACCTCAATCAGATCACCTCACAGGTGCCTAGTCTCCAGCCGCTGCAATTTGCAGAACTTAAACTTTTCTTGGAAAGAGGGCCCCTTGGTTCCCCACACCAATCTTGTTGCCCTTCTCTGTACACACTCAAGCAACTCTACGTATTTCCTAAATTGAGGCCTTCAGACCTGTATGCAGTACTCAAGGCATGGCCCGACTACAAAGGGATAATCACCTCCTTTTCCCTGCTAGCAAAATTCCTGTATATCATCGACAATACCCCATGACCTGCTGAGGCAGCACCTTTCTGCATTGCTCAGAAAACTTCATATCTGACTGCACAATCACTCCTCTTTTTCATTTTCTACCATTTTAAATATAGTACCACAGAGTTGGTACGTTCCTCTGGAGTTAATTCTACCCATATTATTATTATTATTAGCTATATGGTGCAAGGAAACCTAATGCTTATGCTGCACCAGCCAAAAAAAAAATTTCCACAGTTACCCTGTGTGTGTGTGTGAGAGAGAGAGAGAGAGAGAGAGAGAGAGAGAGTGTCAAATGTAGAAGGGAATCACCAAGAAAGAGAAGAATGATGATGTCCAGCTCATGATCCTGGGTATGCCAAGCCCATACTCACCAGATGTCAGCCCCGGGGTTCTTAATAATAAACATTAATGTATTCATATAAATAAATATTTCGAAATTATAATAATATTGTAAATAAAATATTCTATAAATTTTAAAGAATGCTTTTAAAAATTCTGATAGATGTTTAAAAAATAGGATTGTTTTTTCAGGCACCAATTGCTTTATTTCATACTTGTACATGGTGATGCCTTCATTGCTATTTGGCATGCAGTACTTTGCATTTGTGAATGTTAAACTTCAGTTGTCACTTCTCAGCCCATCTGCCCAAATGTTCTAGATCCTGTTGCAGTAATTACTGTCATTAACAACCCTGCCAACCTTTGTATCATCTCCAAACTTTGACATTTAGCCTGATATACCTTCATTAATATCATTGATAAATATACAAAACAAAAGTGCACCCAACACTGAACCCTGTGGGACACCACTAATAACATTAGTCCAGAGCAGCATCCATTGATTACCACTCTTGTCTTCTCCCACTCAACCACCCTTTTATCTATTGTAGCAACTTACCCATAATACAATACTGCTCCTATCTGTACAGTAATCTTCTATGTTCAACAGTGTCAAAAGCTTTCCTGAAATCCAAGTATATGATATCAAAATTATTTTTTTCATCCGATTCCTTTGTGATCACATCATAGTATCCAATCAAATTTGTCAGACAAGACTTCCCCTTAACAAATCCATGTTGTGTCTGAACTGCAGTCTTTTCTAGATGATCTTGCAATGCATCTTTAACCAATGATTCCATTATTTTCCCTGGAACAGAAGTTAACCTAACTGGTGTGTAATTACCCATGTCACCCTTATATCCCCCCTTTGTGAATAAGAGATACATTTGCACATCTTCAATGCGTGGGGACTTCCCGTGAGTCCAAGTACTCATCCAAGTACACATAAATTCTCTCATTGAAGTTTAACTTCAACGATTTCTCCTCCACTTTGCTCTCAGTTATTACAAAATCATTAAGCACCCTGTTAGAGTTTGATAAACTTCTGGCCTTTTTGCTCCCTTAATAACCCCTCTGTGAATGTAGATGAAAATTACTCATTCAGATTATCAGCTATCTGAGCCGGATCATCAACAGTCGAACCATCAATATCAAGTGGACCAATCTGATTCATCCCCTTCCTTTTAGAGTTATATAAGTAAAGAAGTCCTTGCTGTTTTTCTTAGCATCCTTTGCCAAAGATTTCTCTTAATCTGCCTTTGCTTGCCAAATCTCATTTGTCACTTGATTAGACTAGATTATATATCTGCCATAGGCTTCTGTGTCACCTGATAATTTATATGCATCCCATGCATTTTTCTTCTTTACCATGAGTCTGATGGTAGTGGTACATCGCTGGTATATTCGGATAAAAAGAGTTATCAGTTTGTCAACTCTTGTGATAGCGGCTGTATTAAGTATAAAAGGCAATTTAATGCACACTTTTGCTAATCAAAAACTACCATATGCATGCTGTGCAATAGCCAATTTGTGGATGACTTCTATAAAGACTAAGATATAGTAACTTGAAGTCAGACAGACCAACATTTCTTTCAATAAAAACAGGAACACTATTGTAATTAGACAGAAACCTTATGAAGAATTAGACACTACTTCCAACCCCCGTAGCATGAATCACTTCGTGAACTCTCATTGGTAGAGATTCAACTAGACTCCATAAATAGTTTATATTAATATTAGGCCATTCTGAAAACAACCAAATTCATAATTTGTTCAGGTTCCATGGAAACATGGAACCTGAACAAATTGAAACTAAAAATTCAAGATAAAGCCATACATTCTCTATAGGATTTAAATCAGATGACTTTTTATTTTAAATCAGATGACTTGGATGTCCAATCTATGTGTGCTACCACTCTCTTGTTGTTCCTGGTGCCAGTTTAAAAAGTGGAAGCTCTGCAAATTAGACAGTTGTCACCCTGAAACACATGAGTATTGAAATAATAAATATCCCTCAGAAGCACAGCAAAATACACCATTAGACCATCCAGAATATTTGTATAACTAATCTGATTCATCCTGGTTGGTATTTCAAGGAGCCCACATCATAATAATTAAAATTCCAAAAGCATCACTGGCCCATCACCACCAGCTTGTATTACACCTTGCACACATCATCATCAGCCATTTTCAATCCACTGCAGGATGAAGGCCTCTCCAGCAACTTTCCAGTTCCTTCTGTTTTTGAGCACTGGCCATCCGTTTACTACCCAAAAACTCATAAATTTCATCTATCCATCACCACCTTTATCTTCCAAGTTTTCTTCTAGCTCCTCCTGGGTACCATTCTGTTATTTTCTTAGTCCATCTGTCATGTCTTCGAGCTATGTGTCCTGCCCAAGACCATTTTAGTTCTTTAGTTTTGATAAGAATGTCCTTTACTTGAGTTTGCTGCCTAATCCATGTGTTTCTCTTCTTATCTAACAGTCTGATTCCCAATATAATTCGTTCCATTCTTCGCTGTGTAGTTCTCAGCTTCTTTTCCATTCTTTTGGTGAGTGCCCAAGTTTACTTACATAAGTCATGGTGGGGAGTATACATTGATTCATTATTTTACGTTTCAGACAAACTGGGTTATTGCTCTTCAGTATGTGACTATTTCCTGAATGCTATCCATCCAAAATTTATTCTTCTCTTGACTTCAAGCCATTTATCATTATTACAGCTAATAACTTGTCCCA
The DNA here is from genome assembly GCF_048544385.1 of Mastigoproctus giganteus. NCBI lineage: Eukaryota > Metazoa > Arthropoda > Arachnida > Uropygi > Thelyphonidae > Mastigoproctus > Mastigoproctus giganteus. The sequence goes on along the minus strand of NC_143577.1, from coordinate 116,011,275 downwards.
GATAAGTATATGACTCCACCTTTTCAATTACTGCTCCTTCAATCATTATTTCCCTTTCTGTGGCATACTTGTTCATCATTACTTTTGTTTTAGCCATACTCATCTTTAGTCCAAAATCCTGACTAACTGTGCATAACTGATTAAGATTTTCCTGTAATTCTTTGGGATCGTGGCTGATGACCACAATGTCATCTGCAAATCGTAAATGGTTTAGGTACTCTCCGTTCACATTGACTCCTTTCTGCAACAAGTCTAATCTTCTGAAAGCTTCCTCAAGGGCAGCAGTAAACAGCTTCGGAGATATTGTGTCTCATTGTCGAACTCCTTTCTCGATTTTAAATTTGCTACTGTCTTTGTCCAGTCTAATAAAGGAGGTAGCACTCTCATATATTTTCTTCAAAATCATATATGGGGTATCTATGCCTTGTCTTTCCAGTGCCCGAAACATTGCCTTATGCTGTATGGATTCAAATGCCTTTTCATAATCCACAAATGCCAGGCATAATGGTGTTTTATATTCATTTGCTTTCTCCATTAGCTGTGATATTATGTGAAGGTGATCCATAGTTGAGAATCCTGTCCTAAAGCCAGCTTGCTCTTTCAGTTGATTCTCATCAAGTATTCTTTCTAATCTGTTGTTAATGATCCTTGGGATAACAAGCTAATTGGTCTATAATTTCCAATTTCTGATTTATCTCCTTTCTTATGCAGCAAAACTATGATTGCATTATTCCACTGCTTAGGCGTCACACCTTTTCTAATGCACTTTGTGAAGAGCCTTGCCAGTTTTTGTGTTATGTCTCTTCCTCCCAATTTTAACAACTCTACAGTAACTTCAATTTCCCCCGGGGCTTTCTGATTCTTCATTTTCTTCAATGCATGTTCTACCTCATCAGGAAGAATATCGGGTATGTCGTATGTGTTGCTACTTTGCAATCCATCTTCCCCACTGCTGGCATCATTCCCCTGCTCCTTGTATAATTCTCTATAGTAGTCTTCTGCTATTTGAATTATGCCTTCTCTGCTGTTTATAAGTACACCATCGCTATTCTTCAGTTTCAGTATCATTTGTCTTTCTGTATTACTGCTCATGGCTGCTGATTTAAATACTTTGTTTTCCCTTAATGCTTGTTCTACTTTTCTTGTGTTAAATGTTATGTCCTCTCAGAGTCTCTTTCTAATGGCTTTGCATAACTCAGTACACTCAATTTTCTCCCTGTCAGTGTTTTTCTTGCTCTTCATTTGTCGTCTTCGGTTCATCATGTCAAGCGTTTCTTGACTAATTTTTTCTTCTTTAGATTTCTTTTTCCCTATAGGTTTCTTGGGGTTTATCACTTTCAGAAAGTTGTAATATTCCTTGTCGATATCTTGGTCCTGAGCAGTCTGCAGAAGCTCAAACTTGTTCTTAAGTTCCAGTACATACTGCTTTTTCTCCTCCTCTGTTATCTCAAAGACCTTTGTATTATTTACTCGAGTCAGTTTTTTCCTTTCCTTTCCTACATCTATATCAAGTGTATATCTTACCATTCTGTGATCACTTCCAACATTACCTTATTCAGGACGGTAACATCATTCACAATATATCTTCTGTTAGTGAGGATGAAGTCGATTTCATTAGTTGTTAATCCATTTGGACTCTTCCATGTCCACTTTCTGTTCACCCTTTTCTTGAAAAAAGTGTTCATTACTGACAGTCCTTGAGATTCTGCAAATTCCACAAGTCTTTCACCTCTTTTATTTCTTTCACCAATTCCAAAATTTCCTATAGTTCCTCTTTCTGCGCTGTTTTGCCTTTTTCCAGCTTTAGCATTGAAGTCCCGCATAATAATAGTGTAGTGGGTTTTCTGCTCATCCAGAAGACTCAATTTCGGTGTACATTTCTTCAACCTCTTCATCATCATGGCTCGATGTTGGTGCATAAATCATTATAATCTTTAGCTTGTACCTCTTAGAAATCTTGAGTATGTCTTGACACCCTTGGTGATGTACTTTTGAATTCCAAAATGTTGTTTTTAAAATCTTTATGGACTAGAAACTCAACTCCACCTTCACTCCTTTCACTGTTTCCATTGGTGTACAGCAGATTTCCACTTGATAAACTTATAAGTGATTCATTTCTTCTTCTTGTTTCAGCCAAACCGATGATATTCCAATTCACATTTTCTATTTTCTTTTCCAGCTCTAATATGCTGTCTTCACTGATGAGTGATCTTACATTAGAACAGGCCAAATTCAGTTTCCGTGCATGGCAGCCTGGTTGTACCCAGTGATTCTTAGCACCCTCTGCTTCCACTCTGATCCTCTCGCTGCCGTAAGAGTGAGAGTGAAAGCTGCTGGGGACTGAGGGCCATTTGCTTTGTCGTGCTGTCATATGCTGGAGGGTTTGGTCTTTTCCTCTTCACGCTGGCCAGGCGTCTTGAAGAGAACCACTCTACATGTTCATTGCCACCTAAGTAACGTAACAGGGCTTACCATCGAGAAGGTGTGCATGAGTGGATTTTTGGGAGGTAGGCCAACCGGACTTCTCCCAAATCTTCTGGAATAGAGAGATATTGGATCCACCAGTGTTTTACGCTGAGTGTCAAGATGAAATATCTCATTGCTTCTCCGGTGAACTTGATGCCCGATAACATTATAGAATAGGTAAATTTGGATTCATCAAACCACATTACAGGTTTCTAGTCATCAACAATCCAGTTTTTTTTAAGCCTTTTAGCTCATATTAGCTGGGCTTTTTTATGCAATTCTATTTGCAATTGTTCTCTCAGAAATCAGCCGATGAAGTCCTTGGTTAACTATTTGCAGCAGTTCTTGTTTTTTGTTCACTAAACAAGATATTCACTGGCAGTTGTGATCACTTAGTACAGACTTTTGATCACAGTTCTGCTTCTGATTTCTGGATGATTCCATTCCTTAAATGTGCCTTTTGACTATTCACAAAATCAAAAAGTGTTTTGATCAATGGCAGGCAAGTGTGTGGTTGCAGGAGATCATACTGAAAAATATTAACAATGTAATTTTTTATTGAATAAAGTTAATTTTTTGCATCCAACAAGACTTTTTGATCAAATGTTACATATTCCAATGGATATGCAATGTGCAATAAAATATGTAGTGGTAATTGAAAATACATCTAACAGATCTTACTTTGTTAAAATCTGTGTTTGTGATTTTAAAAATTTTAAATAAAAAGTAAATTAAAAAAGGTAAAATATATAACTAATGTGTGTTAAAATCTTGCAAAATACACAGGTTAACTTAGTGAAATAAAAAAAACCACATGATTGCCTTGAATGCATATAAATTAGTCCAATGGTTAAGGTACTTGCCCGGTACCTCCAAGCCAGGTGGGCACGAGCAGCAGTGCATAGCACATGCTCCTTGATTAGACCGCGGTTCAAGCCAATGACCACCAAATACAGAGGATGAGGAAAGGTCAGGGAATGACCACCACATATCACCAGAGCAATATGGCCTTAGTTGCTAATGCTCCTAAAAACCAAATAACAAGGCACTTGACTTTGAAAGAGGTTGACCCCAGTTCAAATCCAGCCGAATTATTTCACTCCAGGGGCTCACATCTGGTGAGTATGAGCTTGGTACACCCAGGGTCCTGAGCTGGATATCATCATTCTTCTCTTTCTTGGCGATTCCTTTCTACTTCTCACTCTCTCAGGGTAACTCAGGAATTTTTTTGGCTGGTGCAGCATAAGCCTCAGGCTTCCTTGCACCATATGGCTAATAATAATAATAATAATAATAATTATACATTTTTTTTTTGCTTTGCATAATAGTGTCATGTGCATTGTTATTATTATTATAAAACATACACTGCTGCACAAATGGCATTAATTTCAGTTTATGTATGCAGTATTAAACTAAAGCCTACATATCATGGGAATTTAACCACATTTATTATTCCCTATTATGACAATGTTTTTAAATACATTATTAAAATATAAGATCATATAAAAGCCATAGTAATCTAAACATTAACAGAATTATCACATTGTCTAGTTTCTGGTTCTGAAACATTAGATTCAATAGTCTTTTTTTCTCTGAATCTTTCTCCTTTACTATGCTTGTTGTGATGAGTCACTTTTGTATCATGTATAGCTGATGTTTTATGAAGTTTTGGTCTACCTACTTTTCTTGGTTGTTGATGCACCTTCTCTTTTGATTTGACATTAAGTAATGGATGAGTTTCATCTTTGGGTGCATCTTTTAATTCAACATCAACTGTTTTTGTGCGCTTTTTTTTTGGTTGCTGATTTGTAGGTGGTGCAGGTCTTTTTAAACTTTGATCCTCTGATGGATTTTCACCTCCAGGTCCCCATCCTTCTTCAGGTTCATCAATTTCTGGGGAAATGGGAAGATACAGAAGTGCATGATTATCCTCAGCCTCTTCATCACTGCTACAAAATGCTGCAATAGGTTCAACAGTGACTACATCTACTTCTCCATCTTCTTCTTGCTTTTCAAGATGCAACTGTGGACTTCTATCTTCATCTTCTAAATCAAATTCACTCTCTCTTTCTTCATATTCAACGTTCTCATCTAATTCCTTAAAGTCAGGAGCAAATGCACTCCAGTTTTCCACTTGTGGCTGTGCCCAAATTGAAACAACACCACTAGAAATGGAAGCAATTATTGGTCTTACAGGATGCCATACCACATCAAGAAGTAATTCTCCTTTAGTTCCATGAAGGATTTTCACTAAGTTTCCAATACTTTTTTCCCATATATAGAGGGCATGTTGACGTGCTGAGCCAGCACATACATATTCTCCATCCCCAGAAAAGCAGCATTTCTTCCACATGGTTTTGTTTACCAAATCCTGAAGCTTCTGGATTGGCTCTGGTTCTCCATCTCTTCCACAAGCTAACACCTCTTTACTTTCGTACACACGGATAATTCTGTCTGCAGTGTTCACAAGAAAACAGTCACTCCTTCGAGCAAATTCAATTGATTTTATAGCAGTAGTATTTGATGTTCCAGTAGTTACCCGAAATGATGCTAAAAGCTCCAAATCTGTAACTGAAAATACAAGAATTTTACCTTTTGCATTGCCAGTGTATACATAGGCTCCCCTTCTGTCAAACGATGCCACAATATTCAAATCAGATTCATCATCCAGTGGTACAACAGCATGGGATCCATCAGTATTGACAATCACTGCAGCATGCTTCATTGGACATACAAGGAGCATATTTTCATTTCGAGAATTGTACTGAACTCTTAATATTGGGGATGGAAACCGATAACGCTGATCACACTCCGCACTTACAATATCCCAAATGCACACACTATTGTCAGTTGAAGCAGTGAGTAATTTATGTCCACTCCTACTCCAACACAAAGAACATACAGGATGAACGTGAGCATTGATAATTTTTGTTATGCCTCTCGTCAAGAAGTCCCAAATAACAATACGTCCATCGTTACACCCAACGGCCAATAAAGTCCCATGCTTATTAAATGCACAAGTAACGGCCAAACTAATACAATCTAGAGCGCCATCAAATTCTTCCGGATAATTCTGCCCAAAAGATTCCAAAAGTTCTAAATTCATTTTACTTCGTTGACTACTTTTTCATTATAAAGTGAGATATCGAGCAAATATATCTAAATTGATAGATATAATTGATGAGAGCACACTGTATATTGCGAAAAATAACTCGACATTCTGATGATACGTTATATTACTTTAGCCAAATTATCCAACCGTCACATTTAAATCATAAGATTATAACTAGAAACAAACACACGGATAAATGACCATCATACAGTCTTATTACTCACTACCATTCACACAAAAAATCAAATGACAGAATAGAAAAACATTGCATACAAATAGTTACTACAATACTTACAAATCTTCGTATACTCTCGTAACCAGCATATAAAACATAAAATTATAGAATTTGGTAGTGATGGGCATAATCGAGAGGTCGTGATCCATTATGGATTTCTGATAATCAAATTAAAAGGTGTAATCGTAATTCACACGGTAAAATGAGAGTGACAGAAAGAGAAATATCAATTATTTCAATAATCGTTCGATTATTGAAATGAAGCCACTAAGGTATTATTTCAATAATAAAATTTCAATAAATTAAAATATTTCAATAATGACTGACATTTCAATTAAATTTAGGAGTCAGTATTGAAATGATGACTCATCACTGTTCTCAAGGGTAACAGAGTGGTCACAGAGTAGCATCTTTATGGAGTGGCTTTAGTCACCGTCCCCCACACCGAGTGAACACGATCAGAGTTCGATTTTTTTTGCTAATGATAGAAGGAATTTTCATGAGTTTAAGATTATTACTATTATTAGAGCGATAATACCACTCTGATACCACGTGAAATTAATAATATAGTTTATTAAGCTATTCGCCTAAACTACTATACAATAAGGCAGTGTTTCTCAATCTTTTTACTCTCGTGGCACATTTTCCAAAGAAGAAAAATTTCGCGGCACACCTACGTAGTCATAGAAGAAGAAATTTCTAAATTTCGCTGCACACTTGGAAAATTTTGCGGCACACTAATGTGACGCGGCACACCCTTTGAGAAACACTGCAATAAGGTAACGTTTAAGGCATCTTACCGATACCCATCATCCCACCTTAAACGTTGGGGTAAAAATAGAAAGGGTTACAACTTTAAATGCATTTACCAATATTACAGTTACAGTTATCAATATTACAATTACAATAACCAATATAATCAATATTACAATTACAATAACCAATATTATGAATATTGCAATTACAATTACGATTTTATTGTTACAATAGACCCATACATTATATTAGGTAAGTATCTGGACTCTCTTGGTTGGTCAATGGCAAGGAGAGAGAGAGAGAGAGAGAGAGAGAGAGAGAGAGAGAGAGAGAGAGAGAGAGAGAGAAATAGAAGGGAATCACCAAGAAAGAGAAGAATGATGATATCCAGCTCAGGACCCTGGGTGTGCCAAGCCCATACTCGCCAGATGTGAACATGTGGTTTGACAAATACGAAAAGAGACAACATCATTTGGATCATGTTACTCTGTTATGCTTTGTCGCAAATTACACATGCAGCGCTAATGGAATCTGCAAGAAACGACAGTAGTGGTAGTATCCACACATAATACGCTATCGAAACTATGACAAGCTCAGGATCTCAATGAGTTCAAATGCAAGATGGTAACGCCGCTGCACATTCCATTTCGCAATAAAGAAACAGAAATACTGTCAGAGATGGCATATGTCAAGTTCTACGACAAGGAAGAGCTCACGAGAACAGCGTAAATTGCATGAATCGGACGTGGACATCCACAAAATGATGTAAATTTGTAAGGCGATGTCTCAAGACAATGACGACGGCGACCCTGAACAAGTATGCCATTAGCATGCGGTAATGACCTGCACAGCCTTGAAGAATATTCCTTTCGAGACTTTTACAATCACCCAGACAGCGAGATCAAGGAGGATCTAAAGCTCGCTACGCTCAACTGACTCGGCTCAATTGCAAAGAAACGCGAAAACTTCATGACCAATGAGATCTTTTGTAATTTATGATATTGGCCAACGATAAGCAAAGCATTCTGCTCATGTATGTAATTTAGAGTCTATTATCTCCCAAACGCAAACGGATTCAGGTATTCTGACAAGCCCAGCTAGTTGTGTCAAAACATTTGTGATTCGCCTCTAAATGGAAATATACATCTGGGTCAGCAATACAGGTGGGGGGTATTGTAACGGATTGAAATCTCCAATCTGGCACCTGGACATCGACTCATCTTACGGGAATTCTCCCGCTTCAGGGCAGACAAAGATTGTAATGATATCTCTCCACTTGGCTAAGGACATATCTAGTTGTGGCCCACCTCCTCGTGGTGTAGACGGGTACCGGGAACGCGTTCCAGGAGATCGCCTGCCCGGCGGCAAAGAGGCCAAAAACAACTAAACAACACATAATATGCACAAACATAACACTACAGTTTTCTGGCCACTCTACAGAGTTTTGTATCATCACAGAGTAACAGGGTGGAGATGAACTTATGTTCCTGGAGCAGCTATACAGAAGATACTACATGTCTACAGAGAGTTTGATCTCCAGCATGCTGCTCCTCAAAAATACTCCTTAGAAGTTTCTCTGTTCACGCCTTACCCCCCCCCCATTCTTTAGGGCATCACACATGATTTCCTGGCTCCTACTCGCCTCAGGAACATCTGGCTTGATGTTCTCCTTTCGCCTTCACCTTTCATTTCTCCTTCTTCCAATGTCTCCATTTTTCTCTTCATTCGGGGCTTTCCCCTGGCTCTGTGTAGGGCCAGCCTCGTCAGACGTTTTTATCCGCTCCTAGTCTGGCTCCTCGTGCCATGAACGGATGCTGGGAAGTGCCTTCCTTGGTGATCGCACATCGCAGTAACTAAGAGGCCAGAGGGACAACACAAACAAACACATTGGGTAACTTACGGTACCCAATAAAATTCACACTCATCCGGTCTTGCAGAGTCTTGCATCTTCACAGTGCCATTAAACATGGTTTTGTGGGAACCATTGGCACCACCTAACAAAGACACGATGTCCACTATGCGCCAACCGAACGTCGCCGTATCGTCTGTGTTCTCGATGCGCGTTCTTATGTAAATAGTAGTCGGAGAAAGGAAAAGAAGCTTGAGCATTTAAACTCATTTGCCTCCCCTCAAGATTTTGTTATTTTTGCTGGTACCCAGAATATTCTACTTGTTCTACTTCTGAGTGCGGGATTGCTGGTACTGAAGGTGATAGTGGGAAGAGAGAAATTGTGGAAGAGGGTTAAAGTGTTAGAGAGAGAAAGAGGGAGCAGTAGTAAAGGCACCTGCCTAGTCGAAAGGGGGGAAAGAGGAGGGTACCCTGGGGAAGAATACCCATTCTGTCCTGGAGGTAGAACTTGACAGATGGCAGTGGGGGTTACCCACCAGGCAAAGGGGGACGGGGCCACCAAAATTCGGGGAAACGGGAACAACCAACCCAGGTTATAGGGAAAATGGTCCCTATGTTCGAACGCCAGCGTTGGTGCTCTATCCCACAGGAATGAAAGTCATTTTTGCAAAATTTACGTTAAACATTTGTAATTTTTAATTGATTTTAATTGATAATTGTAATTATTTTGGGTTAATTTTATATTCGTTTTAATTATCAATCCAACATAGAACGTATTGATCATTGTAGGTCTGTTTTTTTACTATCAAAGGCCAGAGTTATGTGAGTGTTCGTGTAGTATTAGTAAGGGGTTGTGTTGATTTTTTGTTCATCCGCCTTCTTAGCCTAGGGGCATGTTTCATACAAAAACTTCTAGTTTACGGTCCAGCAGCATGCGGAGACGGGCCGGGCAGTAGCGGGTGTAAAGCTCTGGCAAGGTGAACCCTGTGGTAGCCGAGGCCACAGACAGGGAGAGCCCAGTAAAAAAAATATGAAAGGTTGAAGGTGATAGTGGGAAGACAAGAAGTGGGAGGCTATACCAGTAGACGACCTCTACGGCATCCTCTCCTAACGAAGCTTCATCGGCGTAAAAGATTCACCTAGTGCAAAGAGCATGCAAGTTGGACGTTAGTAGACTGGAAGAAGGTGTGCATATCGGATGAGTTACGTTATTTACTCCACACCGTGGATTAAATAACGTGACGTTGACGCCAAATCCGTACAGGTCGTGTGCGGATTTGGCGTCAACAACATGAGGCTCTTGATTCCTCATGCATGGTATCAAAAGTGCAGGCTAGTGGAGGCGGCTGAATGGTGTGGGGCATGTTTCACTGGCAGGAACTTGGACTTCTGGTGCATGTGGAACAACGTATCATTGTTCTCCGCTATCGTCAACTGCTTGCTGACTGTGTACACCTCGTTATGTTACACATTTTCCTGAATGGTGATGGTGTTTCCAAGATGACAGTGCGCCGAGCCATTGGGCACTTGATGTGCAGGAATGGTCTGAGGAACACAGTTCTGACTTCCAGCATATCGATTGGCCACCGAACTTCCCCAGATATCAATCCCTTAGAGCACTTATGGGACACTATGGAAAGGCATATCAGGCTTCTGGATACAGCAATCACCTCCACACCAGCATTGCTGACAGCATTACACAGAGCTTAGTTGGCAATACCTCTGAACGCTTCCGACATCTTGTTGAATCAATGCCACGCCGATGCCTTCCGTACTGAGGGCAAAAGGAGGACCCTACGAAGTATTAGGTAAGTGGTCAAAATTCAGTGATCACTCAGCGTATATGGGTGTTAAGATACGATATGAATTATGCCCTGTGGCAGAGTTTTGCCTCAGGTGCCACAAATGCTCTTTCCAGAAACACTGGCCTTTCTGAAAAGAGGCCTTCTACAGTTATTCAAATGAGGTCATTTCTATTGTCCTAATAATTCGTACTAGGATTTTTATTGAAGGACATCATATGATCAGTAGCATAATTATGATGGTGCACGAAATCTTTCTACTGTCGCTCTCCCACCTGTACTAATCACTTGGATCTCTTTGACTTCCTCTCTTTGTAACTTGACTTACTACGGTACAACATTCCTAAGAGTGAGATAGTTTTCCTTGGTAAATTTAATGTTCACAATTCCAGCTGACTTCCATTTTCTAGTCAGATGGACACAGCTGGCAAAAATGCTGAGCCTTTTTCAATTACTGCGACCTCTTACAGAATGTTCATTTGCCTAACAGGACACCAGACAATCGTAGTTACACAGCCAACTTACTTGATCTTTTTCTTACAAAAATTCCTTCTAAGTACACGGTCGAGATGAGTGGTCCTTTTAGCACCTCAGATCGCAATTTGGTGATGGTTTCTTACCCAATGGAGCCTTTCTCTCATGGCGATTCCCGACCTTGTGTTGTTTGGCATTACAAGAATGCAAAGTGGGATGATCTGCCAGATTTCTTTTCTTCTCATCCTTGATCGGATTACGGTTTCAAAACTTCTGAGGTCATTGTTTAATCAGATCGTTTCAGTGAAATTATCCTTATAGGGAGTCTGCGCGGGTAGCACAGTGGTATCGTCACCGTCATCCCCACACCGGGTGGAAAAGGCCTGGCTTCGAATCCCGTCGATGACGCGAGGAACTTTAATAAGCTTTTTTCACTCCGTGGCTGAGTTAGTTGGTCTCAGGCGTAGATAGCAAGGTTTTTTCTCCCCAGTAACTGGGGCTTTTTTGGTCCAGCAAAACATGCACATCAACCATAGAACATATGCAATTTACAGACACAAATACGGGTTAATGTACTTAATTACGGGCAACCCTAAAATAATAATTTGAATTTTTTTTATCCTTGTAGGGATGGAATCCTTTATTTTACCCTCTATCTTAAAATTTCGTCCTTTGTCTAAACCTTGGTGTTCCAAAAAAACGCACTAAGGCTGTTAAAGAGAAGAATGTTCTATATCGTAATTGCAATGCCATTGAAATATTCATATGGATCCTCCGCACAAAAATTAAATGTGGAATTCGTAATATTGAAAAATAAAGGAAACACCCAAAAATTATTCAAATAATAATTATTTATTTAAACTTTAATCGAGTACATTTTTTATATATATTTCAAAGTTTTCACATCATTGCCTTACGATATTTAATTGTTATAAATTTCTCTAAAGGATTGATGTTTTTATATCTTTTACTACATCTTGTTCTATTGACATAATGGCTAATCCATTATTTCTTTCTTGGTCAATCCGTTAACCCTTTCCTGACCAATTCATTAATTCTTTCCTGGCCAAATGTTGCTCACGAATATGTTTTAATCATTTTGAGCCTTGAAAAACTCCTCTCTCCAGAAGCAACCGTAATTTTCAGCAATGTTAGTAATATCTGGAGAGAAATGGTGATGCTGGGACATAATTCAACTAAGTTATTTTCTTAAATAACTATCAATAATTCTAAGCAACCAAATTTTTGTCCTTTTAAAATATGCTGCAAAGATTGGATTTCTTGACGTAACTCTTTGATATCCGATGACGCTGCTCCCCTCTTCGCCAGTGTGAATTCTTTCAAGCCGTTGACATTTCGTTTCTATTGCACTTTCAATTAAATTCATGAAGTTTTCAGATTTTAGGATAAGATGAAAAGCCGAGGATATGTCATTCATGCGATCAACTCTTTCTGGTAAGCTTAGCTACATCGATTATTATATTAAACAATTCCGGTTCAAACCTTTTGATTGTATTAATTGAGCGTTCAGCTGATGAAGTTTCATAGGTAAACTCACGCTTTGTTCCTGAAACTCCCACTTCCGGTAAAACTGACGGTACTTCCAACTGAGTTGCAATGTCTATAGCTTTATCCATACATAATGGATAAATCGTGTTCTGACGTTCTAAATCCGTTTAGTTGACTAAGAGCATCTTCTATCAATATAATTGCAGTGTTCATATCAATTTTACTACTTTGTATGGCTTTACTTACTTTATTTATAATACTCAATATTTCATGCCAAACAACTGTACTTATAATAAATTTAAAAGTAGTAATTTCTGTTAACAAACCTTGTATTTCAGATTTCAATTTTGCATCTTTTCCTTTTAGGTACAATTAAACTAGAACATCTTGATTGATCCTCAAGGTACATGCAGTACAAGTGATATGTACTGCTCAGTCAGGTGCTTCCTTACCTTGCTCTTCTGCAAAATGGTTTGGTTCGGTTGCCAAGGCTCCGAAATATATTCCACTTGCCAACAGACAGTACTATACTACAGTATAGGTTGCAATTTCTAACGTACTGTGTTAGCGAGCATGTAGCTTCCCTCAAATATAGGCGGTATGGCGCCTATATTTGAGGGAAGATACATGCCACTTAGATCAAAACGAACAGTTTTATATGTGATTCTGCATTATTGTGGATTTTTGTTGCATTAAAATTAAGTTTAAATAATAAAAATAGGCAAAAATTCATTTATTTTCAGGCCTGATTATAAAAAAAAAATAAATTTACTCTAATATACATAAGCGAAAATTGAATTTTCTGTATAATTAAAGTATTATATTGAAAAGCAACCATTTTTTTTTTATATTTAAAAAAAAAATTAAATATATTCGTTGGAAGTCGAACCCCCTACGTTTCTGGGGCCGGCTGACCGACCGGTTCATTGCTGAATGCCATACATAGGTATGGAATTCAGCAATGCCATACCTATGTACGGCATTGCTGAATTGGCCTGTTTCCAAATCTTCAGTTGCATTTTCTGCCTACACCAAAGCTTGGGAGGATTGTAAGCACTTATTAATCATCCCAAACTAGATTTCGAACAGGCTAAGAGTAGAAAACTTGCTTCTTGTACAAATGGTAGCCTAGCATTCTTGTCTCTTTCTAAAGCTATTGTCCGCATATTTTGCCAATCTCTGTTCCCAGATCTGACAAATCCAGATTGTTCTCTTGCCACTTCAGCCAAGATAAAGCTGATCTGCTAACGTCCTATTTTTCTTCTAACTCGTCTACTAGTGATCTTAGACCACCTCCCATCATTCCCAGGATGTTCTATATAATCCCTCCTGAGGCATTCCGTCAAATGGAAGTCAAAAAGATTTTAACGAATCTTGATGCAAAGAATGCTCCAAGTCCCGATGGTGTTTCTCCACTTGTTCTCGAGACCTGTGCTACTGAACTTACCCCTGTTTTGTGTCGCCTTTTTTTCACTTTCTTATTCAAGAAGTGCTTTTCCTTCTGCTTGGAAATTTGCTCATATCCAGCCAGTTCCTAAAAAGCGTCACAAATCCCTCCCACTCGGTTATCGTCCAATTGTAGTTACTCCTATTCTTTTTAAAGTAATGGAGAAATCAATTAACGACAAACTCTTAAACAATCTAGAAACCTTCAATATGATCAACAATCGCTAGTATAGATTTCGTCACTGGTGATATTCTGACCTTTGTAACCCTTCTATGGACAAATTCAATGGTAAAGATTTCTGAAACTCAAGCAGTTGCTCTTCACACTTCAAAGGCTTTTTGATAGCGTTTGGCTTAAAGGTCTTCTAAATAAGCTACCAACTTATCGTCGTTTGCCAAATGTATTTTGCAATTGCGTATCCAGTTTTCTATATGTCCGCTCACTGCGTGTGTTGGAAAATGGCTCTCTGTCTTCTAACTTCTCCAGTAATGCTGTTGTTCCCCAAGTTTCAGTGCTTTAATTCCATTCCTTTCTATTTACATATTAATGTCCTCCTTTCATTGACCGAAAACCCTGTTCATGGTTTTGCTAATGATAGCGCATTGCATTCCATCTTCCAGTTTTAGAAACCTTTCCCTACCCAAATGGCTTCAACTTCTCAAATATCCACCACTAGTTCCTTAAATGGTAATGTCCACGTAATTTTCCTGTGGGGTAATGATACCTTAGTTGATTTCAATCATTCTAAAACTCAGTCCTGTCTTATATCTCACAAAAATGATTCTTCTGCTCCAATGCTTATCTTCGATGACACTCCGATTTTTAAGCAAAGAGTGTCATCGAAGCTGTCTCTCTCTAGGCATAAGCACATTACAAATATTGTTTCCTCTGCATTTAAAAAACTGGATTTTTTTTCTTTCACTCTGGGAATTACTTTTCCTCAAGTAGCTGTTCACACTAGAAATCGCAAATCCACCTTATCTTGGAACATTGTTCCAACCTCTCGGGCTGTGTCCTCAAAACCGCTTTCAGGCATCTAGGTTCCATTCAAAAGAAGGGAATTAGGTTAATCAATGACTCATCTCTAACAGAGTCTCTCTGTTCTCTGTCTCATAGACGTTGTCTTTCTGCTGTATGCCTTTTCTTTAGATGTTTTTCTGGGTTTCCTTCTTCTGAACTGATTTCCCGCTCTCTCTCTTTCAAAGCAGTCCGAACACGTGTCGTACCCACTCAACATCCTTTTACAATCCAACTTCAAACTCACAGAACCAACTTTTCTTCTCTTCCTCATTTATTCATTCAATTTTCGTTTTCTGGAACAGCCTTCCTTAATACGTTTTTCCTGGAAATTACGATCTACAGAAGTTTAAGAAGTTCAATCAACAGAAGTTCTTATGTCAACAACTAACATCCATTCGCTCCAACTATCAACCACCTGCTGGCTAAAGGCGAATTTCCTCACACGTATTCTACATTTGTATTTCCTCAATTTGAATTTATGCCCCTCAGGTTAGTAATCTGAGCGAGAGGGAGAATCCATTAGAATTGAGATTGTTCAAACCATTCATAACCTTATACACCCGAATCAGATCACCTCGCAGTTGCCTAGTCTCCAGACATTGCAATTTGCAGACTTACCTTCCTTGGTAACACTAACGCTTTGTTCCACTGACCAATCCAGTTGCCCTTCTCTGTTCTCGTTCCAGCAGCTGTACATCTTTTCTAAAAATGAGGCCTCCAGACCTGTGTACAGTACTCAAGGTGTGGCCGTACTATTGCCTTATACAAGAGGACAGTTCTCCTTATCCCTGCTATCGAAATTTCTGTAATTGATTAGACACCATAAGCTACTCGTGCAGCCTTTTTTTGCACTGCTCAGAAAACTTCATATCTGACTGCACAATTACCTTCAGGTCCTTTTCAACTTGTCCTTAATGCCATAATGCTCCAATTTGTACAGTAGTCTTCCATGTGCCACAGTACTAAAAGCTTTTCTAAAATCCAAGTATATGATTTCAAAATTATTCTTTGCATCCAGATCATTTGTGACCACATCTTAGTTTCCAACCAAATTTGTCAGACAAGACTTCCCTCTAACAAATCCATGTTGTGTCTGAACTATAACCGAAATCTCGTCCAAATGATCCTGCATCGCTTCCTTAATCAGTGACTCCATTTTTTTCCCTGGAACAGGAGTTCGACTAATTGGTCTGAAATTACCTGTGTTATCCTTTCATTCCCCCTTTGTGAATTGGGGACCATTTACACATCTCCGGTCTATAGGGACGCCCCCTGAGTCCAAGGAAGCTTTCATAATTATGGGTAAGGGTTTGCTTATTTCCTTTGCTGCCTCCTTTAATTTAACTGGATATGTCTCATCCACTTCAGGTGCCTTTTTTATGCTTAAATTCAACAATTTCCCTCCAATTTGCTCTCAGTTATTAAAAAATCACTTAGCTCCCTGTTAGAGTTTGATAAACTCCCGACATTCCCCTCCTTGAATAACTCCTCAAGTGTGAATGTAGATACAAAGTACTCATTCTGTTTATCAGCTACCTAAGCACGACCATCAGTTGTCAAGGCATCAATGTTAAGTAAACCAATCTGATACATCTCTTTCCTTTTAGAGTTTGCATAAGTCAAGCACCCTTTGCTGTTTTTCTTTGGATCCTTTGCCAAAGATTTCTCGTAATCTGCCTTCGCCTACCCAACCTGCCTTCTGACTTGATTATATCTGCCATAGGCCTCTGAGGTAATTTACATGCATACCATGCATTTTTCTTCTCTATCATGAATCTCATTAATTCCTTTGTCCTCCATTTAGGCCTAAACCTTGAACAGTAGTTTTTAATTGGTATGAAATGCCTAGTACTGTCCAAGATTAAGTCCCTGAAGATTTACCCTTTAGAATTCACCGTTGGTAATATTATCAGTTGATTCTACTGTATAGAATTGAAAAATTCTCTGAGACCACTGTAGTGACCTTTACGAAAGCAAAAACCGAACACGAAAGGTTCTAATTCTTTTCTAATTCTTTTAAGTGGAAATCTGCTGTACATCAAATAAAAAAGAAAAAACAAAACTAGACCAATGATGAAAGGAGCCTTAGGCGCTTTTTTATTAATCATAAAAAAATGCTGGATTCAATCAAGTTAATGGTTTTTTTTTTTTTTTTTTTCTAATAGCAACGGAGAGATTAATTAACAGATACAGAAATTGCAAATACTGAATGTTTGTATTAGCCAGCCTTCATGCTAATCACACAAGCTGCTCAATAAACTGTGGTAAAACAGATTTCTATCCTGCGTTCCTCGTATGTAGGGGGCGCTTTATAGAGGTAAAATCACATTTCGCTTCTGGAACAGAGTTGTACAACGTGTGATGTTATATTGGTTTTTGTGGTGATATAAAATTATAATGGCAATTCACGATCATAATATTTTACGTAAACTGAAAAGGAGAGAGAGAAAGAAACAGAAGATGCAGGCTCTACAGCAAGCAAAGGAAGCAGTAAAATTTGAAGGTGAGCTCAATATATATATTTTTTCTGTGTCCTTTAATTTGTTCTAAAGTTTGTCAGTACTTTTTTGCAAACCACTTTAATTCTTCTCATTTTAATTGATACTGTAATGGTTTTTGTCTGTGGCTTCGTTCTTGACATAACTGTTGTCATTCATAACGAAATATATTTCCCTTGAAGTCGCAAAGGTGGTTAACCACGTGTAGGAAAAGGTAATCCTCCACTTTAGTGTCACGGTCAGCCATCCAGTCACCGCAGCTCGGAACTGTCGTGAATCTTATTCTGACCGGCAGTTCCGACTTGACTGAGCATGCACAACACACTATCTGCCGGCAGCAGCTGTATCTGCCAGTCTGTGCTGGAATTGTAACGGAGCATGCGCGACACGGGGCTTAGAGGGGAACAGGTTTTCTGTGTGTTATCAGACACTCAGTCTAAAACACTGATGGATCCAATATCTTTCTATTACAGAAGATTTAGGAGAAGCCCGGTTGACGTGCCTAACTAAAATCCATTCATGCACACCTCGATGGTAAGCCCTGTTATGTCACTTAGGTTGCGACAAAAAGCAACAAACGTGTAGAGTGGTTCTCTTCAAGACGCCTAGTCAGCGTGAAGAGGAAAAGACCAAACCCTCCGCATATGAGCACAACAAAACAAATGGCCCTCAGTCTCCAGTGGCTTTCACTCCCCCTCTTACGGCAGCGAGAGGATCAGAGTGAAAGCAGAGGATGCTCAGAATCTCTGGGTACGACCAGACTGCCATGCACAGAAACTGAACTTGGCCTGTTACAACGTAAGATCACTCATCGGTAAAGACAGGATATTAGAGCTGGAAAAGGAATTAGAAAATGTGAATTGGAATATCATCGGTTTGGCTGAAACAAGAAGAAGAAATGAATCACTTATAAGTAAGTTTATCAAGTGGAAATCTGCTGTACATCAATGGAAACAGTGAAAGGAGTGAAGATGGAGTTGGGTTTCTGGTCCATAAAGATTTAAAAAATGACATTTTGAAATTCAAAAGTACATCACCAAGGGTGTCAAGACCAATACTCAAGATTTCTAAGAGGTACAAGCTAAAGGTTATAATGATTTATGCACCAACATTGAGCCATGATGATGAAGAAGTTGAAGAAATGTACATCAAATTGAGAGTCTTTTAGATGAGCAGAAAACCCACTACACTATTATTATGGGGGACTTCAATGCTAAGTTTGGAAAAAGACAAAACAATGCGGAAAGGGGAACTATAGGAAATTTTGGAATTGGTGAAAGAAATGAAAGACAAAAGACTTGTGGAATTTACAGAATCTCAAGGATTGTCAGTAATGAACACTTTTTTAAAGAAAAGGGTGAACAGAAAGTGGACATGGAAAGAGTCCAAATGGATTAACAACTAATGAAATCAGCTTCATCCTCACTAACAGAAGATATATTGTGAATGATGTTACCGGCCTGAATAAGGTAAATGTTGGAAGCGATCACAGAATGGTAAGATGTGCACTTGATATAGATGTAGGAAAGGAAAAAACTGACTCGAGTAAATAATACAAGGTCTTTGAGATAACAGAAGAAGAGAAAAGGCAGTATGTACTGGAACTTAAGAACAAGTTTGAGCTTCTGCTGACTGCTCAGGACCAAGATATTGACGAGGAATATTACAACTTTCTGAAAGTGGTAAAAGCCCAAGAAACCTATAGGGAAAAAGAAATCCAAAGAAGAAAAAATTAGTCAAGAAACACTTGTTATGATGAACTGAAGGCGAAAAATGAAGAGCAAGATAAACACTGACAAGAAGAAAATTGAGTACACTGAGTTATGCAAAGCCATTAATAAGAGACTCAGAGAGGACATAAGAAGATTTAACACAAGAAAAGTAGAACAAGCATTAAGGAAAAACAAAGCATTTAAATCAGCAGCCATGAGCAGTAATACAGAAAGACAAATGATACTGAAACTGAAGATTAGCGATGGTGTACTTATAAACAGCAGAGAAGGCATAATTCAAATAGCAGAAGACTACTATAGAGAATTATACAAGGAGCGAGGGAATGATGCCAGCAGTGGGGAAGATGGATTGCAAAGTAGCAACACATGACATACCCGATATTCTTCCTGATGAGGTAGAACATGCATTGAAGAAAATGAAGAATCAGAAAGCCCCGGGGGAAGATGAAATTACTGTGGAGTTGTTAAAATTGGGAGGAAGAGACAACACAAAAACTGGCAAGGCTCTTCACAAAGTGCATTAGAAAAGGTGTGATGACTAAGCAGTGGAATAATGCAATCATAGTTTTGCTGCATAAGAAAGGACATCAATTGGAAATTATAGACCAATTAGCTTGTTATACCACATCTACAAGTTGTTCACAAGGGTCATTACTAACAGATAAGAAAGAATACTTGATGAGAATGAACCGAAAGAGCAAGCTGGCTTTAGGACAGGATTCTCAACTATGGATCACCTTCACATAATATCACAGCTAATGGAGAAAGCAAATGAATATAAAACACCATTATGCCTGGCATTTGTGAATTATGAAAAGGCATTTGACGCCATACAGCATTAGGCAATGTTTCGGGCACTGGAAAGACAAGGCATAGATACCCCACATATTATGATTTTGAAGAAAATATATGAGAATGCTATCTCCTTTATTAGACTAGACAAAGACAGTAGGAAATTTAAAATCAAGAAAGGAGTCCGACAAGGAGACAAAATATCTCCGAAGCTGTTTACTGCTGCCCTCGAGGAAGCTTTCAGAAAATTAGATTGGTCGCAGAAAGGAATCAATGTGAACTGAGAGTACCTAAACTATTTACGATTTGCAGATGGCATTGTGGTCACAAGCCACAACCCAAAGAATTACAGGAAAATCTTAATCAGTTATGCACATTTAGTAAGGATTTTGGACTAAAGATGAATATGGCTAAAACAAAAGTAATGATGAACAAGTGTGCCACAGAAATTGAAATAATGATTGAAGGAGCAGTAATTGAAAAGGTGGAGTCATATACTTATCTGGGACAGGTTATTAGCTGTAATAATGATAAATGGCTGGAAGTCAAGAGAAGAATAAATTTTGGATAGATAGCAGTCAGGAAATATAGTCACATACTGAAGAGCAATATCCCAGTTTGTCTGAAACGTAAAATAATGAACCAATGTATACTACCCACCATGACCGATAGAAGTGAAACTTGGGCACTCACCAAAAGAATGGAGGAGAAGCTGAGAACTACCCAGCAAAGAATGGAACAAATTTTATTGGGAATCAGACAGTTAGATAAGAAGAGAAACACATGGATTAGGCAGCAAACTAAGTAAAGGACATCCTTATCAAAACGAAAGAACTAAAATGGTCTTGGGCAGGACACATAGCTCGAAGACATGATGACAGAGGGACTAAGAAAATAACAGAACGGTACCCAAAAGGAGCTAGAAGAAAATCTGGAAGACAAAGGCAGAGATGGATAGATGAAATTCATGAGTTTGTAGGTAGTAAATGGATGGCCAGTGCTCAAAACAGAAGGAACTGTAAAGTTGCTGGAGAGGCCTTCATCCTGCAGTGGCTTGAAAATGGTTGATGATGATGTGCAACACTCTCCATATCTGCTGGTCCATATATTCTGATGGAGAAGTTCTGACTTAACTGAGCATATGTGACACTATCTATGTGCTGTGAATTGTCACGGAGCATGCGCGACACTCACTATACACTGGCAATATACCACATACGTGCAGTAATTTTTTTTTCGTTTTCAGATAACTAAGCAGTGGAATAATGCAATCATAGTTTTGCTGCATAAGAAAGGACATCAATTGGAAATTATAGACCAATTAGCTTGTTATACCACATCTACAATTTTCTGACTACATAAAAGAATTTGATTAGAAAAATAAAAGTAGAGATTGATAAAAATAATGGACAAACCTATATACTTTTCCGTTTTCGGAAAGAATAAAAAAACGAAAATGTTTAAAGCGAAGAAAATACAGTGGTGTTCGCAGTTGACACCTTCCTTTTCCTCCTTCCTTTTTACCCCCATCTTTCAACTATCCCCCTCACTAATACTCCCTTTTTTGTTTTTTTCTTTTTCGTTCTCCGTCAGGATGCTCAGGCGATCCCTGACGGAGAGCAGCCAGAGTACTGTGGACAGCCTGGCTCACCTGCAGCGGTGGTGGTGTGGACAACGTGAAGTTCCACTAGGGGCTCTGTGGCCAAGAAGCCAGATCAGAACCCAACACAAAGCGACACATACAACACACCACTTTTGTGGCTTTTACGGAAGTTCTGTATTCATCACAAGAGTACTGATGGCACAGATGTGGGATACTACAGGTGGCACCTGACCCAAACACTATGCCACAACACACAGAACTGACTATGCTGAATTGCCTCATCATATCTCTTTGAACTTAAATTTAATGGGCCTGTATACCCATTAAATTTAAGTACAAATTTATTATGTTTTTTTCCCTCAGAAGGACCTTATGACAGAAAGGTAAGTGTCACCCACAGAAGGACAGGGACCTTACGATTGAAAGGAAAGTGTCTTATACGTTAATTGGTAACATTACAATGTGCACAAATTATTGCAAATATATATAATTAATTACAAAATATACTCATTATTATTTTCAGGCAAAACAAAACATATTACCTGAAAATAATAATTAAAAATTAACATAATCATCATCATCAGCCATTTTCAATCCACTGCAGGATGAAGGCCTCTCCAGCAACTTTTCAGTTCCTTCTGTTTTGAGCACTGGCCATCCATTTACTACCCACAAACTCGTGAATTTCATCTATCCATCTCCGCCTTTGTGTTCCAGGTTTTCTTCTAGCTCCTCTTGGATACCATTCTGTTATTTTCTTAGTCCATCTGTCATCATGTCTTCGAGCTATGTGTCCTGCCCAAGACCATTTTAGTTCTTTAGTTTTGATAAGAATGTCCTTTACTTGAGGTTGCTGCCTAATCCATGTGTTTCTCTTCTTATCTAACAGTCTGATTCCCAATATTAGCATTAGCATTAGTAGAGGAATTTGATGCAAGAAAGCAAGCTTATGCAGCATCAGCCAAGAAAAAAAAAAAAAAAAAACCCACTTCCACTTCACCCCGCTGTTTGTTCAAAATACCTGTCCAGCTGAGCCTTAAACTTATTTACGCTATCAACTTCCACGACAAGGGATGGAAGTCTGTTCCACCAACCAACCACCCGCTGGCTAAAGGCAAATTTCCGCACGTCTATCCTACATCTGTCCTACATCCTCAATTTGAATTTTTGCCCTCTCAGGTGATTATTCTGAGCGAGAGGAAGAATCCCATCAGCATTGAGCATGCTCAAACCATTCAAGGCTTTATACACCTCTATCAGATCACCTCGCTGGTGCCTAGTCTCCATACACTGTAATTTGCAAAACTTAAGCCTTTCTTTGTAAGAGCACCCCTTTGTTCCATTCACTAATCTTGTTGCCCTTCTCTGTACTCGTTCCAGCAGCTCTACATCCTTCTTGAAATGAGGCCTCCAGACCTGTATACAGTACTCTAGGTGTGGCCTGACCATTGCCTTATACAAGGGAATAATCACCTCCTTATCCCTGCTAGAAAAATTCCTATATATCATTGACAATACACCATGAGCTACCCTTGCAGCCCGTCTGCACTGTCAGAGAACTTCATATCTGCCTGCACAACCACCCCCAGGTCCCTTTCATTCTCTACCACTGTCAGTAGTACCACAGAGTTGATACGTTGCTCTGGGGTTGCTGTTTCCCATGTGTAGTACTTTACATTTGTCAATGTTAAACTTCATTTGCCACCTCTCAGCCTATCTGCTCAACCTTTCCAGATCCTGTTGCAGCAGCATAGTGTCAGTAGTGTCCTTGACAACCTTGCCTACCTTCGTATCGTCTGCAAACTTCGACATTAAGCTTGATATACCATCATCGATATCATTTATGAATACAGAAAACAATAATGGACCCAACACTGAGCCCTGAGGAACTCCACTACTAACATTAGTCCACGACGAGCAGTGTCCATCGATTACCACTCTCTGCCTTCTCCCCCTCAGCCATCCCTTTATCCACAGCAGCAATTTGCCTCCAATGTCACACTGCTCCAATTTGTGCAGCAGTCTTCCATGTGCAACAGTATCAAAAGCCTTTCTAAGATCCAAATATATGATATCAAAATTATTTCCTGCATCCAGTTCCTTTGTGACTGCATCATAGTATCCAATCAAATTGGTCAGGCAAGACTTCCCCTTAACAAAAGCATGCTGTGTCGGAGCTATAACTGAAGTCTTGTCTAAATGATCCTGCAGTGCTTCTTTAACTAGTGGCTCCATTAATTTTCCTGGAACAGAAGTTAAACTCACAGGTCTATAATTACTTGTGTCAGCCTTTGATCCTCCTTTGTGAATTGGAGTCACATTTGCACATCTCCAGTCCATGGGTACCTCCCCTGTGTCCAAGGAAGCTCTCATAATTATGGCTAAGGGTTTGCTTACTTCCTCTGCTGCCTCCTGATAGATCCCATCCACCCCGGGTGCCTTTCTTGTGTTTATCTTCAACAATTTCTCCTCCACTTTACTCTCAGTTATTACAAGATTTTCTAGCTTACTGCTAGAGTTGAATACACCTCTGGCTTTCCCCTTGCTAAATAACTCCTCATGTGTGAATGTCGATGCAAAATATTCATTTAGTTTGTTAGCTACCTTAGCAGGATCATCAACAGTTGACCCATCGATATCAAGTGGACCAATCTGATTCATCCCCTTCCTTCTAGAGTTTACATAAGTAAAGAACTCTTTGCTGTTTTTCTTTGCATCCCTTGCCAAAGATTTCTCGTAATCTGCCTTCGCCTGCCTAACCTCCTTTGTAACTTGGTTACAGATCAACTTGTATTTATCATAGGCTTCTGTGTCATGTGTTAATTTGTATGTATCCCATGCATGTTTCTTCTCTGCCATATGCCTCATCAGTTCATCTGACATCCATTTAGGCCTAAACCTTGAACAATATTTCTTAGTTGGTATGTAAAGCCTAGTAGCTTCCAAGATAAGTTCTTTGAATGCTTCCCATTTTGCATTTGCTGTTGGTAACATCATCAGTTGCTCCCACTGTATAGAATTTAAATACTGTCTCAGTCCATCGTAGTCGCCTTTACGAAAGCAATAACCCTTCCCTTTACCCCTAATGGTAGTTACCTCTTTGAGTCAATCCCACTTCAGCACACTGTGATCACTGCTACCTAGTGGTTCATTTATCTGCAGATTCTTAATGCATGAACAATCACTGCTGATAATCAAATCAAGAGTATTTCTCCCTCTAGTTGCCTCCCGAACATGCTGATGTAGAAAACAATCATCCAATAAATCCATAAAAGCCTTGCTAGTGTGTGAGTGACCAGCCCCCAAATTCCAGTCAATATCTGGGAAATTAAAATCTCCCATTATAAGACTCTCTGATTTACTGGCCCACTCTATTTCCCTGTACAGTTTCTTATTATACTCATCAGAGTCATTAGGCCTATAGCACACTCCTACTCTCAGTTTTGATCTCCCAATGCTTATGTCACACCAAACTGACTCGACACTGCACTGTCCAGCGATGTCCACTGGCTTCACTTCCATGGATTTTATGTATTTCTTAACTAATAGCATAACCCCTCCTCCCTTCCTATCCAGTCTATCCTTTCTGTAGACGTTGTACTCCCCAAATTCCAGTTCTGCATTCCTTATATCTGTGTGAGACCACGTCTCTGATATTCCAACAATATTTGCCTTTGATGTTTTGAGCAATACCTCAAATTCATCAAATTTATTTACAAAACTCCTAGCATTGGTGTACATGCAAGTATACATGCACCTATTTCTATTCTTAGCTACCCTAACACAACCCATGTGTTCACTTGTACCGCAATGACTCCCAGCAGTCTCTGAAATATCCTGCATCTTGTTTTTCAGGCTTCTGCTCATTCCAATAGAAGCAGTGCAAGAATCTCTTTCACCTCTGCCAGTGGCCACTGTTAATCTATTCGTCTTTGTCTCCCCCCAAGCTAGCAGTTTTCCGACACACCTAACACTGTCTCGATAGCATCAGCAAATATTCTTGCACCCTTTCTATTTAAGTGTATCCCATCCCCGTAGAAGCAATCTCTCCTGTTAACAAGTACATATGATTTGTTCCATGCTTTGCTGTGTAGTTCTCAGCTTCTCTTCCATTCTTTTGGTGAGTGCCCAAGTTTCACTTCCATATGTCATGGTGGGGAGTATACATTGGTTCATTATTTTACATTTCAGACAAACTGGGATATTGCTCTTCAGTATGTGACTATATTTCCTGAATGCTATCCATCCAAAATTTATTCTTCTCTTGACTTCCAGCCATTTATCATTATTAAAGCTAATAACTTGTCCCAGATAAGTATACGACTCCACCTTTTCAATTACTGCTCCTTCAATCATTATTTTCCTTTCTGTGGCATACTTTTTCATCATTACTTTTGTTTTAGCCATATTCATTTTTAGTCTAAAATCCTTACTAGTTGTGCGTAACTGATTAAGATTTTCTTCTAATTCTTTGGGATTAGCATTAGCATTAGTAGAGGCATTTGATGCAAGAAAGCAAGCTTATGCAGCATCAGCCAAAAAAAAAAAAAAAAAACCCACTTCCACTTCACCCCTCTGTTCGTTCAAAATACCTGTCCAGCTGAGCCTTAAACTTATTTAGGCTATCAACCTCCACTACAAGGGATGGAAGTCTGTTCCACCAACCAACCACCCGCTGGCTAAAGGCAAATTTCCGCACGTCTATCCTACACCTGTCTTTCCTCAATTTGAATTTATGCCCCCTCAGGTGATTATTCTGAGCTAGAGGAAGAATCCCATCAGCATTGAGCATGCTCAAACCATTCAAGGCTTTATACACCTCTATCAGATCACCTCGCTGGTGCCTAGTCTCCAGACACTGTAATTTGCAAAACTTAAGCCTTTCTTCGTAAGAGCACCCCTTTGTTCCATTCACTAATCTTGTTGCCCTTCTCTGTACTCGTTCCAGCAGCTCTACGTCCTTCTTGAAATGAGGCCTCCAGACCTGTATACAGTACTCTAGGTGTGGCCCGACCATTGCCTTATACAAGGGAATAATCACCTTCTTATCCCTGCTGGAAAAATTCCTGTATATCATTGACAATACACCATGAGCTACTCTTGCAGCCCGTCTGCACTGCTCAGGGAACTTCATATCTGCCTGCACAACCACCCCCAAGCCCCTTTCATTCTCTACCACTGTCAGTGTAGTACCACAGAGTTGATACGTTGCTCTGGGGTTGCTGTTTCCCATGTGTGTAGTACTTTACATTTGTCAGTGTTAAACTTCATTTGCCACCTCTCAGCCCATCTGCTCAACCTTTACAGATCCTGTTGCAGCAGCATAGTGTCAGTAGTGTCCTTGACAACCCTGCCAACCTTTGTATTGTCTGCAAACTTTGTGGGGATTGTGGCTTATGACCACAATGTCATCTGCAAATCGTAAATGGTTTATGTACTCTCTGTTCACATTGACTCCTTTTTGCGACCAGTCTAATCTTCTGAAAGCTTCCTCAAGGGCAGCAGTAAACATCTTCGGAGATATTGTCTCATTGTTGAACTCCTTTCTCAATTTTAAATTTCCTTCTGTCTTTGCCTAGTCTAATAAAGGAGGTAGCACAGTGATATATTTTCTTCAAAATCATAATATATGGGGTATCAATGCCTTTTCTTTCCAATGCCCAAAACATTGCCTTATGCTGTATGGAGTCAAATGCCTTTTCATAATCCCCAAATGCCAGGCATAATGGCGTTTTATATTCATTTGCTTTCTCCATTGGCTGTGATATTACGTGAAGGTGATCCATAGTTGAGAATCCTGTCCTAAAGCCAGCTTGCTCTTTCGGTTGATTCTCATCAAGTATTCTTTCTAATCTGTTAGTAATGACCCTTGTGAACAACTTGTAGATGTGGGATAAGAAGCTAATTGGTCTATAATTTCCAATTTCTGATTTATCTCCTTTCTTATGCAGCAAAACTATGATTGCATTATTCCACTGCTTAGGCGTCACACCTTTTCTAATGCACTTTGTGAAGAGCCTTGCCAGTTTTTGTGTTATGTCTCTTCCTCCCAATTTTAACAACTCCACAGTAATTTCATCTTCCCCTGGGGCTTTCTGATTCTTCATTTTCTTCAATGCATGTTCTACCTCATCAGGAAGAATATCGGGTATGTCGTATATGTTGCTACTTTGCAATCCAACTTCCCCACTGCTGGCATCATTCCCTCACTCCTTGTATAATTCTCTATAGTAGTCTTCTGCTATTTGAATTATACCTTCTCTGTTGTTTATAAGTACACCATCGCTATTCTTCAGTTTCAGTGTCATTTGTCTTTCTCTATTACTGCTCATGGCTGCTGATTTAAATGCTTTGTTTTTCCTTAATGCTTGTTCTACTTTTCTTGTGTTAAATCTTCTTATGTCCTCTCTGAGTCTCTTCCTAATGGCTTTACATAACTCAGTACACTCAATTTTCTCCCTGTCAGTGTGTTTCTTGCTTTTCATTTGTCGTCTTTGGTTCATCATGACAAGTGTTTCTTGACTAATTTTTTCTTCTTTGGATTTCTTTTTCTCTATAGGTTTCTTGGGCTTTATCACTTTATTTGGAATTTTCCATGTCCACTTTTATTAATTTAATTTTTCAAAATTTTTTTTAGTTAATTTTAATTAACTTTAATAGACTATGTATAAATATAGTGCAAATGCATCAGGAATACATAGCTGTATCTGAATAAATCAGATTATTAATAAAACGGCATCGTTTTAAGTTATATCTCATATTGTGAATACCTTCACAACGAGTTGCCATGATATTGCACTACTTCGAATAAGTAACCCTTCACCTAAGGAGAAGACTAATGTTACTTATTCTCAGATGGATACCACCACCCAGACGGCACCGTTTCAGGGCTATTTGGCCCTTCTTCGGTGGGTGGGTAGGTACCCGAGTGATGCAATGATGGCAAAACAGTTATGAAGTATAACTCCACAATATGAGAGATGCCTGATGGTGTATCATGTATTTAGACTCAAGCGTTTAGGGCATAAGCCTCAAGCTATGAAGGAGTCTAGACTATGTATAAATATAGTGCAAATGCATCAGGAATACATAGCTGTATCTGAATAAATCAGATTATTAATAAAACGGCATCGTTTTAAGTTATATCTCATATTGTGAATACCTTCACAACGAGTTGCCATGATATTGCACTACTTCGAATAAGTAACGCTTCACCTAAGGAGAAGACTAATGTTACTTATTCTCAGATGGATACCACCACCCAGACGGCACCGTTTCAGGGCTATTTGGCCCTTCTTCGGTGGGTGGGTAGGTACCCGAGTGATGCAATGATGGCAAAACAGTTATGAAGTATAACTCCACAATATGAGAGATGCCTGATGGTGTATCATGTATTTAGACTCAAGCGTTTAGGGCCAAATAGCCCTGAAACGGTGCCGTCTGGGTGGTGGTATCCATCTGAGAATAAGTAACATTAGTCTTCTCCTTAGGTGAAGCGTTACTTATTCGAAGTAGTGCAATATCATGGCAACTCGTTGTGAAGGTATTCACAATATGAGATATAACTTAAAACGATGCCGTTTTATTAATAATCTGATTTATTCAGATACAGCTATGTATTCCTGATGCATTTGCACTATATTTATACATAGTCTAGACTCCTTCATAGCTTGAGGCTTATGCCCTAAACGCTTGAGTCTAAATACATGATACACCATCAGGCATCTCTCATATTGTGGAGTTATACTTCATAACTGTTTTGCCATCATTGCATCACTCGGGTACCTACCCACCCACCGAAGAAGGGCCAAATAGCCCTGAAACGGTGCCGTCTGGGTGGTGGTATCCATCTGAGAATAAGTAACATTAGTCTTCTCCTTAGGTGAAGCGTTACATATTCGAAGTAGTGCAATATCATGGCAACTCGTTGTGAAGGTATTCACAATATGAGATATAACTTAAAACGATGCCGTTTTATTAATAATCTGATTTATTCAGATACAGCTATGTATTCCTGATGCATTTGCACTATATTTATACATAGTCTAGACTCCTTCATAGCTTGAGGCTTATGCCCTAAACGCTTGAGTCTAAATACATGATACACCATCAGGCATCTCTCATATTGTGGAGTTATACTTCATAACTGTTTTGCCATCATTGCATCACTCGGGTACCTACCCACCCACCGAAGAAGGGCCAAATAGCCCTGAAACGGTGCCGTCTGGGTGGTGGTATCCATCTGAGAATAAGTAACATTAGTCTTCTCCTTAGGTGAAGCATTACTTATTCGAAGTAGTGCAATATCATGGCAACTCGTTGTGAAGGTATTCACAATATGAGATATAACTTAAAACGATGCCGTTTTATTAATAATCTGATTTATTCAGATACAGCTATGTATTCCTGATGCATTTGCACTATATTTATACATAGTCTAGACTCCTTCATAGCTTGAGGCTTATGCCCTAAACGCTTGAGTTTAACTTTAATAGTTAATTTTAATAAAAAGTTAATATTTTTAAAAATTAACAATAATTACTTATTGTTAATTTTTAATTATTATTGTTTGTTTTATAACTGTCTATGCTGTATTGTTTTATTACTGTCTACTTTCATTTTTAAAATCAGTTTCTTATGTAGTCAGAAAATTGATTTTTTAATCTTTCTGAAAACGAAAAAAAAAATTACTGTGCATATGTAGTATATTGCCAGTGTATAGTGAGTGTCGTGTATGCTCCGTGACAATTTACAGCACAGTCGGAACTTCTCCGTCAGAATATATGTACCAGCAGATATGGAGAGTGTTGTGCATGCTCCCTTACAATTCCCAGCACATACTGGCAGCCGGTAGATAGTGTGTTGCACATGCTCAGTCAAGTCGGAACTGCCCATCAGAATTCTATTTACGACAGTTCCGAGTTGTTATTTTGGTTTTTAGGAGCATTAGCAACTAAGGCCATATTGCTCTGGGATATGCGGTGGTCATTCCCTGACCTTTCCGCATCCTCCGTATTTGGTGTTGATGTGCTCGAACCCCGGTCTAATCAAGAAGCGTGTGCTACGCACTGCTGCTCCTTCTCACCTGGCTACGGATGCACCCAACAGTTCCGAGCTGCAGTGACTGGATGGCTGACTGTGACTCACGACACTGAAAAACTGTGGCAAAGGGCATCAACACCCTAAGACTAACCATAGTGAGTCTAGGCACGTCAATCACTGCTACTTGCAATGATCAACCAGAAGCGTACTAGCTTCTAAAGATTAACCATCAACAAACAGTACGAAGGCTAGTTAAATTGTTTTGGTAATCCTGCACTTTAGTGTCGTGAATCATGGTCAGCCCACAAGTCACTGCCAGCTCGGAACTGTCACGACTCATATTTTAACGGGCAGTTCCGACTTGAATGAGCATGCACAACACTCACTGTATCTGCCAGTCTGTGTGCTGGGAATTGTCACGAAGCATGTGCGACACTCTCCGTAATCACTGGCCTGTGTATTGTGACGGAGCAGTTCCAACTTAACTGAGCATGCGCGACACTCACTATATCTGCTGGTCTGTGTGCTGCGAATTGTCACGGAGCATGCGCGACACTCACTATATCTGCTGGTCTGAGTGCTGCAAATTGTCACGGAGCATGCGTGACACTCACTATATCTGCCAGTCTATGTGCTGCGAATTGTCACGGAGCAAGCGCAACACTTATTGTATATACTAGCAATGGTACTACGTACGTGCAGTAATTTTTTTTTTTTTTGTTTTCAGAAAGAATAAAAAAACAAATTCCTGACTACATGAAAGAATTTAATTATAAAAATAAAAGTAGATAGTTATACAGGTCTGGAGGCCTCATTTCAAGAAGGATGTAGAGCTGCTAGAACGAGTACAGAGAAGAGCAACAAGATTAGTGAATGGAACAAAGGGTTGCTCTTACGAAGAAAGGCTTAAGTTTTGCAAATTACAGTGTCTGGAGATTAGGCACCGGTGAGGTGATCTGATAGAGGTGTATAAAGCCTTGAATGGTTTGAGCATGCTCAGTGCGGATGGGATTTTTCCTCTTGCTCAGAATAATCACCTGAGAGGGCATAAATTCAATTTGGAGAAAGACAGATATTGGATAGATGTGCGGAAATTTGCCTTTAGCCAGTGGGTAGTTGGTTGGTGGAACAGACTTCCATTCATTGTTGTGGAAGTTGATAGCCTAAATAAATTTAAGGCTCAGCTGGACAGATATTTTGAATGAACGGAGGGATGAAATGGGAGTGGTTTTTTTTTTTTTTTTTAGGATGATGCTGCATAAGCTTGCTTTCTTGCATCATATGCCTCTACTAATGCTAAAAACAATAATGGACAAACCTATATGTAGTCAGAAAACAATTTTCTGACTACGTATATCCAGTAAAACCTTAACTTTAATTACAATAAAATATTCAAGTTAAGATTTTACTAGATATACATAATTATTTTTCATATCTGCAATGGATTCCAGTACAACTGGCCCATTCACTCTGATTTTATTATTTTCAGGTGATATGAGTATATTTTGTGATTATTTGTATATAATTGTGATAATTTGTACACATTGCAGTGTTACCAATTAACGTATAAGACACACTTTCCTTTCAATCATAAGGTCCTTGTTCTGTGGACGACACTTATCTTTCTGTCATAAGGTCTCTGCAGGAAAAAAACACTTATAATTACTTTATACTTAAATTTGCACTTTGTACTTAAATGTAATGGGCATACAGGCCCATTCTGATTATAAGTGTTTTTTTCCAGCAGAAGGACCTTATGACAGAAAAGTAAGTGATGCCCACAGAAGGACAAGGACCTTACGATTGAAAGGAAAGTGTCTTATATGTTAATTGGTAACACTGCGATGTGTACAAATTATTACAAATAATCACAAAATATACTCATTATTATTTTCAGGCAATACAAAACATATCACCTGAAAATAATAAAACCAATTTCTAGATCGTAGATATAGTTTAGCTTAATTTTTCAGCACTCACCTCATCTCAATGAGGTGAGTGCTGAAAAATTAAGCTAAGCTATATCCACGATCTAGTCATTACATCACAGCACATAAGGACTCCTTAAAATATCATCAATAAAATCAATTTCTTATGTAGTCAGAAAATTGTTTTTTATTCTTTCTGAAAACGAAAAAAAAAAAAAAAATACTGCACGTACGTAGTACATACAGTAGATTCTTGAATTTTTCCAGGATAGATGGTAAAAAACAAATCCTGGATAATCCATTTCCTTGTTAATCCAAAAATACAAACGTCCCCGACATATGTAAGAGATATGTTCCAGAACTTCTTACTTCGTTAAATTTTACGCAACTCAGGAATGACTAACAACATATTGCTACTATATTATTATTGACAAATTTGAATTCCATTCAGTACTTGTTAATGTTTGGCCATTTTGATACATCCTTATTATAATGATTCCTTAGAGATTTAACAGATGCACCGTTTTCAAACTTTTGAATAATTTCAAGTTTTGTTTAATTGAAAACGCAACTCTTAAACATTTGATCTCTCTCCCTCCCTTTTTTTTTTTTTTTTTTTTGAGCTGCAGGTGTGAAGACAGTGGGGATTGCAAGATAATATGTACACTAATCTCCCAATGATGACTTATAATGCCACTTGTCACTTATTTACGACTTGCAAAATATCTGTTTATACCTATTCTAGTTATTACTTGAATTTTTTTGATTTCTGGTTGATTTTTTTTTTTTTTTTTTTTTTTTTTTAATTTGGAGTGGCCTGGTTAATTGAGAGTCTGCTGTATATACAATAAGTGTCGCTCATGCTCTGTGACAATTGGCGGCACATAGACCAGCAGATGTTGTGAGTGTTGCGCATGCTCAGTTAAGTTGGAACTGCTCTGTCAGAATATATGGACCAGCTGATACAGAGAGTGTCGCACATGCTCCGTGACAATTCCCAGCACAGACTGGCAGATACAGCGGCAACCGGCAGACAGAGTGAGTGTTATGCATGCTTGGCCAAGTCGGAACTGCCCGTTAGAATACGATTCACGACAGTTCCGAGCTGGCAGTGACTTGTGGGCTGACCATGACTCACGACACTAAAGTGCAGAATTACCATTGTTTTTTCCTGTTAATTATTTGTTGTAAAATAAAGACAGGGTCAGTACAGCTGTGCCCTTTCTGAAAACCTGATTTTCTTCAATAAAAACAATTTTCACACATTTTAGAAGTTGGTTTTTTAAGATGTTTGCATAAATTTTGTATGTACTGCATAGAAGTGTTATTCTTCAAACAGTAGAGGATTACAAACGGGTGTGGACTCTTTCCTTTATTGTTTAATCTATATATCAACAGAAGACCGGGAAAAATTACACTCTAATGGGATCCCAATTTCAGCACAAACAAAAGCTCAACTCTACTATATGATTATGACCAAGTTATTTTGGCTGAATCTGGCAGAGAATTACAAAAAGCAGCTTGATCATTTCAAAATTAGTTCATTATTTGATATTTAAATTCAATCTAAAAAACCAAAACTATGGCCATGTAAGGCAAGGAATTATTACAAGCAAAATTGTAATTAATGGAACCATATAATAGAACAAGTAAAAACATTTAAATACCTCGGCAATACGATTTCAGATTTAGCAAATGCAGATATGGAGAGTAAAATAATAAATTTGAACAAAATGAATGATATTATTAGAAGACAGTTTGGTAAATGTATGTCAAGAGATATACAATTACGAGTTCATAAAATAATCTCAAAACCAGCCTTAATCTGAAACTT
Source organism: Mastigoproctus giganteus (assembly GCF_048544385.1). NCBI lineage: Eukaryota > Metazoa > Arthropoda > Arachnida > Uropygi > Thelyphonidae > Mastigoproctus > Mastigoproctus giganteus. Next base: position 115,977,175 of record NC_143577.1, on the reverse strand, counting down.
AGATCTTGAAGAAAAAAGATGAAAGTTGGAAGCACTACAAATGAGATTTTTTAAGCCGCTTGCAGGGTACTCGTTGAGAGACCATATCCCAAACCACACCATTAGAGAACATTTTGGCATTAGCAATATAGTGGAAGATATTACAAGATATAGAACACAATGGAGGGAACACATAATAAGGATGACTGTTGACAGGCTACCTTAGAAGGCTTTGTTTTATAGGCCACACAGATGGTGGAGTATTGGAAGACCTGAGAAAAGATGGAGGGAACAATTCAAGTCTTGGATTGGACCTTAACAGCCTAATCCCTGTTCGTAGAGAAGAAGAAAATAAATATTTGCCATTTTATTTACCTAATAATCATTAAATTATATTCTATTAATAGCTTTATATTCCTAGTCATGCTCTTTAGTTTCTTTAGAATTTAGCTAGAAATTTTGTAAGTTACTACTTAATATACCTAGAACCTTGATCAATTTGAAATTTGCCGCCATTGTTATTTTATTAGATTGTATGGCCTATATGGCATAGGGTAATGTTTGTCACAAACTTGATTGCAGTAATATGTATCACTGCATTTAGGAATCCATTTGTTTAATGTAGTGTTGTCAATTAATAAATTTATTATTATTATTATTAATATTATTATTACTAGCCATGTAGTGCAAGGAAGCCTGAGGTTTATGCTGCACCAACTAAAAAAAATTTACAAGTTACCCTGAGAGAGAGAGAGAGAGAGAGAGAGAGAGAGAGAGAGAGAGAGAGAGAGAGAGAGAGAGAGAGAGAGAGACAAGGGAATCACGAAGAAAGAGAAGAATGATGGTGTCCAGCTCGGGACCCCTGGGTGAACCAAGCCCATACTCACCAGATGTGAGCCCCTGGGGTTCTTTTTTTTATTAATCTTATTAATTTTCATTGTTAGTCAATTAAATTATATTTAAAGGAAATCATACCACAGACCACAGTAGCAAAGCAACCAGCACAGCTTAGCAGGAGTGCTGTGGCTTTTGGAGAACCGAAGGAGATGATTCTCTGACGCATCACAACCTAAAAAAAATTGCAACTTGTGAAATGTATTTAGACTTTCTGGAACTGGACATGATCTAGCCAAATAGAATTTCTCTGTGTGTGTGTTAGGTGCAGAGAGTGTGAAGAAATTAGTTACCAGTTCAGCATTCTGATGGGTGTTCAATGACAGTTTGAGAAGTAGGGTCAATACCCTCAAAGGAATTAAAATGGACAACCCATCAAGCTCTCAGCTTCCCAGTCCGAAGCCAGAGCACGTTCTTGTGCAGAAGACAATGCAGTGGCAGTCTTCAAGGCAGAATGCATGGCCCCACAGGAGCCAGTTATTGTCAGGGAAACGGGAATTATATTGTGCTAACAGGATAGAGAGAATTGGACCATGGTAAGTCTGCCAGGGACAAAAGTTGGTGGCGTTGTAGAGCAGATATCTTTTAAGGGCACAAAAGGTGATATCGTTATACACACTGGCACTAATTGCATTAAGAGTAGAAGTTCTGCAGATTTGCTTAACAAGTACAGGTCAATGTTAAAAAAAAGTCACGAGTTAGGATTAAAATTGAAAGTGTCTGCAATTCTACCCAGACATGATAGGAGGAAGTATATGATGGGAGCCTTGTCAATCAATTCGACTCTGTAGAGATTGCAAGTCTCATGGGACAGAATTTATCTAAGCATAGTCTGTGCTTGTTAACAGGAAAGACTGCAGTAGAGATTCAAATTGCAGCGAGGAGTAAAGGGGGAAAGCAATGATTGACGGGCTGTGACTCCGCCCACTCACTGCGTTTCCCCTCCTCTCCTCACCCGGTGGATGTCAAGTGACACGCGGATGGCACGTGGAATAGCAACAAATATGGCGGCTGAAAACAAAGGATAAATCCAATAAATTTAAAAATTCAAGTTATGAAATGCACGTTTTTCGAGGATCACAAAATGTCATGTGACATTTGAATAAGTCGGATAGAGGAGAAAGAGAAAAGGCAATACAGCATCAGAATTGCTGATGCGAGTGAACACAGAAATGCTTTTTTCTTTTCTTTTTTTTTTTTTCGGTGGTGGCTGTTGTTCCCTAACCCCCACTGTTTTTTTTCCAATTTTGGAGCTAAAATTAAGAAAAAGAAAAGACAATACAGCAATTTTTTTAAAAACAAGAAAAAAAAATTCAGACCACGTGCAACCACTGATTCTTCTCGCCCGTACATTACTAGACAAGGGATAGGGCTGCCGAACCCTATTCCCTGTTTTTCTGCCCGAACATTAAAAAACAAGTAATTACCACAGAATTTGTAAAAAATTAACACCACGTGCAGCCACTGGTTACCAGACGATTTCGCGTGCGTGAACACTGAAAAATTACTTCCGATACACATCAACAGAATTGCTAAAAAAACAGAAACCACTCACCTCATCAATCGAATTATGTTTTCTAAACAATCCAACATTTTCGCACTAATATTTCACAGGAATAAATCATCTTTTCTAAACGATCCAACATTTTCACACTAATATTCCACAGGAATAAATCATCTTTTCTAAACGATCCAACATTTTCACACTAATAAATCATCCAGTACAACAGACACCCACACTCAACCAAGGGAAACCAAAAAGTAAATCACAAGCAATCGAATACACAGGCCGGCCGCTAGTTAGTAGGCCGGCCGCTAGTTAGTACACCGGACCGAACCTATTGGTAACTCTCTAGGAGGCTTCCGGATCAGCTAGTGTATAATCTTGCTACCTCTACTCTGCCAGATAGTGACTGGAGGGAGTCCGAGTAGTGTGTATGCGGGGAGCATTGTCGAGGCCACGTTATGTCAAGGATCTGGGTATATTCTTCCCACATGTACGCCATATCCAAAAATTTCATTACTTCATACAGCATGTCCCACCCACTTTTTCTTACTATTGAATACACCATGAATTGTCAAACTAATAGAACAAGCTTATCTGCGAAAAGATCTAAACCTCCCAAGGATTTCCTAATTCATTTCACAAATATACGTGGTCTCAATTCTAATCTCAACGATGTCCATTTCCACTTGCAGTCTGCCAAACCCCATGTACTTTTTCTGACAGAATCTCAGTTATCGGCTGATTCAACTACTGTTCATCTCAGATGCCCAAATTATTCGCTGTATGATTCCTTTCGCCTCAAAGGTGGTACTTGTGCATATGTCCGTTCTGATATTCCCTGTCAGAGACTTGGCAATTTGGAATCTCCTCTCTTTGATCTTCTCTGGCTTAAAATCTCTCTACCTCATTGTGTCAAATTCATCTGTTGTCTCTACCGTTCTCCCAACTCCACTAATCACTTGGAGCTCTTTGACTTCCTCTCGTTGCAACTTGACTTTCTCCAGTCCAACTTTCCTAACAGTGAGGTAATTTTCCTTGGTGATTTTAATGTTCACAACTCCAGCTGGCTTCCGTTTTCTAGTCACACCGACCCAGCAGGTCGAGATGCTGAGGCTTTTGCAATTACTAATGACCTAGCACAGATTGTTCATTTACCTACAAGAATACCGGACAATCCTAATCATACAGCCAATACGCTTGATCTTTTTCTCACAAACAACCCTTCTAAGTACACGGTCGAAGTGAGAGGTCCTTTAGGCACTTCAGATCACAACTTGGTGATTGTCTCTTCTCCAATGGAACCTTTATCTCATGGCTATTCCCAACCTCGTGTTCTTTGGCATTACAAGAATGCAAAATGGGATGACCTGCGAGACTTCTTTTCTTCTTTTCCTTGGTCGGATTACTGTTTCAAAACTCCTGATGTCAACGTTTGCTCAGATCGTGTCAGTGAAATTATTCTTGCAGGAATGGAATCCTTTATCCCACACTCCACTTTAAAATCTCGTCCTTTATCTAAACCTTGGTTTTCCAATAAATGTGCTAAGGCTGTTCAAGAGAAGAATGTTGCATATCGTAATTGGCTTGTTTCTAATTCTTCAGTTTCATTTTCTGCCTACACCAAAGCTCGCAACAATTGTAAAGCAGTTATTAATCAGTCCAAACTAGAGTTTGAACAGGCTAAGAGTAGAAAACTTGCTTCTTGCCCTAATGGTAGCCGAGCATTCTGGTCTCTTGCCAAAGCTATTGGCCGCAACTTTTGCCCATCTCTGCTTCCACCTCTGACCAAACCAGATGGTTCTGTTGTCACTTCAGCCAAGGATAAAGCTGACCTGCTAGCATCCCATTTTTCTTCCAGCTCATGTATTAATGAACTTGGTAAAACACCTCCCACCATTCTCAACACGGTCCATTCAATGCCTCCTGTGGTCTTCCGTCAAAAGGATATCAGAAGGATTTTGATGAATCTTGATGCTAAGAAAGCTCCAGGTCCTGATGGTATTTCTCCACTTGTTCTCAAAATCTGTGCTCCTGAGCTTACTCCTATTCTTTGCCGCCTTTTTTCATTTTCTTATTCCAAAGGTGTTTTTCCTTCTGCTTGGAAATTTGCTCATATCCAGCCAGTTCCTAAAAAGGGTGACAAATCCCTCCCATCCAATTATCGTCCCATTGCAATTACTTCTACTCTTTCTAAAGTAATGGAGAAATCAATTAACCACCAACTCTTAAACTACCTAGAAACCTTCCGTCTGATCAACGATCGCCAGTATGGATTCCGTCGGTGTCGATCCACTGGTGATATTCTGGCTTATGTTACCCATTTATGGACTACTTCAATGGAAAGGTTCGGTGAAACACAAGCAGTTGCTCTTGACATCTCAAAGGCTTTCGATCGTGTTTGGCATAAAGGTCTTCTAAACAAGCTTCCATCTTATGGTTTGCCAACTGTTTTTAGTAATTGGTTATCCAGTTTTCTCTCTGATCGCTCACTGAGGGTGATGGTAGATGGCTCTCTGTCTTCTAACTTCTCCACTAATGCCGGTGTCCCCCAAGGTTCAGTTCTTTCCCCCACTCTTTTCCTCTTGTATATCAATGACCTTCTTCCATTGACTGGAAATCCTATCCATAGTTTTGCCGATGATAGCACATTGCATTCAACTTTCCATTTTGAGAAACCTTGCCCTGCTCAATCAGCTTCAACTTCTCGAAAATCTGCTACCAATTCCTTAAATGCCGATCTTCAGGTAATTCTCCAGTGGGGCAAAGACAACTTAGTTGATTTCAACCCTTCTAAAACTCAGTCTTGTCTTATATCTCGCAAAAAGGATTCTTCTGCTCCTATGCTTATCTTTAGTGACACTCCAATTTCTAGGCAAAAGGATATATCTCTTTTGGGGATTACCTTGACTTCTAATCTCTCTTGGCACAAGCACATTACAAATATTGCTTCCTCTGCATCTAAAAAACTTGGTTTTCTCTTTCGCTCTCGGCGTTACTTTTCTTCCAAACAGCTGCTCACTCTGTATAAATCGCAAATCCGCCCTGCCATGGAATATTGTTCCCACATTTGGGGTGGTGCCCCCAAAACCTCTCTCAGGCTTCTTGATTCCATTCAGAAGAGGGCAGTTAGGTTAATTAATGATTCATCTCTAACAGAGTCTCTCCACTCGCTTTCTCATAGACGTACTGTTTCTGCTGCATGCCTCTTCTACTGATATTTCCATGGGCACTGTTCTTCTGAATTGGCTTCTATAATTCCCGCTCTCTCTTTCAAAACAGTCCGAACACGTGCCGCTACCAGCCAACATCCATTTACTGTCCAACTTCAAACCCACAGAACCAACTTTTCATCTTCCTCATTTATTCATTCAACTGCCGTTTTCTGGAACAACCTTCCTTCATACGTATTTCCTGAAAATTACAATCTACAGAAGTTCAAGTCCAATGTCAACAAATGTCTTCTTTCGTCTTCTCAACCTCCAACCCAAGCACGGTACTAAGTACTATAGGTTCTAATACCTCTCGTGTTTGGGGTTCACATAAAAAAAAAAAAAAAAAAAACACAAATGGGGGAATTTTTTTTCTGAACACTGAACATTGAATATGCAAAAAAAAAATTTTTTTTTCTGGGAGCTCTGCTCCCACACACCCCCGGTATTACTCAGCCTTTTCCAAAACCAAAGAACTTTTATTTTTTTGTTTTTAATTACGTATCCAAAAAATTTAATAATCATCTAATTAAATATTAACACCATGTGACATTTTGAACAGCAAAATTCATAACCCACCACGTAGTTCCGGCTTGGTCCCAGTGCCAGGGTGACACGGCTGGCACGCAGTGCCTGTCAGCCATGCCAGTTGTTTCCATATGTTAAGGAATCACGTGGCACTGGGCAGAGTCAGCACCTGTCAATCACACTAGCAGTCTGGAAGGGGTACCCATTTCTGAATCTCGACTGAGACTGCTTCTATGGGAATGTGATACACTCAAGTAGAAAGGGTGCAAGAATATTTGCTGATGCTTTCGAGGCAGCATTAGGTAGGTCAGAAAACTGCTAGCTAGGGGGGGGGATTCACAGACTAATAGATTAACAGTAGCTGCAGGCAGAGGTGGAAGTGATTCTTGCACTGCTTCTATTTGAATGAGGAGCAGCCTGGAAAGCCAGTTACTGGGAATTTCAAGAACTCTGGGAGTCGTCATGGAACAGGTAAATAGATGGGCTGTGTTACGGTAACTGAGAGTAAGAAGGTGCATGTATACTTACATGTACACCAATGCTAGGAGTATAGTAAATAAATTTGATGAATTTGAAGTGCTGATCAAGATCAAAGGCGGATATTGTTGGGATATCAGAGATGTGGTGTTACACAGTTATAAGAAATGCAGAATTTTAATTTGGGGAGTACAATGTGTACATAAAGGAAGGATAGGAAGGGAGGAAAGGTTATGCTCTTAGTTAAGAAACAAAGTCTAAGGCAGTGCATCCAGTTGAGATTGGTTGTCAATGCAATGTTGAGTCAGTTTGGTGTGACATAAGAACTGGGAAAGCAAAAATAAGGGAAGGAGTGTGTTAGCGTTAGCAGAGGCATATGATGTAAGAAAGTAAGCTTATATAGCATCAGCCAAAAAAAAAAAAAAAAAACCCTTCCCATTTCACCCATCCATTCACTCCAAATGCTTGTCCAGTTCTGCCTTGAACTTATTTCAGTTTTTGACCTCCACTGCGACAGATGGAAGTTTGTTCCAACTGTCAACCACCCTCTGGCTAAAGGCAAATTTTTGACATCTATTCTACAATTGTCTTTCCTCAATTTGAATTTATGTTCCCTCAGGTGAGTAATCTGAGCAAGAGGAAGAATCCCATCAGCATTCAAAGCCTAATACACCTCAATCAGATCACTTTGCAGGTGCCTAGTCTCCTTACAGGTCTCAAGTCTTTCTTGGTAACTGCAATCCTTTGTTCCACTCACCAATCTCATTGCCTTTCTCTGTACTTGTTCTAGCAGATCTATATCCTTCCTAAAATGAGACCTCCAGATTTGTATACAGTATCCAAGGTGTGACCTGACCTTTGCCATGTACAGGACAATCACCTCCTTATCCCTGTTAGCAAAATTTCTGTATATCATTGACAAGACACTTGAGATACTTTTGCAGCCTGTTTGCACTGCTCAAAAAACTTCATATCTGACTGCACAATTATCCCCCCCCTGGTCCTTTTCACTCTCTACCACTGTAGGTGTAGTACCACACAGTTGATACATTACTCTGGGGTTACTGCTTCCCATATGCAGTACAGTCAGTCCTCTTATAACACGTGTTTACATTACATGAATTCGATCATACACAATTTATAAATAGGGGAACGATATCTTATATAACACGAACCGAATTCGCTTATGCACGATTCGCCTTTGTGTTTACAAGAAATGGCAGTCGAACGCAGAATCACCCCAACCGAACGCAACACGATAGGAATGAAGAGAAGATTCTGAAAATGTATTTATGTGTTTTATATCAGTGAAGGGGAAATACATTTCACCATAATAACGTAAAAACCAACACAATTCCAGCTATCGGTATAATCGCAAATGCAATTAGATCGAGTTTACTACCATATATAACAGATTCCACTAGCAGGAATGCAACTGGAAATTGTTTTTATTGTTTTATGGTAGTAACCCCTAGAAATGTGAGGTGTTAATAGTGTATCTCTGCCTTTACGGTGTTGTTTATTCAGTTGCTACACGCGCGCAGCTTTGTTTATGTGTATCAAGCGTGCCTCCTCGTTTTGTAATTGTGCTTTATTCCTTAAAAATGAGTAAAATACTTAAAAGGTGTGAAAAGAAAGTGTCCTGGTGAAGACACTGCAGATTCAGAGAGAAAAAGAAAAGCTGTGTCGATAAACAGAGGCGGACTGGGTCAAAAATTCTTACCCGGGAAATTTATAGTAACCTCATACTACGGTTTATGGCCAAAATCACACCGGCCTCCAGCCCACCGGGGCTTCTCCGGTAAGGCTTATGGCCAGTCCGCCACTGTCGATAGCGAAAAAATATGAAACTGTGAAATGCTTTGAGCGAAATGAAAGATCATGTGATATTGCACATGCTACAGACCTAAATGAGGCAATGCCGAGAAAATAAAAACAACTTTCGTAGCTGAACAACTCAAAGTGTAATTAAAATCCATTAGATTAAGACACAAAGAATTGAAAGAGATGCAACGGCTGTCAACTGTTTGGATAGAAAATCAAACAAAAAACAAGTTTGCTTACGATAGAAGCAAAAGCATTAGCAATATTTTATTACATAATAGTCGTAATAAAATACATATTTTATTACGATTATTTATTGTGTTTGGTAATGTTTTGGTTACAAATGTGTGTTCAATCTTGGGTGGTCGGCACCTAACCCTATTTTTCCCCTAGGGCCTGTTGTTTATATTGCACGATTTTGCATTGCATGAGGGTTTCTAGGAACACAACTATCATGCTATACAAGGACTGACTGTACTTGACATTTGTCAATGTTAAATTTCAGTTGCCACCTCTCAGCCCATCTGCTCAAATTTTCCGGATCCTGTTGCAGTAGTGTACTATCATTACTGTCATTAACAACCCTGCCAACCTTCGTATTGTCTTCAAACTCAGACATTAACCCTGATTTACCTTCATCAATATCATTGATAAATACAGAAAACAACGTGGGCCCAACACCTAACCCTGGGGAACTGCACTAATAACATTAGTCCACAAAGAGCATTGTCCATTGTACTCATCAGTCATTAGGCCTATAACACACTCCTACTCTCAATTTTGCTTTCTCGGTGCTTATGTCACACCAAACTGACTTAACATTGCACTGTCCGCCCATGTCAGCTGGATGCACTTTCTTAGATTTTGTTTCTTAACAGCATGACCCTCCCTCCCTGTCTGTCCTTTCTGCATTCCTTATTTTTATGTGACACCATCTCTCTGATATGCCAACAATATATGTGCCATTGATGGTCTTCACCAGCACCTCAAATTCATCAAATTTATTTACTATAATCCTAGCATTGGTTTACTTGCACCTATTCTTATTCTTACTCACCCTAACACAGCCCATGTATTTACTTGTTCCATGTAACTCCCAGCAGTTCTGGAAATCCCTAGCACCTTGCTTTACAGGCTGCTGCTTATTCCAATGGAAGCAGTGCAAGAATCACTTTCACTTCTCCTTGCAGCTATCGTTAATCTATTAGTCTGTGACTCCCACCCAAGCTAGCAGTTTTCCAACTACCTAACAGTGCCTCGATAGCTTCAGCAAATATTTGCCCTTTCTATTTAAAATGTATCCCATTCCTGTAGAAGCAGTCTCTCCTGTTAACAAGCACAGACCAAGCTGAGAAAAATTCTATCCAATGAGTCTTGCACAATCCCTCCATGGCCGAACTGATTGGCAGGGCTCTTATCATATACAGGCAACTCTCAGTTTATGAATGAGTTCCGTTCCAAGATGTTGTTCGTTATACGTTTTTGTTCAGTATAGGAATCTTGCATTTCTGGGCTTTTAGGATACGTATCATATAAATTAGCAGCCGCTTTAACGCATTAAAACCATGTACTAAACATTGAATGGTCTATACAATACATTTTATTATATACGTTATGGTTTATCATATACAATACGTAATGTAAAATAAAATAAAAAAGAATAAAAAAAACAAGATATCGTACTTTTTAATTTTAATTCAAAACATAGTTACAAAATAAAAATAAAGAAAATGAGTACTCACATAATATATGTACTGTACATACATATGTATTCAACTTTTATTCGTTAATATCTTCATCAGAGTTCAATATTTTCCATATAAGTGATGCTAGGTGCAGATGAGGTAGATGGAAGGGCATCTGATAATGAAGGAACAGCTGGGTTTTCCACTTTTTTAAAATGTTTTTATAGAAGATTGCACAGTTAAATTCTTTTTCTTCAAAAATCTCACTGTATTCATAAATGCCTCTTTTCACTTTTGCAATTCTTTCCATATTTGCGCCGCCTACTTCAATGATTGCCAACCCCTCAGAAATTGTTTTAAAAGCTGCAGCAGCCATTTTCTGCCTTGTAAATGTTATGGGAGGCTGTGGAATATCAGGTTCTTCTGTTACTTCAGAATTTAGACGTGTCTCTATTTCAGTTAATTCATCGATGTTAATTCCTCAAAATGAGAGTCAAAAGCTCTCTCACATCAGTCACATCCATTTTATTGCCCAGTTCAACAATTTCTTGATAATTATAATAATAAATATATTTTTTAAAAGTTTATTTATTTAAATCTTACAAATATGTTCACTATATGTTTGGCACTTTGTTTTATAAGGAACTCATCTATTGGCAACTTTAAGAAATTTTGAATGATTGTTATCTTCGTTATAGCGAATGTTTGTAAATCAAACGTTCATAAACCGAGAGTTGCCTGTACTCCCTTCAATAGGCCTAATGATTCTGTTGATTACAATAAACAACTATACAGAGAAAGCGTGCCCTACTAAAGCAGAATGCATGATAATGGGTGATTTTAACTTTGCAGATATTCACTGGAACTTGTGGATGTGTCACTCGCACACTAGTAAGACTTTTGTGGATTATTGTTTTCTACAGCAACATGTTTGCGAGGCAACCAGGTTAGTAATACTTTTTATCTGGTTATCAACAGAGATTACTCATGCATTAAGAATCTGCAGATAAAGGAACCACTTGGTGGCAGTCACCACAGCGTACTGATGTGGGATTTGCCTAAAGATGTTACTGCTATCATAAATAAAAGGAAGGGTTTTTGTTTTTGTAAAGGTGACTACATCTTAGACAGTTTTTAAATTCTATACAGTGGGACCAACTGATGATGTTACCAACAACAAATTCTAAATGGGAAGCATTCAAGGAATTAATCTTGGAAGCTACTTTGCTTTTAGTACCAACTAAGAAATACTGCTCAAGGTTTAGGCCTAAATGGATTTCAGATGAACTAATGAGACTCCTGGCAAAGAAGAAAAATGCATGGCACGTGTATAAGTTATCAGGTGATACAGAAGCCTATGGTAGATAAAAACTAGACTGTAATCAAGTCACAAAGGAAGTTAGGCAAGTGAAGGCAAATTACGAGAAATCCTTGGCAAAAGATGCAAAGAAAAACAGCAAAGACTTCTTTACTTATGTAAACTCTAGAAGGGAGGGGGTGACCCAGGTTGGTCCATTTTATATAGATCACTCAACTGTTGATAATCCTGCTCAGGTACCAGACAAACTGAATGAGTATTTTGTATCTGATTTCATACATGAGGCATTCTGTGGGGAAGTAGAGGCCAAAGGTTTATCAAACTAAACACGGAGCTAAATGATTTTGTAATAACTGAGAGTCAAGTGGAGGAGAAATTGTTGAAGTTAATCATAAGAAAGGCACTGGGGTGGATGGATCTATCCGATTATATTAAAGGAGGCTTTAAAAGAAGTAATCAATCCCTTAGCCATAATTATGAGAGCATCCTTGGATTCAGAGGAGGTCCCCACAGACCGGAGATGTGAAAATGTATCTCCAATTCACACAGGGGAGTCTAAGGGAGACACAAGTTATTACAGACCTGCTAGTTTAACTTCTGTTCTGGGGAAAATAATGGAGTCACTGGTTAAAGAGGAATTGCAGGATCATCTAGACCAGTGCTTCTCAAAGTGGGCGATATCATCCCCTAGGGGGCATTTGAATTATCCATGGGGGTGCATTAGGCATGAAAGGGGGCGACAGGGGCGGATGGAGCACCATCAATGATTGGCCGTTACAAGGGTTTTATGGCTTATTTAAAAAATGCTGTGCCAAATATTATTACTGTTCATTGTGTCATTCACCATCAGCATTTAGTTGCGAACAAACTTGATCAACTGCACAATTCCCTACAAACTGTTATTACTGCTATAAACAAAATTAAATCACATTCTTTGAATGATGGTATATTTCGAAAGCTTTGTGATCAAAACAGTGAAGATTTTGAACGATTGCTATTTCACTCCGAGGTTCGGTGGCTGTCAAAAGGCAACTGTCTCAACAGATTTTATGAACTCTTTGATACTGTTGTCGAGTTTTTTGAAGATAGGAACAACGACCTTAGTAATGACCTCAAGAAAATGAAAACTGATATTGCTTATCTTGCAGATTTATTTACTAGATTCAACTCAATGAACTTACATTTACAAGGACAAGATGTAACTCTTATTAAGGCGAAAACTCAAATTTCAGCATTTATTTCAAAATTAAAGCTTTTTATGTGCAACGTAGGACAACGTGAATTGTATCAATTTCCAAATTTGTTGGAAATAGAGAAAAAAGAAAAAATAGCTGACGAAACTCTAACTTTTTGTAATCATCTAGAAATGTTGCACAGAGATGTGCAAGAAAGGTTCGAAGATCTCCTTAATTTTAAAATTCCAGATTGGGTTATAAATACTTTTTTAAGTAATGACGATGGTGAACATTTTGTAGAAGAAGAATTGATTGAGTTACAAAATGAAGTTGAACTGAGGCCAAAATTTCAAAATTCATATCAGGAATTTTGGTTACAAAAGAAAATCCCTGACCATTATCCTGCATTGTGGGGAATTATAAAAAAATTACTTATTTCTTTTCCAACATCATATCTAGTCGAAACTGGTTTCAGTGCTATATCTCAATTGCTGACAAAACAAAGAAATTGTCGATGTTGTTAAAAGTGGCGATTTACGACTTCTACTTACAGATATTAAACCTAATATTGATAAGCTAGTAAATCTCCACCAAGCTCATCCATCGCATTAAATATTAAAACATAATTAACTATTTCCATTAATACATGACTTATTTATGTAATTAACTTTAATTTTTATGACTTAATTTAAGTGACTATAACTGACTTTATTTATGTAGTTGTAATTTTTTACGAAGAAGGAATAAAGTGCAGTAAATAGTTTTCTTTATAATTCACACACATACATGCAGGGCTGCATTTACATTTTTGGAGGCAAACAGACAAATATTCATTTCAGTTATTTAGCTTCTTTTTAGTCCACCAATATAAAGTGAAGATTTAAAAGAAAAAAAAGCCCTCGCCAGGGCTTTTTTTTAGGGGGGGCTGTGGTCCAACCAAGGGGGGGGGGTGATACAAAAAAGTTTGAGAAGCACTGATCTAGACAAGACTGCAGTTACAGTTCAGACACAGCATGGGTTTGTTAAAGGGAAGTCTTGATTGATCACTTTGATTGGATACTATGATGTAGTCACAAATGAACTGGATGCAAAAAATAATTTTGATATCATATACAGTGGAATGGCAGTAATCGGGAACGTCAGTTATCCAAAATAATTTGAAAGGCTGATCTTTTTTCTTTTTTTTATTACAGTAAGTTTTATTAGTTTATTACAGTTTTTTTATTTTAGTCAGTAAGCATCCGGTTATAGTGATCACGTGTTCAAATTGAATTTTGGTTATAATAAGCGAATATTATACTGAGTTTACTACCTGTCTATAACAGATTGTAAAAACAAAAAGCCCAATAAACTGAAAACTGCAAATTGTTTTTATTATTTTATGGTTGTCCCCTCTAGAATTCTATGTGACCTTCAGAATAGGAAAATATTACAGAGACTACTGGTTTTTCCTCAAAATCATGAGTCGATTTCTGATTAGTTTAGCTCTAGATTCGGTAAGAATAATATCGGCCTGAAACTGCGATTTATTATTTTTCTCGATTTTTTTACGGTAAAATGTGAGTGAAAAGAAAACGCATAGTTTTAATATTGCAACAAAAAATGGAAATGATTAATAGAATTAGAAAAGGTGAAAATTTAGGAAATCTCTTCAAAGAGTTTAATGTGGTGACTTAATTTACGACATCAAGATAAATTCCAATGCTATAACAAAGTTTGTTTGTGTTGATTATGGATAGTGAAGGAGGATCTAGCAAGAAAAAGATTATGCCGAAACCTGAAAATGCTGCTTTAGAGAGTGCACGCACTTTATTTGTTTTTTTTTTTTTTTTTTTGAGTAAAGTTTAGGTGAACCAGTGTCTGGCCCAATATTTCTATTAAAATCCAATGAAAAAGCATTGGATTTTAATCGAAAATTAATAAGTAATGAAGATTTTAAGGCAAGCACAGGTTGGTTGAAAAACTTTAAACTGAGACAACGGTATACATGAACTAGGCATTCAAGGTGAGAAAATTTCTGCAGAAGAATTGGCAGCAATGCCCTTTTAAAAGTAAGTTTGCTTCAGTTATAGCAAATTATGAGAAAGAAAACATAATGTTGATTAGACGGGCTTATTATGGAAAGCATTACCAAGAAAAGCTGTAGCCATTAAAAGAGAAATGCCTCCACTAAGTTTTAGGATGAGAAAAGAGAGTTACAATTACTATTGTGTGCAAATGATACTGAGATGCACAGATTGTCCGTGCTCATTATTGATAAGTCAAAAAATCCAAGAGCATTTAAAAATCTTTATAATTTTCCTTTTTTTGTATAAAAATGCTTGGATGGATGTTTCTGTTTTCCGAGATCGGTTCATAAATCTTTTTTATTTAATTTAATCCTAAGGTAAATTTGGAAAATTTGGCTATCCGGAAGAGGTCTGACAACAATTATTCCAGATAACCGACGCTCTACTGTACTTGGATTTCAGGAAAGCTTTTGATACTGTTGCAGATAAAAAGACTGCTGTGCAAATTTGAGTAGTATGGCATTAAGGGCAAGTTTCTGCTATGGATAAAGGGATGGTTTTGTGGGAGAAGCCACAGTGTGGTAATCAACAGACCCTGCTTTTCGTGGACTAATTTTATTAGTGGTGTCCCCCCAGGATTCATTGTTGATCTTTTTTTTTTTTTCCCATATCAGTGATATTGATGAGGGTATATCAGGCTTAATGTCCAAGTTTGCAGGCATTATGAAGATTGGAGGGTTGTTAATGACAGTACTCTACTGCAGCAGAATCCAGAAAAGTTGGGCAGATGGGCTGAGTGAGAGGTGGCAACTGAAGTTTAAATTTGACAAATACGAAGTACTGCATATGGGTAGCAGCAACCCCAGAGTAGCATAACAACTGCATGGTACTACACTCGGTAGTGGAGAATGAAAAAGAACTTGGGGTAATTGTTTGCAGTCAGATATAAAGTTTTTTGAGCAGTGCTCACTGTTTGCCAGTGCTATCCATGTGGTCTTGTCAAATTAAAAAAAACTAAGAGCCATTTTTCATCAGCCACAATGGGCAGTCAGGATATCCAACTGGATATCCAAATACAAAAAAAAACTGGAAATCTATAAGATGGAGTCTTTATGCCAAACATGATGGAAATCCTTTGAAATGTCAAGAACAACTACTCGAGTTTTACTAAATGTTTCCACTGCATTTTTCCATAGATGGGATATAAGTCTATATATCACCATTGGATCAGCACTGCAGGATCCATATTGGCAAACATTGATGAGATGGATGGTTTCAAATAGTTTAGCATAAAGGATATTCAGTTTTCTCCCTGAAGTGTTTGCATCATGTTCATCATTTTAAGATAAATTAGTTTCTTTGATATTTACTTTTTTATAACTGAACTGCATTTGCATAGTAGATGAAAATAGTTTAATATGTGTAATATTAGTCAGCATTTTTACATGTAGTTATCTATTTTATTTAGGGACCACATCTGAACAAATTAAGGAATCTGAGCCAAGTTCATTAACTTTTCTGGACGCTCAGAAGGTGCTCAGTAATCTTGAAGAAAAGGGTGATATGGCCACACCGAGAAAAAGTAAATTTTATAACATTGTAGCTCTATTCTTAATATAGATAACATTGTCAAGTGGATATTCATTTATTTGGTCAAATTATAAAATGCGGTCAGTAAAATTATAATTTTTTTTTATTTTTTTTATCAGAATTTTGACAGGGATGCTCGATTTTAAATATATTTTGTGCCAAAACTGGACAATTTGTGCGTTCATTATCCCACTGCTAGATAAACTGAAGGCCATATGTTTTAGTTATGCCTAAGCACTTACCAGCTGTTCTGTGTTCACCAAGCTATAACTCCCAATAGTTTTTAAAAAAAAAATGTTTTTTTTTTCTCACTTAAAATTAAAGCACTCTCCTTGAACAATGTCAAAATGATATTTATACAGCCATGAGTTTTTTCTCCTTTGAGTTAAATTACCAGTTATATTATTATCCAGCTAGAAAGTTAATTCAATTGATATTTAGCTTGTTAATTGAATTTGTTAATTTAAAATTAGTAAAATTTTAACATATTTTCAAGTTAAAATTGAATAGAGTTGAGAATAAATTGCCTTCTCTGTGGTGATTTATTCTCATATTCATTCTTTGAGTCTATAAATTATTCCTAAAAGACTCAAGGAATAATTTGCCCAGAACATATTCTAAACCAGCATCGCTTTTTTCTTACGTGTGTTTCGAACATGTTCTAATCATTCTTTTATTCTTTCTTTGTCATCCATCCTTTCGCATGGGCCCTGATAATGACCCCTGTTAGAAATAGCATGCCTTTAGGCAATTAGTTTCTTTTAAATTCTCAGTGATTTTAACTTTGTTCCATCTGCCAAGCAACTAAGAACTACAGTAAAACATGTCCTTTCATTTACAGTTGTACTTACTCAAGCAGTTTTTAACTACTTTACATTAACTGTCTAAGGTCATGGGCATCTCATCTACATGAATGAGGTGCCTGTGACCTTTGACCATTTATGGCATGAGTCTGCTATGTCCTAAAGGTTGAGAAACTTTTATGATATTTTCCTTTTCTTGCAATGATGCAATGCAAGCCCATATCAATCCATTAAACTTGTATGCCATCCATTCTTGTCATTTTTTTAATACGTTTTCTTGGATATAGAAGGAAAATGCATTAGATGCATATATAGATTAGCAGAAGACACAGAAACCTGTAGTAAGCTAGTCTGTGATCAAGTCACAAAGGAGGTTAGGCAGACAAAGGCAGATTACACGAGAAATCGTTGGCAAAGGATACAAAGAAAAACAGCAAAGACTTCTTTACTTATGTAAACTCTAGAAGGAATGCGATGAATCAGATTGGTCCACTTGATAATGATGGTTTGACTTTTGATGATCCTGCTCAGGTAGCTGACAAACTGAATGAGTATTTTGCATCTACATTCACACACGAGGAATACTGTAGAGAAGTGGAAGCCAAAAGTTTTTAAACTCTAACAGGGAGCTAAATTTATGATTTCGTAATAACTAAGTGTAAAGTGGAAGAGAAATTGTGTAAGTTAAACATAAGAAAGGCACCTGGGGTGGATGGGATCTATCCTGTTATTAAAGGAAGTAAGCAAACCCTTAGCCATAATTATGAGAGCATCCTTGGTTTCGGGGAAGGTCCCCATGGGTTGGAGAAGTACAAATGTGTCCCCAATTCACAAAGGGGTATCAAAGGGTGACAAGAGTGATTACAGACCTGTTAGTTTAACTTCTGTTCCGGGGAAAATAATGGAGTCACTAGTTAAAGAAGCATTGAAAGATCATCTAGACAAGACTGCAGTAATAATTCAGACACAGGGTGGGTTTGTTAAGGGGAAGTCTTGCCTGACCAATTTTATTGAATACTACAGGGTTGGGCCCATTGTTGTTTTCAGTATTTATCAAGGATATTGATGAAGGGGTATCAGGTTTAATGTTCAAGTTTGCAGATGATATGAAATATCAGGTTTAATGTTCAAGTTTGCAGATGATGAGGGTTGTTAATTACAGTAATGACAGTACACTACTGCAACAGGATCTGGAAAAGTTAGGCAGATAGACTGGTAGGTGATACCTGAAGTTCAACATTGACAAATGCAAAGTGCTGCATATGGGTAGCAGTAACCCCATAGTAATGTACCAACTGTGTGGTACTATATTCAGGATAGTAGAGAATGAAAAAGAAAGAACTGTGGGTAATTGTGTAGTCAAATATGAAGTTTTCTGAGCAGTGCAGACAGGCTGCCAGAGCAGCACATGGGGTTTTGTCAATGATATGCAGGAATTTTTCTAGCAGGGATAAGTAGGTGATTATCACTGTATAAGGCAATGGTCAGGCTACACCATGGTACAAGTCTGAAGGCCTCATTTTAGGAAAGATATAGAACTACTGGAAGGAGTACAGAGAAGGACAACAAGATTGGTGAGGAACTATACTCAGAATAACAACTATATGGTATTATACTCAGGATAGTAGAGAACGAAAAAGAACTGAGGGTAATTGTGCAGTCAAATATGAAGTAACAAAGGGTTGCTCTTACCAAGAAAGGCTTAAATTCTTCAAATCGTATTGCCTGGCTACTAACTAGGCACCTGTGACATGATCTGATTGAGGTGTATCTTTCTCGCTCAATCTTTGAATGCATTGAGCAAGCTCAATGCTGATGGGATTCTTCCTCTTGCTCAGATTACGTACATGAGGAGCAGAATAAATGAGGAGCAGGAAAGACAGTTGTAGAATAGATGCGTGGAAATTTGCCTTTAGCCAGTGGGTGCTTAATTGCTGGAACAAACTTCTATTTGTCTTGTGGAAGTTGATAACTTAAATTCATAGAAAAACTGAACAAACTCTTGGAACGAATGGGAAGGGGTTTTTTTTTTTTTTGCTGATGCTATATAAACATGCATTATATAAACTAATGCAAAATGCTTTGCAAATGACGCTTGACGTGTTCACTTTGCTCTTTTAGGTTTTGGTATTTTGTCAGTGTGTGTTTCTGTTTTTTGTTATAGCTTTACGGGTTTTTCAGGAATTCTAAATTTACATACAATTTCATGATTATTTAGCTCAGTGATTCTCAAAGTGTGTCCGTGTGCCCTGCTGTCCCCGAGACCCTTTCAGGGGGCTGTGTGGTCAAAACTATTTCCATCGTAATACTGAGTCGTTATTTGTCTTTTTCGCTGTTATTCTCTCATGAGTACAGTGGACGTGTGATGGCATCATCGCTCTGATGGCTAATCAAATGTATGCTTGCATATTCTTGTGTTTTCTAGAATTTTCTAAAGTAGTAGGTTTAGGCACATATTTATACCCTGAAGTTTAGGATAAAAATATATGCATTTTCAGAGATTAACTCAGTTTGTTCTCAGTACTTCTACTGTGTTCTTACTAGCTATCTTCAGTTATACCTGCTGTAATCTCATTATCATCTAATAAATCGTTATTTTGAAATCCCGAAGTTTTCCTAACACCTACATGGAAACACAACAGTAAGTTAAGTACACTTTGTTGTATTATTCTGCAATACTATTTTAATAATTTTTTTGAAAACTTTTCTAATTGTTAATTTTTTCGAAAACTATTATTATTGTAGAATTATTGTATTTATTTTTAATATATTTTTCTTATATTCAAGGATGGATCATTGGCTTAAAAAAGGGAAATTAGAAGGCTTGCTTTCTCAACCCACAGCTGCACCATGTATGTCTCAAGATGCTGAAAAAGGTGAAACTGGCATTAGCAGGCCCCGGGTGCCAAGTGTTCCGTGGCCAAGCGATTCTAGTGCATCTGTAAAAGCGTTTTTTTCTAAAGAGATTTTCAGCGAATAGATTCTATTTTTTGTTTCAACAACCGTTTTTCTTGATTTCTCGACCAAAGTAGCTCTTTTGCACTACAAGAAGTAGGCAAAGGCCCAGAAAGGAAAACCACCTTTCTGTTTCTTTTTATATTAATACTAACTTCCTAACACAGCCGCTTGGTCACCTTGTGGCACTGCTCCTGCCTCCCCGTGGCGGGGCCGGAAACCTGGGTGGTAAAGCAAACCCCCAGGGCCAAAAGGAGTAAAACATGGACTTTGAAAACTTTCCCCCGATTCAGACAGCAAATCCAAATTCAAAGGATTTGCATCAACCTAATGATGACAAAACCAACCGAAAGAGACTGAAGACGGATGATTCCCTATTAGAACATCCGAGTTTCCTGATCCTGCATTCCTTAGCGAACCAGGCCCTAGGCAATCTATCGCCGTTCCTCATACAAAAGTGTCTGGAAAATGTAGCAGGTTCCCCCAAAATGGTGTGCCGTCTCAAATCTGGCAATCTGTTGGTTGAGACTACAAGCTCTAAACATTCAGAGTACCTTCTCAAGCTCACAACATTCAATGGAATCCCTGTTAAGGTGTCACCACACACAACACTCAATACCTCCAAGGGTGTTATCTCAGAAAGGGGCCTAATGAATGTCTCAGAAGAGGAAATTGTCAACGAATTGCAGGATCAGAAGGTCATACAAGCGAAGAGAATTATGATTAAGAAAGATGGCGAACTTATTCCAACTCGCAGTATCATACTGACATTTAGCTCACCCAACCTACTATCATCAGTAAAAGCCGGGTATTTGAACTGCCGCATTCGCCCGTATATCCCAAACCCGCTAAGGTGTTATAAATGTCAAAAATTTGGACATTCCCAAACTGTCTGTAGAGGTGATGCAGTATGCCCTAATTGTGGATCGAAGGAACATGCCCAAGCCGATTGTAAATCGCAGTCCTCACTTTGCCCTAATTGTAAAGGCAATCACCCAGCTTTCTCAAAAACATGCGATCAGTGGAAATATGAGAAGAAAATCCAAAAATACAAGATAGAAAAGAAAGTCTCATTTTCCGAAGCCAGAAAACAATTACAGCAACTAATACCGATGCCAAAACGTACATATGCCGACGCCGCTCAAAAATTTCACTCAATATCAGTTCAAACAGGTACATCAATCCCGCCAAGCATCTCTATTTCTGAATGGGCTCGAGCTTTACTCTCTACTGTACCTCAGTCCTCAAAGCAACAGACTTCTAATAGATCTAATAACACGCCAGTCACGATACCTCCTGTTACTCTTACAACTCCTGTAAGATCTACTCAAACAGAAAACTCTGATTCCGGTAACAAGCAGCATGCTGAATCTTTCTTCATGGACACAAATGAGACTTGCTCTCATGAAGAAACGGAAACCATTCTGGAAATTCATCCAGAAGATGTAATAGAGGCCAGACCAATATTTTCAAAGAGAGACAAAATAAAAATTGACCGACAGAAACAGATTTCCAAAAAGCAGACAGACACAGCTTCTTCATTTAAATCCAAACAACGAAAAACATCATCCAATGGAACTGTAGAGGCTTTCGCAGCAATATCGACGACGTCCACGAGATAATTAAGCGTTATAAACCAATTGGAATCTGCTTACAAGAGACATATTTAACACCTCAGGTGTCTACTTCGATAAAAAATTACACTCTTTCGGCAAGACAGACCTGCTACTAATAATGCTCACAGAGGGGTAGTGATACTTATAGATGGAAGAGTACCCTGCAAATGCATTCAGTTGCAAACCACTGTTGAAATTGTTGCCACACAAATAGCCATTGGCATTACCCTAACACTTGCTTCAATCTACCTGCCACCCAGTCGCCCTTGTACCATACATGAACTTGAAGATCTCATTCAGCAGTTGCCAACCCCTTTCTGCTTATTGGGTGACTTCAATGGACACCATCCATTGTGGGGTTCTTCCAATACAGATGGACGTGGAAAAATCATTGAAATGCTTATTGAAAGACTAAATTTAACCATATTAAATACTGGTTCACCAACTTACCTCCACCTCCCAACAGGAACAGTCTCTTCAATATATCTCTCTATCTGCTCTCCAATCCTTTTCCCTAGTATCCAGTGGACAGCTCTGGATGATCCACTCAATAGTGACCACTACCCTATAATATGTAAAATTGAAACGTCACACTGCATACCTTCAGAAACTCACACAAAATGGAAATTTTCCCAGGCAGACTGGGCAAAGTATACCACTAACGTATCCTTCGACATCAGATCATCAAATCTCATCCGATTGACACAGTTGCCGACCATATTACAAAACAGATTCTAGCAGCTGCATCCACTGCCATCCCACAGTCAAAGTCAAGCAGTCGTAGAAACAGAAATTATTGGTGGAACGAGGACTGTAAGAATATAAAAAAAGAAAAAAAACCGTGCATGGAATTTATTCCGCAAACATCCTACCACCACTAATCTTATAAATTACAAGAAAATTAGAGCTAAAGCCTGTCATATTAGAAAGAAAGCAAAAAGAGACTCTTGGGTTCGATTCCCAACTACAATTAATAAAAATACTGATGTAAGAATTATTTGGAGGAAAATAAGACAATTAAATGGTAAATTTCCCCCTTTGTCGTCCCCACTTTTCACCGTGAATGGACAGGAGCTATCTACTCCTGCAGAGATTGCAAATGCTCTAGGGACGGTATTTTCACAGTTGCCTGATTCTACGGCATATGATCCGTCATTTCAAAAGATTAAAGCTTTAGCAGAAAAATCCCATCCGAAATTTAGAACTACATCCTCTTTCCAATACAATACACCACTTACTTTGGTAGAACTTCAAGAAGCTTTATCCACCGCTAAGAACAGTGCTGCTGGCCCGGATGGAATATACTACATAATGTTACAACATCTAGACAATAAATCATTATCTTCGCTACTGACCTTCCACAATCGCATTTTTATGGAGCATTCCTTCCCCAGCTTCTGGCGTCATGCTTTTGTACTGGCGATACCCAAACCAGGGAAAGATCATTCTATTCCGAACAATTACAGACCCATTTCGCTCACAAGCTGCCTAAGTAAAACCATAGAAAAAATGATACACCGTCGACTAATGTGGTATCTTGATTCCCAAAATATTATCTCTGACAATCAATTTGGTTTCCGAAAACACCGATCATCTCTAGATCTCATGATCAAAGCAGAAACAGACATCAGGAATGCGTTTATCCAAAACAAACATCTAGTAATGGTATGTCTCGACATAGAGAAGGCCTTTGACACCACTTGGCGGTTTGGTATCCTGAGAGATCTTCATTCCCTGGACCTGAGAGGACACTTACTGTATTTCATACAGAATTTCCTACAACACAGGACCTTTCAAGTCCGCTATCGGCAAGTACTTTCGCAAACATTCATACAAGAAGAAGGAGTCCCGCAGGGCTCTGTACTCAGTGCAACCTTATTTGCAATTAGAATAAATCAGATGACAAAAAATATTCCAAAAGCTGTCAACTCTTACCTTTATGCTGATGATTTGACTGTCTCTTGCAGCTCACAAAACATGAGCTTTATCGAAAGGCAGCTGCAAACATCTATAAATAACATTGAGTTATGGATGACACAGAATGGTTACCGATTATCTTATCAGAAATCTAGAGTCATTCACTTTTGTAATAAACGAAAGATGCATCCAGATCCAGAGGTACAACTAACAAATCATCCCATCACAGTGGTGAATAGCATTCGTCTCCTTGGTTTAATTTTTGATAATAAACTGAACTTCTTAGAATATATCACACATCTAAGGACTGCGTGCCAGAAAAAAATGAACTTATTAAGAATTATCTCTTCTACATCATGGGGTGCAGATCGTTACACCTTACTTCACTTGTACAGAGCCCTAATCAGATCTCGCCTTGATTATGGCGCCCCGGTGTATGATTCTGCTAGGGAAAGCGTGCTAGCACGTCTTGCCCCTATTCAACATTCTGCCCTCAGAATTGCTGTAGGCGCTTATAGAACATCGCCAGTGCAAAGTCTTTATATCGAAGCCCATGAATCTCCGCTCAGCCTCAGGAGAAAGATGTTACTTCTGAACTATGCAGCCAAAATTCAAAGTCTGCCTTCTCACCCCAATTGGCCAATACTTAACAATCCACAGTTCCCAATGTACTACAGAAATAAACCTAGAGCAGTTCGACCTGCTGGCATCAGATTACAGGAATTATCACAAACTTGGAATATACATCTGGACAAAATCATCCATGATCTGAACAGTTCAGATCCTCCATGGTCCTTTATTAAAGCATCCTGTGACAGCTATTTCTTAAACTGGGGAAAACATTCGCTTGCAAATACCAATATACAGCAACTGCATGCTGCTCACACACAAAATTACCCAAATTTTACGCAAGTATACACTGATCGATCAAAGTCTGGTAGTAAAGTCAGTGCTGCAGCTGTCTTTCCCTTTAACACTATCCCTGTTTCACTTCCCACCAAATGCGGCAGTTATACAGCTGAATTATGTGCTATCAAGCTTGCCTTAGAAAACATTCTCCAACTGTCCATCCAAAAAAGTGTAATATATAGTGACTCACAGAGTTCAATCTTAGCCTTGCAAAATTCCTCCTCAGCAACGCATCCCTTAATAAAATCTATAAAATCTCAACTGATGCATATCCATGATCACCAGCAAGTAGTTATCTTTTGCTGGATCCCAGGTCACACTGGGATATCAGGGAATGAAAAAGCAGACTATGCAGCCAAACATTCATCCAACATAGCATCGCCAGATTACTATGTTCCATATATGGACTACAGATCCCATATAAGAAATACATGTAAAGAACAATGGACACTTCTATGGCAATCTCAACTGAATAACAAGCTCCGTGAAATAAAACCTGAACCACAGTTATGGGTTTCCAGTTTTTATGTAAACAGAAAGGAAGAAGTTATCCTGGCTAGAGCCCAGATCGGGCACAGTCAGCTCACCCATATTTTTCTTCTTACAGGAAACGATCCTCCGCAGTGTATGCACTGCAACTCTGTTCTCACAATAAAGCACATACTCGTTGAATGTACCTTATACACTGATGCCCGAAAAGCTTCATTCAGTAATCTTAAACAACCTTTGACACTACAACATAGGTAATGATGCAAATAGGTAATGATGCAAATCTCCCGGAATTTTTCTGCTTCTTAAAATGAATAAATCTGTATAATTGTTTCTAACTGTTTTTACAGACACGGTGAAATCCTCATCTCGTTTATAGGTGCAATATGGCCTAAGTAGCCCTTGCGCCAGAAATAACCATACCAATGGCATTAGCATTAGTAGAGGCATATGATGCAAGAAAGCAAGCTTATACGGCATCGGCAAAAAAAAAAAAAAAAAACCAACCCTTTTTTTCAAATGTTAGTTTAGTTCTGCCTTGAATTTATTTAAGCTGTCAAATTCCACAATGACAGATGGAACTTTGTTTCAGCAATCAACCATCCACTGGCTAAAGGCAAATTTCTGCACATCTATTCTACAACTGTCTTTCCCCAATTTGAATTTGTCCCCTCAGGAGTTTAATCTGGGCAAGAGGAAGAATCCTATCAGCATTGAGCTTACTGAAACCATTCAAAGCCTTATACACCTTAATCAGATCACCTAGCAGAAGCCTAGTCTCTCTCTCCAGACACAGCAATTTGCAGAATAGAAGGAAAATGCATTAGATGCATATATACTAAGATAACACCTTATATGCCTTCCTTCATAAGAACAACCTTGTGTTCCATTCACCAATCTCGTTGCCCTTCTCTGTACTTGTTCCAGCAGCTTTACATTCTACAGTGAGGCCTCCAGACCTGTATACAATACTCAAGGTGTGGCCTGACCATTGCTTTATACAAGGGGATAATCACCTCCTTACCCCTGCTAGAAAAATTCCTGTATATCATTGAAAAGACAACACAAGCTACTTTTGCAGACTGTCTGCACTGCTCAGAAAACTTCATGTCTGACTGCACATTTACCCCCAGGTCTTTTTTCCTTCTCCACTACCCTGAATGGCACCTCTGTAGCCAGGAGGGCAGGAGCAGCAGTGCATAGTCACACGCTTCTTGATTAGACCAGGATTCGAGCCCGTGACCACCAAATATGGAGGATGCGGAAAGGTCAGGGAATGGCCACCGCATATCCCCGGAGCAATATGGCCTTAGTTGCTAATGCTCCTAAAAACCAAATAACAAACAGTAACAAATCTTCATCAGTATCATTAATAAATACCAAAAACAACACTGAACCCTGGGGGACTTCTCTAATAACATTAGTCCACGAAGAGTAGTGTCCATTGATTACCACTCTGTATTTTCCCACTCAATCATCCCTTTATCCATAGCAGTATTTTGCCCTTAATGCCATATTTCTCCACTCTCCAATTTGTACTGTAGTCTTCCATGTGCAACAGTATCAGAGAGTTTTCACCTTCATGGAAAGGAGGAATTTACTCCAAAGAAACGGGGTGAAACTGTAAATAAGAAAGAAAAATATTATAAAAGCTATCTTTCCCTCGGCTTTATAGATGTTATTAATTTACCTTATTGTGTCTTATGCAACAGAGCATTTTCAAATAGTATTATGGTGCCAGTTAAGTTGCAGCATTATTTCATTCAGAGTTTAATGAGAAAGGAATTGAATATTTTAAATGTAGACGTGATGAGCTCTTTAAAAGCAAAA
This sequence comes from Mastigoproctus giganteus, assembly GCF_048544385.1. Classification (NCBI taxonomy): domain Eukaryota; kingdom Metazoa; phylum Arthropoda; class Arachnida; order Uropygi; family Thelyphonidae; genus Mastigoproctus; species Mastigoproctus giganteus. The sequence continues at coordinate 115,950,461 of NC_143577.1, read as the reverse complement.
ATTGTTTGTTGCAGCTTTTCAAACTAGAAACGAAAAGGCCACTGAAGCATCTTACAGGGCAAGTTATCATATTGCATTAGCCGGAGAAGCACACACAGTAGCTGAGAAACTAATAAAGCCTTGTACAGTTGACATTGCTGAATGCCTGCTGGATGAAAAGTCAGTAAAAGAAACCACGACAGTGCCACTTTCCAATGATGCAGTAACTCATCGGATTAAAGATTTAGCTGCAAACATGAAGACTGAGTTAATATCTCATCTGCTGAATTGTACTTTTACCTTACAAATGGACAAATCTAAAGACATGGTTGGACTTGCTGTTTTGCTTGTATTCATCCGGTATCAGCACCATCTAATCATTGAAGAAGATCTTTTTTTATGTAGATGCTTGAAACAAATACAAATGGTGCTGAAATATTCTGTGTTGAATAGCTTTTTTGAACCTCGTGGTTTATCCAGGAACAACTGTGTTAACATTTGCACTTATAGTGCAAAAGCAATGGTGGGTAAGGCGCCAGCAAAACTGCTAGTGCCTTAGCACGAATCAAGGCAGTGGCACCAAACTGTACTAGTAGTCATTGCATTCCTTACCGCCACGCACTCACAGATAAAAAAAAAAAAAAAAAAGGAGGGTGTGTTCCTGTATGCACGAAATGTGTTATCTTAGTATGAACCTACTCCACTGAATCAACTACTTACACTACGAATCAATGTTAGTGAGTGAGTTAGCACCATTTAGAAAGTGACATCAATTGCATCATTTCAGTAAAAAAAATTTAACAATCAATTGTGTCATTTCTGTTATCATAAGAAAATTTCGTTAACAATCAACTGCATCATTTCCGTTATCATAAGAAAATTTAGTTACCAACGATTTTACTCGTGTCGCCAAAGATGTTTTCACATCAAAAATGCCAGTTTCATTTAAGAATGTCCTTGATGAATAGTAAAAATTATTAATTTTATTAAATCTTGACCATTGAGTATACTTTTTAATATTCTGTGTGACGAAATGGGAAGTATGCATAAAGCACTTTTGCTGCATACCGAATTACGAGGTTGCTCAAAGAAAAGCACATTTGCAGTTGTTTGAGTTTCGAGCTGAACTAGCCGCTTTTTTCATGAAATACCAGTTTTACTTGAAAAAAACGACTGACAGACAAACCATGATTATTCAGACTTGGGTATTTGGCAGGCATTTTCTTGAAAAGGAACGAAGTGAGCTTGTCACTTCAAGATGTACTGACAGTATTTGTTGCCAGGCTTTCGAGCTTTCAAGAGAAAATTTGAATTTTGGAAAACTTGTATCCACCACCGTGAGCTTGACAGCTCCCCAATACTTATACTTTTCTGATGAGATCGGTGACTATATTAATGAATGTGATTTTTTGACGAAGACGCATTTAGGACTAAAGCCTCAAGCTGCGAGTAAATTTAGACTATGCATATATTAAGTGCAATAGCATCATTAATTTATAATAGACTGGGTAATGATACTATTAATGATGCAATAGCATCATTAATACACAGCCATTTCTGAATAAACAGAATATTTATAAGGTGGCATTGTTTTAAGTTATATCTCATATTGTGAATACCTTTATAACTAGTTGCCACGATATTGCACTACTTCGAATAAGTAACGCTTCACCTAAGGAAGACTAATGTTACTTATTGGTGCCTATCTGAGAATAAGTAACATTAGTCTTCTTCTTAGGTGAAGCATTACTTATTCGAAGTAGTGCAGTACCATGGCAACTCGTTATGAAGGTATTCACAATATGAGATATAACTTAAAACGATGCCGTCTTATAAATATTCTATTTATTCAGAAATGGCTGTGTATTAATGATGCTATTGCACTTAATATATACATATGCGATTTTTTGTTATTGTATAATGAAATGTGTCGGAAGATCTGCATAGCTCAGTGAACCAGTATCTTCCAAATGACCAATGCATGATGTTACAATATCATGGATGGGTAAAAGATCCATTCAAAGTGCAAGACAGACCAATGGATTTTAATGTAAGAGAGTACAAAAGGTTCATTGATATGGTTTCAGATTCAACATTGCAACTAACCTTTAAGAAACTTCTACTTGTCAAGTTTTGATGTAGTATCAAAGAAGAATATCCGCAATTATCTGAAAAGGCTATTAAAATACTCCTCCATTTTCCAACTACATATCGCTCTGAGGACGGATTTTCTTCGTATACTTCAACTAAAACAACGCATTGCAACAGATTGAATACAGAAGCAGATATGAGGATCCAGCTGTCTTCTGTTAAGCCAAACATTAAATAGATTTGCAAAAATGTAAAAGAATGTCACTCTTCCTCACTAAATTTTTTTTGTTTTGAAAAATATAGTTATTTTTCATTTAAAAAAATGTTATTTATGTTATGTTAACACGTAATAGGTTTATTGTTATTTTTAAATGAATTAATAAATAAATATTTAAAAAATTTCTCAGTTATAATTTCTAATGTGGTAAATATCAATAGATATAACCCATAATTATGAGAGCATCCTTGGACTCAGGGGAGGTTCCCACGGACTGGAGATGTGCAAATGTATCCTCAGTTCACAAAGGGGGGTCGAAGGGTGACACGAGTAATTACAGACCAGTTAGTTTAACTTCTGTTCCGGGTAAAATAATGGAGTCACTGGTTAAAGATGCATTGCAGGATCATCTAGACAAGGCTGCAGCAATAATTCAGACACAGCATGGGTTAAGGGAAAGTCTTGTCTGACAAATTTGATTGGTTATTATGATGTGGTTACAAAGGAACTGGATGCAAAAAATAATTTTGATATCATATATTTGGATTTCAGGAAAGCTTTTGACACTGTGGCGCATGGAAGACTACTGTACAAATTGGAGCAGAATGGTATTAGTGGTAATTTGCTACAATGGATAAAAGGATAGTTAAGCGGGAGAAGACAGAGGGTGGTAATCAATGGGTGCTGCTCTTCGTGGACTAATGTTATTAGTGGAGTCCCACAGGGTTCGGTGTTGGGCCCACTGTTGTTTTGTATATTTATCAATGATACTGATGAAGGTATATTAGGCTTAATGTCGAAGTTTGCAGATGATACAAAGGTTGGCAGGGTTGTTAATGACAGTAATGGCAGTGTGCTACTGAAACAGGATCTAGATATTTTGGGCAGATGGGCTAAGAAGTTGCAACTGAAGTTTAACCTTGACAAATGCAAAGTACTGCATATGGGTAGAAGTAACCCCAGAGAAACGTACCAACTGTGTGGTACTACACTTAAGGTGGTAGAAAATGAAAAAGACCTGGAAGTAATTGTGCAGTCAGATATGAAGTTTTCTGAGCAATGCAGACAGGCTGCCAGGGCAGGTCATGGGGTTTTGTCAATGATATATAAGAATTTTGCTAGCAGGGAGAAGGAGGTGATTGTCCCTCTGTATAAGGCAATGGTCAGGCCACGCCTTGAGTACTGCGTGTACAGGTCTGGAAGCCTCATTTTAGGAAGGATGTAGATTTACTTGAGCGTGTACAGAGAAGGGCAACAAGATTGGTGAGGGGAATGAAGGGATCCTCTTACCAAGAGAGGCTTAAGTTCTGCAAATTGCAGTGGCTGGAGACTAGGCACCTGCACGGTGATCTGATTGAGGTGTATAAGGCCTTGAATGGGTTGAGCACGCTGAATTCTGATGGGATCCTTCCACTTGTTCAGATTACAAACCTAAGGGGGCATAAATTCAAATTAAGAAAGGACAGATGTAGAATAGATGTGCGGAAATTTGCCTTTAGCCAGCGGGTAGTTAATTGCTGGAACAAACTCCCATCTGTCGTTGTGGAAGTTGATAGGTTGAATAAATTTAAGGAGGAACTGGACAGGCATTTGGAGGGAATGGTGTGATTTTTTTTTTTGGCTGATGCTGCATAAGCTCATACACTTGCTTTCTTGCATCACATGCTACTACTACTACCACTACCCACATAAACAAAAGCTCTTTGGGGTCCTCAATAATTTTTAAGAGTATAAAGGGGTCCGAAGACCAAAAAGTTTGAGAACCGCTGATTTAGCTTATGCAGAATTAACAGCTAGCTTCATGTGACACTTATTTTCAGTTTATTTGAGCCATACTCCACTTTTTATGAAAGAATTAATAAAACTGGTTTTATGTGATTATCAGTTCTATCAGCTACACATCCAGTTAAAACAAAGGCACTTAAATATCAATTTCTGACTACTTCAAAACAAGTGTAATCACTAATAAAAGTTGAAAAATGCATATATGTCACCTGGATTTGTTCTATAATATACTGTGCAACAAAAATTAATAGCAACTAAATATGCAATAAAATTTGCACTGCATTCATTCTATAAAGAACCAAAAACAGGATTCATATTTCCTGGTGACATAAAAAATTATATTAAAAATTAATTGTTTTAAATTACTAGACATGCAGGTTAGTGCGTGACAACAAGTCTATACATAGTAAGTTAACCAAAGTTAATTACATGGCATCATTTTAGTTTCCTCTCATATTGTGAATACCTTCACAAAGAATTGCCTATTCATTATACTTTGAATAAGTAACACTTTCCCAATAGAGGACTATTGCTATTTATTCTCAGTAGATATGATGCAAATAATTATTGAGTTTCGCCACCCTGATGTCCGATTCGCTGCTTTTAGCCCTTCATCGGTGGGTGGGTACCCAGTGGTGTAATGACTAACAACCCATTTGTGAAGTTAACTCCACAATATGAAAAACGTCAAATTGCATCACTTCTATACATGTATAAGTCAACCAAATTTAATTACATGGTATCGTTTTATTTACATCTCATATTGTGAAGGCAAAATGTAAATAAAATGATGCCATGTAAGTAACTTTGGTTGACTTGCTATGTATAGACTTGACACAATGTATAGACTAACTTGTATAGATTATGTACTTACTATGTATAGACTAACTTGTATGTCTAGTAAGTTTTCCGTAGCCTTAGGCTTTTAGCCCTAAATTTTTATTGTTTTAACTTATTTAACATTTCTTTGTATTTAGAAACCTGACATGGCCTGTATGGCAACCCCATATTTTTTTATTTTTAAAACGGCCAAAAATTTTTCAACTTGTACTCGAGCCCCTATATTAGGACTGCTATATATAGGAGTCCTAATTATATAAAAATAATATATTCATTTTTGTCATCATGATACTGATCTTCAGTAGTTTGGAACCTAGATATTTTCATTTTTATGTCTATTAAATTATATTTGGAGCTTTGTGACATCACAGAGTATCTCAGTTATTTCAGGTTTGCTGTATGATAATGTTTTGTTATTTTATTCAGACTGGTTATCAAAACAAGATTTTGAAGGAAACGATCCATCAGAAGATACTCAGGATATAGCCTACAATCAAAAAAGAAAGGCTAATGAGGATTCCAATCAGTATACGCAGAAACAAAGTTAGCAGTTTTTGTTAGTTACTTTACACTGTAAAATGCTATAAAAGCTTAAATATAATCTTTATTTATTTATTATTATTTTTTATTTATTTCATGGTGCTTTACTTACTGTATTTTCTGTACTATAAGATGTGCACTCCCCTCGCATTAAATGTTACCTAAAATTCCCAAGCATTGTGTTGTAGTCCAAAGGCTTACTTTGTGCACGTGATGATAAAAATTCAATGATCACTGAATATGATCATGCCATCTGTAATGGACTGTGTTGCACGACTCACAGTATAAAATGCTGAACAACTTTGTATGTTAGAGCAGTGGTAATTTGCATCTGGTTGTGCAAGTTGTAGGGATAAAATATCATTTATGGGATGTGATAAAAATATTACGGAGTTTCAAAAGGGCATGATTGTTGGAGCTCTTGTGTCAGATGCTTCCATATCTGAAACAGCATGTCTTGTCAGTTGCCCACAGCCCACTGTGGTTAAGGGGTTCAAAGAATGGAGTTGAATGGGTCAAACCACTTCCTGCAGACAGAACTGTAAAAGATTATGCAAGGTGGATGTTTGTGGTAAGTGAAGGGTGTATCACATTGTACATGCTCAATGGCAGGTCACTATGCAACAGTTGACATCACAATACAATATAGAGAATGCAAGAACAGTATCCCAAATGACAATGCACCACACGCTCAGATGTATGGGGTTCCACAGCAGATAACCCAAGAGACATCCTCTCTGCTATCTTCATCAGTGGTGAATGCTGTGCTGTCAACAACATGCCGGTTGGACACTGGAGGACTGGAAATGAGTGTGCTGGTGGGATGAGCCCTAATACTTGATGCAGCATGCTGATGGATGCCTTTGTGTGTGGTGGACTCATCATGCATGGTGCTCACCATCCAAGCAGGTGGCAGTGGTTGCTTAATATGGGGTGTGTTTAGCTCGCAAGGACTTGGACCCATGGTACATATGGACCAACCTTTCACTGGTGTGTCTGTTGGCAGCTCTTAGGAGATCATGTGCACCCTACCACGTTGCATTTCTTCCCGTACAGAAACGGGATCTTCTAAGATGATAATGCTCTATGTCATCAGGCCTGCACTGAGCAAAAGTGGTTCAAGGAACACAGTGAAGATATCACCCACCTTGATTGCCCTCCAGATTTGCTTGACTGTCAATCCAGTGAACACCTGTGGAATATTTTGGAAGAGGAAGTGAGGCATATGGACACTCACCCATCATCTATTCTGACACTGGAAAACCTTGCAGGCATCATGGCTGCAGATCCCTATAGAGATCTTCGGTCATCTAGTGTGAAGTCAGTTCTAAGTGAATATCAACTGTTATCTGTACAAACAGTGGCTCAACATCATATTAGGTAGTTAGTCATGATTAAGTGATCACTCAATGTATGTACACTTTAGTCTCATCCAACCAGTACACTCACTTCCAGTCCTCTAGTGTCCAACCAGTATGTTGTTGACACAATGGCATTCACTGTGGCAACGATCAACGATGAGGAGAGGGCGTCTCTTGGGATGTCTGCTCTGGAACCCATATACGTCTGAGCGCAGTGCATTGTCATTTGGGATACTGTTCTTGTATTCTCTACATTGTATTGCGATGTCCACTATCACACAATGATCTGCCATTGAACCCATACAGCACATTACATCCTTTACTTACCACAAACATCTGCCTTTCATAATCTTTTACAGTTCTGTCAGTGGGAGGCAGTTTGACCCATTTGACACCATTATTTGTACACCTTAACCACAGTGGGCTGTGAGCAGCCAACATGACTTGCAGTTTCTGATGTGGAAGCATCCTACCCGTCAGCTCCTATAATTATGGCCTTTTGAAACTCCGTGATATCTTTACTACATCCCATAGCTGCTATTTAATCCCTATGAATTGTATGACTGGATGTAAATTACCACTGCTCTAGTGTACAAAAGCCGTTCAGCTTTTTATTCTGAAATCTCTGTGGAATAGACTGTTACTAATGGGGTGGTCATAATTCAGTGCTCACTGGGTATATATGTTTTTTATTTTTTTTAGATCATATTAAAATTGTTATAGCATATCTGAACGAGGACTTACCGGTGCCTTGCCAAAACTTTTTCTTTTATTCCCAAGAAAAAGATCAATACATTCCCGATTCCTCTGGAAATCTGAAGTCTGTCTAGAAATGTAGAATTGCAATTCTTTTAGCAGCACTGAAGATGAACACACTGAAGAACAAGAAAGTTCAGATTTTAACATCAGTAATGATAAGTGCAACAGTGATGAATTTTTGGGATTCTACAAATATAAAATTCAATATACCCTATTTTGTTTAGTAGGCATTTGTGAATTCATGTTTTAGATATATCCAATAACATATTTTATCACAAAATTTGTCCTAAGAAACTGAGGTTTTATAGTCTGGTGTGTTCATCTTCAGTGAATATGTGGTATTTTAAACCAAATATGATTAAAATCACTCACCATTTTCATGAATTTTAGAACTCTATCAACCAAATCCAACACTTTAAAATATGACCCCTTTTTTTATTAACTGCAAAATGATAGTTACATATATTATGGAATTGATCATATGAATTTTTGATTCCTATTTAACATTTTGTTTTGGTCACTGCAGTGTCATAGTCTTCTCCTGTATTGATGGAGTAAGAAGTTCCAGTGCTAAATAGGTGGCTTGGGATTTGTGTGTATGTTATGGCTGTTGAAGTGTGCGTATTTTCTTAGACTGATGTTATGTGGACTGAAGAAACCTTGGAATACCTCAAGAAACTCTTAATCACTTCACCTGAATTTGGTTAACTGAATCCTAATAGGATCGGATGTGGAGCAATATAGCCTTAGTTGCTAATGCTCCTAAAAACCAAATAACAAACAAACTTAATGGGATATAAACCCAGTTTTCTCCAAATGAGTGACCTATGGCAAAACAACTGCGTTGTTATAATAGAACTACATTTTGTTAATTAAATGTCTTTATTGCATAAGGATACTTACTGGGAGGATGTATGCAAATGAGGAGGGTGGGTGGGGAGGAAGAGAGAAAGAGAAATTTTGGTGTTATGATATAATCTGACGTGAAAGTTATCATGCAACATAGGCACGTGTGGTTAGAAAGGTGCACTGCGATTTAGTGTACCCCATACACAAATCAGTGTAAGGGGTACAACTACATTTGGAAAATTGTATTTGGACCTGGAGGCTGCATCTAAAGAAGGGCATATGTGAGAATAACCAAGGGACATTCATATATAAGTAGAGACTATGAAGATGTTGGAAACCAGAGAGAACCTGATTGCATAAGTAACTGAGGTCATTGGGAAGTGGCAAAATGGAACAAGAGCAATCACTAATGGACATAAATACAAATTATTATGGAAAACTAATAGACTGTACCTAAATAAGTTGATGTTTGATTAGCATATTATTGACCATAAAATAAGCTATCCATTAATTGAAGTTGACACTGTGACACAGTGGGAGCAGTATGCAAAGTGCAGGATTTTTGGTTAATGCAGCAAAAACCTGGCTTGCATTTTTTTTGTCTTTGCTTTACAAGAATCATAAGTAATGTATGGTGGTGAACAACTGTTAAGGTACACCAATGCCCTGCTTTACATTGTTAAAATTTTAATTTAAATTTTGTGATGTCAAATTTTCTGAATTCCCAGTCATTCTATCTAATAGAATGGCAGTGATAATCTGTCATATCCTTATTTACATTCTGAGTTATTTGGGTACAGGTTCCCTTGTTTAGCATGGATACATTCCAGAAAATTGCTGTGTTAAATGAAAATGCACAAAATTTTCATTTTGTGCATTTATATTAAAATAATGATTAATGTAATAATAAATAATGATAACATGAAAAACATAATGACGAATAATGATTCTTAAACTTTTTCATGTATAATGTCATAAGTTGTCATTGTTTCTCATCCATAGTTCAGCTATGGATGAGAAACATGCAATAGAAACATGCATAGACCCTTACAGAAATTGGGAAGTTCAGTTAAAACTAAAAATATAAAATTAAACTGTAAAAAAAAATATTTCAACAAACATTAAAACTCACAAAAAAAGAAAATTTACTGCATGGATTTATTGGGAATCTGTGGTGGAAGCCTTATGCTTGTGCTTGATGTCTGATAATGACCTTTTTCATCAAATATTCTTGCACCCTTTCTATTTAATTGTAACCCATCCCTGTAGAAACAATTACGCTGAGAAAAATGATACCCCACGAGCCTTGCACAATCTCTCCAGGGCCGAATTGATTGACAAGACTCTCATCATATACTCCCTCCTATCATGTGTGGGCAGAATTTCAGACACTTTCAAATTTAACCCTAACTTGTGACTTTTTTTCTACATTGACCTGTACTTGCTAAATAAGTCCACAGATTTCCTACTCTTAATGTCATTAGTGCCAATGTGTACAACAGTATCACTCTTTGTGCCCTTAAAAAATGATATCTGCTGTAAGTCATCTATTTCTACCCTTGGTCTGGGCAGAATTGCTGACACTTTCAAATTTAACCCTGAGTCACTGCTTTTTTCCAACATTGATGTGTACTTGTTAAGTAATGCCATTAGTGCCAGTGTGTACAACGATTTCTCCCTTTGTGCTTAAAAGATTATATCTGCGTTCAGTGTCATCAACTTTTGCCTCTGGCAGACATACCCTGAACCTATTCCACCTATCCTTTTTGCACAGTATATTTCCCTGTATTTTCCTTATAGAGTCACTGACAATGATGACTGCCGACCGGGCTAGCCGAGTGGGTAAAGTACCTGCCCGGCAACCCAAAGGTCGCGGGTTCGATTCCCGCCTCGGGCTTGGATCAAAGTACTGCAAAAACCTTGGGAGGTGCAATATGGCCACAGAAGCCGATGCGCCAACAACTACCAAATCAAAAAAAAAAAAAAAAAAAAACAATGATGACTAGCTGCTGTGGGACCAGTGCATTTTGTCCTGAAAATTGCAACTTTGTTGCCTGATGCACAAGTGTGAGCTCTGGCATTGAGTTGGGCAGCTGAAAGCTTGATGGGGCCACCCAATTTAATTCCTTTGAGGGCATCTACCCTACTCTTCAAATGCTATGAGAGTTTGAAGAGTAGGGTATCACATCACTTTGTAGTGATAATTTAAAGCAATCTAAAATAAGTGAACGTATTTTAAATTATCATATTACAAAGTGTTATGTATAATTAATGTGTATATTAATTAAGCTATGTACATAAGTATAAATGTATTTTTATTTTACTAACCTGTGGGTAATATTCTTCCATTATTCATGTAACATTTAATTAATAATAACCTTTTGGCAATAAAGTGTATTTTTGTAGCCTGTGGATAATATTCGTTAATTTTCACTTATTAGAATTGCTGTTTATTAGAATCAATTCAATTTGCAAACATGATTACTATAATTGCCACTTACTGCAGTTATAAGTTACAGGAAGTTTTGAAAGTATCAAATCAAAATGTTTGGCCTTTGTTAATTGTAATCGACATGTTATCAAAAAATTTTTATAAACTTTTGTTGAAAGTTATTGTAAATCAGTTTGAACGTTTAGTTACAGTAAACCCTTGATTTAACGGATCCCGATATTTTGGATTTAACGGACCGGACAAATAATAATACAGTAATGTACATATTAATCTCAACCATATTATTTTTTTAGGTTATACAAAACTTGTGTTATTATTAATTAAAAATTAATAATAATTACCTATTTTCATTATTGTTTTGATAATTACCTACTTTTATTTTTATAATCAAATTCAGGAAATTGTTTTTTATTCTTTCTGAAAACGAGTTCAAATAGCTGTTTACCCAGATTATAGATAAGAGTAGGCTGTGACTTGCGAGCTGAACGTGACTCGGACACTCAGGTCTACTGACTCGCTTTGTTTCGGTCTGTCTGCCTCAAGCTATCATGTGGTCAGGTTGTATACAGTGTTTCTGTGATTTCTGAATTGTGACTTTATTTATTAAATAATTTTGCAATCCTTACAATTTAAAATGGCATCAAGTGATAGAGGAGTTAAAAGAAAGCATGTGAACTTAAATGTGGCACAGAAATTGGAACAAGGCGTCTCAGTACCTCATGTTTGTGAAATTTACAGCATAAAAAAACAACCTGTTTTTGATATCCGTAAATCAGAGGCCAAATTGCAACATAATTTTATATTGCATAGTACTGTATATTGTATTAAAGCTTTTTTTTATGTTAAGAACAATAAAAAATGGCCCCCCCCCCCAGGTTACATTCAATTTAACAGACTTTCGGCATTAAAGGATACCCCTTCTCCCTTATTAGTCCATTAAATCGAGGATTTACTGTATTTTCATATTAAACTGTTTTTGTTACTGCAGGAAAGTATTTTTCTTCGTAAATATGAAAACTGCTATATTTGAAGACTTCTGTTGATTTCATTCTACTTTTTACTAATGTGTGTACATTAAAAATAAGAAAAAAGTGGCATAAACATTTGTCCAATTCAGAACAGTTTTATGGAATTTTCAATAATAAAAAATAAAAGTAATAAAATAATTAAAAACATAAGAATAAGGAGACATATAATTAGCAAAATGTTTATTAAGTATCTGCATATTCTTTTTTTTTATTATTATTAATTTTTACCATACAAAACTCCATAACCATTATTTAAAATTCAACCAACCATAGTTACATAACTTTTCAGAATCAGACACAGTTTATGGCACTTGTTCTTATTTTGGACTTTAGATACATCCTAGAAATTTTTGCACATACTTTCAACATGGTGTGTGTGTGTGTGTGTGTGTGTGTGTGTGTGTGTGTGTGTGTGTGTGTGTGTGTGTGTGTGTGTGTGTGTGTGTGCGCGCGCGCGCGCATCTATATATAGGTATAATTTTTTCTTTTATTTTAGAAAAAACAAAAATATTGGATTTTAACGAAGGAAAAGAAATAGGCCAAAAGAGCTCAAGTCAGATGGAGATTGAAAGTCAAGGAAATTGTGCACATGGTAATTATAATCTTATTGCTTAGAATTCATTTGAATTTAGATGAGATTCAATATTTCGGCTAAGGTAAAGAAAGCCAATACGAGAATCACGGGAAACTTTTACCGGTAAAAAGTGTTTCCCTTCATTCTCGGTAAAAAGATGGTGCATGGTAGTGGCAGTAGAAGTTGATGACGATGTATTGTGATTAGTTTTTCTTATTATTAAATGCAGACTATCAGAGTTCATGAGTGGGCTGAAATTTACTTATGGATACACTGTCCAGGCTGCCTCTGTCTTAGTGTTTATCCCCCCTTACCGCTGTTTTAACCCGATACGAAAACGACTTATACAGACGGTGCGTGTTATTGGTAGTTGCAATAGAAGCCGCTTTCCTATCGGGTTAAAACAGCGGGAAGGGGGGGGGGATAAACACCCTAAAACTGAGGCAGTCTGGAGGGTGTACCTGCAAGTAAATTTCAGCCATGAAGGCATTACACTTCATGAACTCTAATGATCTGCATTTAATAATGAGAAAAAACTAATCAATACATCATTATCAACTTCTACTGCCATTGCTGATGACATTCACCATCTGTGAATCGTAAGTTTCAGGAAAGATGTATGAAGCGAGGTTGTTCTGGAAAACGGAAGTTGAAGGAATAAATGAGGAAGAAGAAAATTTGGTTCTGTGAGTGTGAAGTTGGACAGTAAAAGGATGCTGACTGGTTGAGGTTTGGAATGGTTTGGAAGAGAAAGTGGGAATTATTGAAGTCAATTCAGAAGAACAGTGCCAATAGAAGTATCTATAGAAAAGGCATGCAGCAGAAGACAGAGAGTGGAGAGATTTTTCTTAGAGATGGGGCATTAATTAATTAACCTAACTGCCTTCCTTTGAATGTAAACTAGAAACCTGAGGTTTTGGGAGCACCGTCCCCCCCAATGTGTGAACAATATTCCATGGTGGGACAGATTTGTAGAGAGTGAACAGCTGTTTGGAAGAAATGTAATGCAGAGAGTGAAAGAGAAAACCCAGTTGCAGAAAAACAGAAACTACGATTCTCAAATGGCTTCTTGCCTCCACTAATTGTGCTGGTATTTGTAAAATAACACTGTTGGGTTGGCGACTACTTTTATATTCTTTGTGAAGATGTTTCTTAAGAGGGTTTTAGTTCCTGACCCCTAAGGACTTTTAAAGAGTTTAATGGCAAATCATATTTTCCTGAATCATATTTTCTGTTTTTCTGCATTAAGTATTCTAGCAAGTCATGAAACTCTTTAAAGTCCTTACGGGTCAGGAGCTAAAACCTTCTTAAGCGACATCTTCATGAAGGATATAAAAGTAGTCACCAACCCAACAGCATTATTTTACAAACACCAGCATGATTAGTGGAGGCAAGAAGCCGTTTAAGAATCGTATTTTCTGTTTTTCTGCATTAAGTATTCTAGCAAGCCCTGAAACTCTAAAAGAAAACCCAGTGTTTTAGATGCTGCATCTAGGAAGAAACGTTTGTGATGTGCTTATGCCAAGAGAGATAGAATTCAGAGTAATCCCTAATAGAGATATGTGAATGTCATTGAAGATAAGTATAGGAGCAGACGAAACCTTTTTGTGAGATACAGTACACTTTCAGAATAATGGCACCTTAGGGGATTGTTAATTTTGATTTTTCCATTATCTAGAAAGTTTTATTTTTAATATATTTAATGCAGAAATAATGAAGCTAAATAAGAAATAGAGAGATTAAGAATGCAATTTTATTAACTGCCCATAAATATCCTGTAATATGTAAACGTAAAAAAACATAAACATGCTTTTGTATATGGACATAAAAAACATAAATGTACTTTAGTATATAAACATAAAAAAAGGGAAAAAAATTTCTATTCTAGCTGATCCTCTTCGAATATGTCTGCTTCAGATGTAGAGGGTGCCATTTATGCTGCCTCTGTGTTAGCAGACTTTTTCTCAGGCAATGTCTAATTTTCTAATTCTGTGTGTTATCTTAAATTTAGTTAACCCTCTATCAGTGAAAGCACTTGTTGTACCAGTGCCCATTTTTCCTTTAAAATCCTTTGCTTTTATCCTTTGGCAATAATCATTGACCTGATATAGCTATATCTTCTGATTGTTTTAATAAAAACTGCACACTCACACACATACTACTCAGACTTCCATTGGTCACTGTTTGGCAGAGTAGAGGCACAAGATTATACATTAGCTGATCCAGAAGCCGCCTAGAGAGTTATAAACAGGTTTGGTCTGGTGAACTATATAGCAGCCGGCCTGCGAACATTGTTGTTGAGCTGTACCCTCAAAATGTAAAGAAGATTGGATCTTGCCATGATGACCATCATTACCTCAAAAGACGGCCCCGGGTGCCAAGCGAATTCGAGGTCAAGCGTTCAAAGTGCGAATATATAGCGATCTTTCCAAGTGATAAAAGTTTATTTTAAGTTATATCGTTTTTTACTGCAAGTTCATTTAAAATTCAGTTCTATACTTGAAAAATCACAAGTAAGAACAAGGAAGGAAACTCACCTTTCTTTTTCATTACATATATTTACTCTATTTTACTAACCAACTAACTTATCTAACCGCTTGGCCTCCTTGCGGCACTGCTCCTGCCTCCCTGTGGCGGGGCCGGAAACTTGGGAGGGAAAGTCAACCTCCCAGGGCAAAAAGGAGCCTAACATGGACTACGACAATTACCCAGAGCTTGAGCAGCCTAGGCGCTCATCCAGTACCATCAACAATGCTGATCATGAAATTTCTCACGATGCAACAAAGTCTAAACGACTGCGTACAGACACAGACCAACAGGAATGCCCATCATTCCTTATCTTACATAGTCTGTCGGACAAATCTATGAGCACTCTCTCACCATTTCTTATACAAAAATGTTTGGAAAATGTGGCGGGCTCTCCCAAAATGGTGAGAAGACTAAGATCTGGAGACCTCTTGGTAGAAACAGTGAGTCGTGCACATTCTGAGAGACTGTTGAAACTAACAATATTTGGCGGACTACCCATTCAAGTTACCCCTCATGCAACGCTAAATACTTCCAAGGGAGTAATTGCAGAGTGGGATCTGATAAATGTAACAGAAGATGAACTGGCCCAAGAACTCAAACATCAGAAAGTGATACAAGCCAAGCGCATCATGATCAGGAAAGATGGAGAACTTGTTCCCACCCGCAACATCATCCTGACATTCGGAACACCTATCTTGCCATCCAGTGTCAAAGCCGGCTATCTCAACTGCCGAGTGCGACCCTTTATCCCGAATCCTATAAGATGCTACAAGTGTCAAAAATTTGGTCACGCACAAATGGCTTGTCGAGGAGATCCAGTCTGCCCAAACTGTGGGTCGAAAGAACATTCGCACACAGACTGTGACGCCAAAACACCGCACTGTCTGAATGCAAAGGCGTGCATCCAGCCTACTCCAAGTCATGCGATCTATGGAAAACTGAAAAAAAAATCCAAAAGTACAGGGTAGAACGAAAAGTCACATACCAAGAGGCAAGAAAGCAAATTATGCTTAACACACCTAAGAACACCTATGCAGCAGCAATGCAAAAATACCAAACAACAGCAACACAAACTGAAGTATCAGTTCCCCCAACAATGTCGATTGCAGATTGGGCCCGATCTATACTGTCACCATCAATGAAACAGACTCCAAAAGAGCAAAAGGTAGTAGATAGAGCCAACAACACCCCTGTCACAGTCCCACCAGCAACCCCACATAGACCACCAGATATTTCAAAGTCAAAAACCGACTCAGTTACAAATAGGAAGACAAACAATATCACTTCAGAAAATATGGACACTGATAACAATACTGACCCAAATGAACCTATCCTAGACCTTCATGCAGAAGATGTCTTGGATACCGGACGCCCAACCTTTCCAAGAAAAGAGAAAATGAAACTCGATCGCCACAAACAACCTGGAAATAAAAAAGACTCAGAATCTTCCTCAAGTAACAAAGCCAAATAATGCACCAAATCATACAGTGGAACTGTAGAGGAATTCGCAGTAACATTGATGATATCCACGAGTTAATTGATCGTTACCATCCCGTAGGCATCTGCCTACAAGAGACAAATTTAACACGTCATGTATCACTCTCAGTTAAGAATTATGCACTCTTTAGAAAAGACAGAACTGCTACAAATAATGCTCACGGAGGGGTAGCCATACTCATAGACTCCAGAGTACCTTGCAGATTAATTCCTTTACAAACCTCCATCGAAGCTGTTGCAACACGTATTGTGATTGGTATTACTTTGACAATCGTTTCTATCTACCTTTCGCCCAATCACTCTTATACCATCCATGAACTGGAAGATCTTATTCAGCAGTTGCCAACCCCTATCTGTTTATTGGGTGACTTCAATGGACACCATCCATTGTGGGGTTGTCCCAATGCAGATAGACGAGGACAACTTATCGAACAGCTTGCTGACAGACAAAATCTGATTATACTAAATACTGGCTTGCCAACTTACATCCATCTCTCTACGGGTACAACTTCTGCAATAGACCTTTCGATATGCTCTCCGATCCTCTTCCCTAGTATTGAGTGGACGGCCCTCGACAACCCGCTAAATAGTGATCACTTTCCGCTAATATGTAAAATTCAAACAGGTCATTCCATAATTTCCCAAAACTATGTAAAATGGAAATTTCACAGAGCAGATTGGGCAAAATTCACTTCCCGAGTGTCCTTTGATGAACAGATCATCGAAACCTGTCCTATTGACACAGCTACCGATCACATCACGAGACAAATACTGGCTGCTGCATGCACTGCGATTCCACAATCACAGTCAACAGCCCATAGAACCATAAACTATTGGTGGAACGAAGAGTGCAAAGGTGCAAAAAAAGAAAAAAACCGAGCATGGAATCTGTTTCGAAAATATCCCACCACCGCCAATCTTATAAACTACAAGAGACTCAGAGCCAAGGCCCGTCACATTAGGAAGAAAGCTAAAAGAGAATCTTGGATTCGATTTGCGAGCTCGATTAATAAAAATACTGATTCAAGAATAATATGGCAGAAAATAAAACAACTAAGTGGCAAAGTTCCCCAATTATCCTCCCCAATTCTCAACTGGAATGGACAGGATCTTTCTTCTCCTACAGATATAGCGAATGCCCTAGGGACTGTTTTTTCAGTTATCTGCCTCAACAGCATATGATCTATCATTCCAGAAGATCAAAGTATTAGCTGAAAAGTCCAAACTGAACTTCAGACCTACGAGTAAATGTACTTTACCTTATAATCAGCCGCTTACAATGCTTGAACTTCAAGAAGCCATATCTAGCTCAAAACAAAGTGCTGCAGGCCCCGACGGAATATACTACAAAATGCTCCAACACTTAAATAAAGAATCAGTCTGTTCACTGCTCACTTTTTTCAATCGCATCTTTCTTGAACATTGCTTCCCCAGTTCCTGGCACCACTCCTATATAATAGCAATTCCAAAACCAGGAAAAGATCATTCCATTCCTGAAAACTATAGACCTATTTCTCTCACCAGCTGCTTAAGCAAAACCCTGGAAAAAATAATTCACCGACGACTTACTTGGTTTCTCGACTCTAAAAATATAATTTCTGACAATCAATTTGGATTCAGGAAAAATCGATCAGCCCTGGATCTCATGGTCAAAGCAGAAACAAACATCAGGAATGCATTCATTCGAAATGAGCATCTCGTCATGGTATGCCTTGATGTAGAAAAAGCCTTCGACACCACATGGCGTTTTGGTATCCTAAGAGATCTGCATTCCCTTGACCTGAGAGGCCACTTACCGTACTTCATATTGAATTTCCTTCAGCACAGATCTTTTCAAGTCCGATACCGACAAGTTCTCTTTCAAACATATATACAAGAAGAAGGGGTCCCACAAGGCTCTGTGCTCAGCGCCACCTTATTCGCAATAAGAATAAACCATATGACTAAATATATGCCCAGCACTGTGAATTCATACCTCTATGCCGATGATCTCACTTTTTCTTGCAGTTCTCAAAACATGACTTTCATTGAGCAGCAACTCCAAATTTCAATTAATAATATTCAGTTATGGATGGCACAGAATGGGTATCGACTCTCTTGTTCAAAATCTAAAGTAGTTCACTTTTGCAACAAAAGGAAGATGCATCCAGATCCAGAAGTACACTTAACAAATCAGCCTATCTCAGTTGTGAGCAGCATTCGTCTGCTTGGTCTGACTTTTGATAGTAAGTTGAACTTCATAGAGCACGTTAAACATCTAAAGACGTCTTGCCTGAAAAAAACGAACATACTCAGAGTCATTTCTTCTACATCATGGGGTGCCGATTGGTACACGTTACTGCATTTGTATAGAGCCCTAATCAGATCTCGCCTTGATTATGGTGCCCCGGTGTATGATTCTGCTAGAGAAAGCGTGCTAGCGCGACTTGCACCAATTCAACACTTTGCCCTGAGGATTTCTACAGGCGCTTATAGAACTTCACCAGTTCAAAGTCTTTATATTGATGCTCATGAACTTCCTCTAACCCTCAGGAGAAAGATGTTAATTCTTAACTACACAACTAAAATCCAAAGTCTACCTACCCATCCCATTAGGCCGATACTTACGACCCACAGTTCACAACATTCTATAGAAATAAACCAAGAGCAATTCAACCTTTTGCTCTCAGAGCTCAAGCACTATCAGAAACCTGGAATATAGATCCTGATAAAGTTCTTCAAGATTTAAGCAGTACGGATCCCCCATGGAGGTATATTATGCCACTCTGTGACAATTATTTTCTAAACTGGGGAAAACACTCTCTTGCAAATGTTAATATACAACAACTCCATATAGCCCATACACAAAATTATCTGCATTTTTCAAAAATATATACTGACGGATCAAAATCTGAGAGTGGAGTGGGTGCATCAGCCGTTTTCTCTCATAAAACCTTCTCTGTATCACTCCCCAATGAATGCAGCAGCTATACAGCTGAATTATACGCCATCAAAATTGCAGTGGAAAATATCCTCCATCTGACCATCCATAAAAGCATGATATATACAGATTCCCAGAGTGCGATTATAGCTTTACAGAACAATTCTTCTAAAACACATCCTTTAATAAAGCTCATAAAATCCAAACTGATGCATCTTCAAGAACTCCAACGAGTGGTTATTTTCTGTTGGATCCCAGGCCATGCTGGGATACAAGGAAACGAACGTGCAGACTATGCCGCTAAACACCCATCCGACAGAGAATTATCACAGCATTACGTCCCATATCTTGACTACAAAAGTAACATTTGAAGAATGTGTAAAGAACAATGGAGAATTCAATGGCAAGCCCAAACGCACAATAAACTCCGCCAAATAAAACCTGAACCGCAACTGTGGACCTCCAGTTTCCGTATGAACAGGAGGGAGGAAGTAATTTTAACTAGAGCGCGAATTGGCCATAGTCATCTTACCCACCTTTATCTCCTCACAGGTAATGATCCTCCACAATGCACACAGTGCAACTGTCCACTCACAATAAAGCATATTCTTATTGAGTGTACTTTATACACCACTGCTCGCCAAGTCTCTTTTAGCTTTCTGCCAAACCTTAAAGAACCTTTGACACTCTGCCACATCATAGGTAACGACGCTAATCTACTGGAGTTCTTTCACTTCACAAAAAATATCGAATTATATGATCGTTTTTGAGTAATGCTATCACAATCACCATGCATATGTAACATTTATAACGGTGATAGGTGCAATATGGCCTAAGCAGCCCTTGCACCAAAAAACAACAACAACAACCACCTCAAAAGACATCAATCATACTGCATGATGGAAGAGACAGGGTGGTTGCCAGAGCTTTGCCCTAGAGACTAAACATGGGTTCCACCACTTCAAGCCTCCAGTAAGCAGAGTGGTGGTATTGCACTGTTTGATTAGTGCCATCTCTCATCTAGTATTGTCTGGTAACACAGAAGAGCAGCATGCCTCTGTGTCACATCTCGACCTCTGCTTATGTTGGTTCACACCTGGGTAGTCACTTCCAATATACTAGCTGCTGTATCTCAGGACTTGTACATGGAGGTTATACCCAGAGTTACTTACAGTCCCACCCTCATGAAGGTGCGAGCAGAGAATCTGGTTGTGACAGAACGACTGCACAACCAAATTCAGTCCACTTGATTTGAGGGTCACCCGAATATCAGTTCTATCAGCGTTTTTGACTCCCAGGTAGCAAGCCTATCTTGACATACCTGAGAGAATGTCCATGGTAGCCTCAAGGACCAGTGTTTCTCCTTATACTAGTAGCTAACCTTTTAGAAATAGCTCTAATACCAATACACATATGCGACTTTTAATTGCAGAAAAATTTACTTTAGTGCCTTATGGGTAAATGCAGTAAAATGTGTACTTTTCTCCAAAATAACATGTTACTTATCAAAATTTCTATGCAGTGATTTTTTTTTTCATCACTCTGCTGATCCTAGGACGACAGGCAGCTATATAACCAGAAAACACAACAGAATGCCTACTAATATTTTGTTGTCCAACCCCCCTTGCTTTGATGAGTTCTATACATCATTATGGCATCAAGTGGATAAGGTTCTGAATGTATTTGTGGGAAATATCATAGTATCAAACATGGATAATTTCTCCTGCAGCTCTCTAAGTATTTTTCATTTCTTTTGCATTATGGAAACACCCAATTTGTTCCAACAGTTTTCAGTTGGATTGTCTGGACTGTTCCCAGGCCATGTTATTGTGAAGATGAAATTCTTTCTTCTTCTTCTATCTGCTCAATAACAGGAGAATGTTCTGCTCACCGTCTACTGATCCTCAGACGAACTAGCATACTCTTTTGTCCACTTTAGATGCTGAGTTTTCATTTTTTGCATCAAAAGTGGCCTTTTTTATTGGGCAATGTGCAACTAATCTCTATGAGAAAAGGCATCTATATACTATAGCATTACTTGCCTTTACTCCTATATCCTCTATCCATGCTGTTTTGAGATCTATCAATGAGGATCTTCTCTTTCAGACTACAGATAGATTAGATATCTGCCTTGCACTGCAGAAGATATTTGTGGATATTCACTTTATTTTTGTCTAGACTGCCAGCTTGTGATAATTTTTGTAATGAATGTGCTACTGTTGACTAATTACAGTGAATCCTCTTAGCTATTTCTTGTGTAGAATGACCCTCTACATTCAACACTTCCTACATGATGTTAATTGTGAATACTGCCACTAGGATGATGCAATCATGTATGGCACTTGACATCATCTAAGAGAGCTAGCTAGAGATGGATGTGCAATTGGGTAATGCTATTACAAAACATATATGATATATTGCCAAATTTCACAAAAATTCGGTGAGTTTTGCAAGTGATACAATTTTTTGAGCACCAATATACATATTTATATTTCATTATGTTTCAGGCCTTAGAGATTTTGTAATCAAGAAGTGATTACAAAAACTACATATGGTGTTCATGGGATAGGTAGCTGTGAGGTGACATTTGTAGTTATTTTGGTGAAGGGAGATAATGCACTGGGTACAGAGTACAGTACAGGAGAATGTTCTAAAAAAGTGTTCAAATTTTGAAAACAATCAGTCCTGCTGTTCCAGCTTTACTGAAACTTTTTAAAGTGGGGGGGGCTTTTTGTTTTTTACCCCTGTACAGAAGCAATTCAGAGTACGGTGTTGTGAGGAGAATTTAGAGCTTTATGGAAGGGATTCTGAAACTTTCATCTCCAGAATTTTTATGGGTGATGAAACATAGGTTCATCACTGGAATCCAGAGACCAAGCAAGAATCAATGCAATGGAAGCGCAAGGGTTCTCCACTACCCAAAGCATTTCGGACACAATCTTCAGCTAGGCAAAATTATGGCAACTATTTTTTGGGATGCTGAGAGAATTTTGTACATTCACTACCTGGAAAACAAACAGACAGTCACTGGATAGTTGTATTACATCCCTATACAATCTAAGGGATGTCATAAAAGAAATATGCCGTCGAAAACTTTCCAGAGGTGTGCTGCTGCTTTGAGAAACTATGATTTTTACAGAACTTACCCATCCACCTTACAGTTTGGATCTGGCCCCCAGTTACGTTTTTCCAAAATGTATGTGGACGTCGCTCTGCTGATGATAACGAACTGAAGTCTGCTGTTTCTGCGTTCTTTGATGGACAGGACAAAGAATTTTATTTATCTGGTATTTCCTCATTGTTATAAAATGGGACAAGTGTATTGAATGAAGTTCAGTTACGTTGAAAAATAAAAGCAGATTTTTGTTTCTATCTCATTTCCTTCATAAATAGACAATTTATTTTATGCCCCTCTTAGATCTTTGTTCACTACCTGCTAATGGCTCCTGTACCATCAGCCCTTTTATGTCATTTGGTCCTAATGTGCTGATACAAAATTAAGTCCCGAGGAAGCACTGTTTTGTGTTGTTCAATAACTGTTTTCATGTGCTGCCGCTCTTCACATCTTATGCAAATTTTGACATCACGCCCTGTTTTGCTTTGTCAATGTCATTTAAAAAAATCAGAAACAACGGTGGTCCGGGTACCAATCAGTGAGGAACCCTACTTATGTTAGCTCGATGGGAAGAGTTTGGGCTAATGTAAGAAGAAATTACTGAAGAAAATAATCTGAGAAAATTAGTAAATATATTGAACAAATTCAAAGAAATTTTCGTTATCTGATTTAACAGTGTAATTTGTTCTAGCTCTTGAGCCACCTGCACTATTATGGCCTTTGACTAATATATATTATAAGGGATCAAATATTTGGAATCCCAAAATCTGGAATGTTTGGCATAAATCTTTTTTTTTTTTTTTTTTTTTTTTTTTTAACTCAGGTATGTGGTGCAGCTCTAGCATTACTCTATGCACCTATCAAAACATGACAGACTGATAATCAAGTTTCATGAAATTTTAATGGATGCTGTGTTTGTTTGATAAATGACATTTTTTTTTAATTTACTTTAGGAGTAACTACATTCAATAAATGCATAAATTACTGAATTCTATCTGCTGTTCTGCTTATTCTCTTGCCCCATTCACGGCTTTTCCTTGATGACTTACAGTAGCCTGCTAATAGAAAATATTGGGAACATTGTTTCATTGCAAATTTTTGCAAACCACTGTACCCAATGATAACTGCAAGGTGATGCTTCTAATTTTCATATCAGCATAAGAGGAAACTTTCAACTTCTGTTCCTCTATTCAGTACTATCATCCCTTTAGGCTATTTAAAAAAAAAATTCCAAACTGAGAAGTCACTTTTTAATTAATTTCTGTCAGAGCTATTTATATATAAAAAAAAGTTTGCTGCACTTTCCCGTGAATGACACTGCATTATTGTTGTTGCAGTGATGAATTTTGACCAATGACCCAAGAGGATACCCAGCATTAAAAGAAAAAAACTAATAATAAATAAAATTGAAGAGGGATGAAAAGCAAGCAAAAAAAAAACAAAAAAATACAGATTTATTGGATAATCCATGTTATCTTTGATAAGTAGTTAAAAATTATTATTATTATTTTATTATTTTTTTAAATTCTTTTCTGGCGATAACTAGAAAATGTGAGAGAGAAATTTTTATGACAAATAACATGTATTAAACACAGTGCACCCCTGATGTTTTGCACCTTGCTATATCACAGTTTTGGGTATAATGGCAGTGTGATCATGTCCCAGAAGAATATAAAAAAAAAATGCAGTTTATAGCAAACAGACCAATTTCACAATCGATACTGACAGCAGCAAACTACATACCTCATGAAGCAGAACCAGTTAGTGCAATAGTTTCCAAATGTTGACCATTGACTAAGTTACTGTATTCCCTTGTGTGGTATATTCTGCCAATTAGCAGTTAAATAACAACAACTTGTCCCGGTGTACTGTAGATATCCAGTTTTTTGCCTATTTCACGTCAATTTATGCAATAAAAAAAATACAGTATATCACTGACACGGCAATTGCACTCAGGAAACATAAAAACAGTTTTCCTCTGAGAGGGTAAATGAGAATGACATACTTATTGTGATGTATTCAGCTATAAATTTTTTAAACAATAGCATGTGACATCCTTTTCAAAGCTAAAACTGCTTTGAAAGGAAAAAACTGCTAAAGGCATAATGCAAAATATTTCCTGTAATTTGCATAATGAAGGGGTACTTATTAGGCAAAAACAAGGCTTTTTTTCTTTGTAATATAATGGGAATGTGTACTTTTTCTTCTTTTAAAGTTAAACTTTACGTTACAATTGTTGATTTTGTTTTAAAATTAATTAACACATTTGCTGCCATCTAAAAATGTGAGAGAACTCATACAATGTGCTGTAATTTTTGGAATGTTGAAAAAAAAAAAAAAAAAAAAAAAAAAAAACAATATTTTGATATCCCCAGCATTTCAAAAAGGGATTTTTTTTTTTTTTTTTATAGTTATATTTTATAACTTGCTGGCTACCTGCTTAAGATTGAACATTTGAATGTGTTATGGCGTAGTGCTTGGGTACATTTTGAATGTAGATATGCATTACAGCATATCACTCCTAATGATATTTTATGCCTATCTGTGTGAAGGCAGCGAACATGTTAAAACTTTGTTGCAATTTATCTATTACGGAAAGCACTACTGTCCAACTCTGCTTGGCATTAATGCCATACAATTTCTTTATTGAAAGAAGCTTATAACAATTACATTTTTCTGAAAATAACTGCAATATTGATACATTTTACTCTAATTAAACTTTGTTACTTTGCAGTATCAAATGGAGATCGAAAAGAGAGGTACGGTTTGTGCGTGCGTTCGCTATTTAAACGAAGATAACTCACTAGAGCATAGCTAAGTAGGAATATCACCCTATGCAAAAAAGTCTGGTACGTCTCTTTAGTCATTGCTTCTCCCATCCAATAAACACAGAGAAGAGTTGGAGACAAGTGCTCCCACTGCAGAACAGCTGCTGTCAACAGCAGTTACCTTGCATGCTTCCCCCCACCCCCACAAGGGGAGAACTTGGAACACTATGTCAACACATGCAAACAGATATTTCATTTCAAATGACTTTAAATGAAACCTAAGGTGGACATACATTTAGAAGCTTTAAGTTCATGTTTGCAGTTAACACCTTTCTCCTGGCAAATCAGTTAAATGACCTTGGCTGTTGTCCTGCTCATGTGATATTTTGTGAAAATCATATATCAATACTAATGATATCGATATATGATTTTCAAATACCATACGATCGATATATCAATATATTATTATTTTGTTTATTTATTAGTTATTTTGTTTATTTTTTATTTTATTTAATTAATTTATTTATTATTAGTTTTTCTACCATCCCTACCTTACAACTACTGCAGAATTAATGCTAGTTTATGCTTTCAGTATAACAGAATTTAATGTTAACTCTACAGTCTCAATTAGGAGGAGTGCTGCAAAAGTGATTATCAAAGTAGAGGTGACACCACCGACCAAACTTTGCCTCATATTTTATTACTTATTCATTGAGAACTAGTAATAAAATCTCATCGCAAGTATGCAGACCCTACATGTGAAATATTCAGAACTTACTGATATTTCTTTCAAGCCACTGATACCAGAAAAATTTCACTGAAAGCTCGGATGTGTCTCTGAGCAGTATTATGTAATATCGTAATGAGTTAATTACGATAACTGGCAGGAGCTTAAAGTTTGTTTCTATAAAGCAGCATATAAACTTTATTACCATCTGATCTCCTGTTTTGTTGGATGTTGACAGGCTACTGTATGTATGAGGTGAGCAAGCATGGCATGGCATGGCATGGCATGGCAAAAACTGACCCATGGATAATAATAAAATTTATTATCTTTGTTCCATGAAAATATAAAAGAAATTTATATTTAGCTTTTGGTGGTGAAAACAAGATATAAAAAAAACAATATTTGTTCCAAAACTAACGGAGTGTTTACATATGTTTGATGGCAATAAAACAATATCTTGTTTCCACTTATCAGTCCCACAGAGTGAATGGGGGAGGGTGGGAGGCTTGAAATGTGAAAATTAATGCACATTTGCATACATGCAACCACACACCAGAATTAAATTGCTTACTTGAAAAAGGCTTGTTTAAGTCAACTTATATTCATATTAAAAATTAGAAAAAACTGTAAATTTTATTTCAGGCTATCATCATCAGCAATTTTCAATCCATTGCAGGATGAAGGCCTCTCCAGCAACCTTCCAGTTCCTTCAGTTTTGTGCAATGGCCATCCATTTACTAACCACAAACTCATGAATTTCATCTGTCCATCTCCGTTGTTGTCTTCCAGGTTTCCTTCTAGCTCCTCTTGGGTTTCATTCTGTTATTTTCTTAGTACATTGGTCATCATATGTTCAAGCTATGTGTCTTGCCCAAGACCATTTTAGTTCTTTAGTTTTGATAAGAATGTCCTTTACTTGAGTTTGCTGCCTAATCCATGTGTTTCTCTTCTTATCTAACAGTCTAATTCCTAATATAATTCGTTCCATTTTTCGCTGTGTAGTTCTCAGCTTCTCTTCCATTCTTTTGGTGAGTTCCCGAGTTTCACTTCCATAAGTCATGGTGGGGATTATACATTGGTTCATTATTTTACGTTTCAGACAAATTGGGTTATTGCTCCTCAGTATGTGACTATATTTCCTGAATGCTACCATCAAAATTTATTCTTCTCTTGACTTCCAGCCATTTATCATTATTACAGCTAATGACTTGTCCAAGATAAGTATATAAATCCACCTTTTCAATGATTATATCCCTTTCTTTGGCATACTTGTTCATCAAAACTTTTGTTTTTGTCATATTCATCTTTAGTCCGAAATCCTTACAAATCTGCATAACTGATTAAGATATTCCTCTAATTCTCTGGGATCATGGCTTATGATCACAATGTCATATGCAAATTGTAAATGGTTTAGGTACTCTCAATTCAAATTAACTCCTTTCTGCGACCATTCTAATAAACAACTTCAGTGAGATTGTGTTGTTGTTGAATTCCTTTCTCAATTTTAAATTTGCCACTGTCTTTGCCTAGTCTAATAAAGGAGGTAGCATAGTCATATATTTTCTTCAAAATCGTAATATATGGGGTATCCATGCCTTGTCTTTCCAGTGCCTGGAACATTAGCTTATACTGTATGGAGTCAAATGCCTTTTCATAATCCACAAATGCCAGGCATAATGGTGTTTATATTCATTTGCTTTCTCATAGTTGAGAATCCTGTCCTAAAGCCAGCTTGCTCTTTCGGTTGATTCTCATCAAGTATTCTTTCTAATCTGTTAATAATGACCCTTGTGAGCAATTTTTAGATGTAGGATAACAAGCTAATTGGTCTATAATTTCCAATTTCTGATTTATCTCCTTTCTTTTGCAGCAAAACTATGATTGCATTATTCCACTCCTTAGGCGTCACACCTTTTCTAATGAATTTTGTGAAGAGTCTTGCCAGTTTCTGTGCATATCTCTTCCTCCCAATTTTAACAACTCTACAGTAACTTCATCTTCCCCTGGGGCTTTCTGATTCTTCATTTTGTTCAACGCATATTCTACCTCATCAGGAAGGATATCGGGTATGCTGTATGTGTTACTAATTTGTGACCCATCTTCCCCACTGCTGGCATCATTCTCTCGCTCCTTGTATAATTCTCTATAGCAGTCTTATGCTATTTGAATTATGACTTCTCTGCTATTTATAAGTACACTATTGCTGTTCTTCAGTTTCAGTATCATTTGTCTTTCTGTATTACTGCTGATTTATGTCCTTTGTTTTCCCTTAGTGCTTGTTCTACTTTTCTTGTGTAAATCTTATGTTTTCTCTCTCTGAGTCTCTTTCTAATGGCTTTGCATAACTTAGTATACTCCATTTTGTCCTTGTCAGTGTTTATCTTGCTCTTTATTTGTCATCTTCAGTTCATCATGAGAAGTGTTTCTTGACTAATTTTTTCTTCTTTGGATTTCTTTTTACCTATAGGTTTTTTGGGCTTTATCAATTTCAGAAAGTTGTACTATTCCTCGTCGATATCTTGGTCCTGAGCAGTCTGCAGAAGCTCAAACTTGTTCTTAAGTTCCAGTACATACTGCTTTTTCTTCTCTTCTGTTATATCAAAGACTGTATTATTTACTCGAGTCAGTTTTTTTCTCTTACATCTATATCAAGTGTGCATCTTACCATTCTGTGATCACTTCCAACATTTACCTTGTTCAGGATGGTAACATCATTCACGATATATCTTCTGTTAGTGACGATGAAGTTGATTTCATTAGTCCTTAATCCATTTGGGCTCTTCAGTGTCTACTTTCTGTTCACCCTTTTCTTGAAAAAGCATTGCTGACATTCCTCGATATTCTGCAAATTCTACATCTTCCACCTCTTTCGTTTCTTTTGCCAATTCCAAAATTTCCTATAGTTCCCCTTTCTGCGCTGTTTTGACTCTTTCCAACCTTAGCATTGAAGTCCCCCATAATGATAGCATAGTGGGTTTTCTGCTCATCTAGAATACTCTCAATTTCAGTGTACATTTTTTCGACCTCTTCATCATCATGGCTCAATGTTGGTGCATAAATCATTATAACCTTTAGCTTGTACCCCTTAGAAATCTTGAATAGTAGTCTTGACACCCTTGGTGATGTACTTTTGATTCCAAAATGTTGTTTTTTATATCTTTATGGACCAGAAAGCCATAAAGATATAAAAAAACATTTTGGAATTCAAAATTTCAGGCTAACGTGGGTGTTAATAAATAATCTTGTATGTAAAGGTGAGTCAAAATTAGGCTTTTAATAGTAACTAAGAAATACTGTTCAAGATTTAGACCTAAACAGATCTCAGATGAACTAATGAGGCTCGTGGCAGAGAAGAAAAATGCATGGGATGCATATAAATTATCAGGAGACACGGAAGCCTGTGGTAGATATA
Source organism: Mastigoproctus giganteus (assembly GCF_048544385.1). Lineage (NCBI taxonomy): Eukaryota > Metazoa > Arthropoda > Arachnida > Uropygi > Thelyphonidae > Mastigoproctus > Mastigoproctus giganteus. The sequence continues at coordinate 115,921,018 of NC_143577.1, read as the reverse complement.
ACTAGTCTGTAATGAAGTCACAAAGGAGGTTAGGCAAGTGAAGGCCGATTACGAGAAATCCTTAGCAAAGAATGCAAAGAAATACAACAAAGACTTTTTTACTTATGTAAACTCCAGAAGGAAGGGGATGAATCATATTGGTCCACTTGATATTGATGTTTTGACTGTTGATGATCCTGCTCAGCTATGGTAGATATAATTACATTCACGCATCTACATTCACACATGAGAAATTCTGTAAGGAAGGGGAGGACTGGAGCATACTAAACTTTGACAGGAAGCTAAATGATTTTGTAATAACAGAAAGCAAAGTCAAGGAGAAATAGTTGAAGTTAAACATAAAAACGGCACCTGGGGTCCAGTTATATTGAAGTAGGCAGGAAGAGAAGTAAGCAAATCCTTAGCCATAATTATGAAAGTATCCTTAGATTCAGCAGAGGTCTTCATGGATTGGAGATGTGCAAATGTATCCCCAATTCACAAAGGGGGTTCCAAAGGTGATACAAATAATTATAGACCTGTTAGTTTAACTTCTGTTGTAGGAAAACAATGGAATCACTGGTTAAAGAAGCATTACAGGATCATCTAGAGAAGACTGCAGTTATAGTTCAGACACAGGGTGGGTTTGTTAAGGGGAGTTCTCGCCTGACCAATTTGATTGGATACTATGATGTGGTCACAAAGGACCTGGATACAAAGAATAATTTTGATATCACATACTTGGATTTCAGGAAAGCTTTTGATACCGTTGCAAATGGAAACCTGCTGTACAAATTGGAGTGGTATGGCATTAAGGGCAAGTTGCTACATTGGATAAAGGGATGGGTGAGTGGGAGATGACAGAGAGTGGTAATAAATTGACACTGCTATTTGTAGGCTAATGTTATTAGGGAAGGCCCCCAGGGTTTGGTGCTGGGCCCATTGTTTCTTGTATTAATCAGTGATATCGCTGAAGGTATATCAGGCTTAATATCCAAGTTTGCAGATGATACAGAGGTTGGCAGGGTTGTTAATGACAGTATGCTACTGTAAAAGGATCTAGAAAAGTTATCCATATGGGCTGAGAAGTGACAACTGAAATTTAACATTGACAAATGCAAAGTACTGCATATGGGTAGCAGTAACCCAAGAGAAACATACCAACTGTGCGGTACTACACTCAGGGAAGTGGGGAATGAAAAAGACCTGCAGTAATTTGCAGTCAGATATGAAGTTATCTGAGCAGTGCAGAGCAGGTCATGGAATCTTGTCAGTGATATACAGGTAGTTCCTGACTTTACGGATTAATTCGTTCCTAGTGCATGCTTGTAAAGCAGGAATTTATTTCCCATAGACATAATTTTAAAATAGGGCTTACGTTCTCAACAATGAAATTAGTTATCTAATTAGTTTATGTTTAAACAATGATTGATTTATCCAAAGAAAGGAAAACGTAGCCTGTAAAATCAAGCAAATTATAATAATAATAAAAATTATTTTGGTCTTACAAATGTTAATGTTTATTCTTCATCATTATCATTGACTAAATGCACGCTCGTTGATCACTCATTATTGGCTCAGCACTTGTTGGTTTGTTGCTCCAGGAGTCGTCTTCAGAAATGCTTAAAGTGGTGTTTATTTCCAAGATAATCTTCTCTTTTCTTTATAAATTTCAATAGCATGCTTAAGAATTTTTTAACAGAACGCACAAATTGCAAATAACACAATATGTATGGAGTAACAATTTTACAAAGCTTTAAAAAAAAAAGGAATGAAGAGAAGATTCTGAAATTTTATTTATGTTTTTTATACGTTCTGATTGACGAGGTGTATGAGGCCTTGATTGTTTGAGCAGGCTCAATGCTGATGGGATTTTCCTGCTTGCTCAGATTACGAACCTGAGGTGGCATAGATTCAAATTGAGGAAAGATAATTGCAGAATAGATGTGCAGAAGTTTGCCTTTAGCCAGCAGGTAGTTGATTGTTGGAATGGACTTCCATCTGTTTTTGTGGAAGTTGATAGCTTAAATAAATTTAAGGCTGAATCAGACAAATGTTTGGAGTGACTGGATGGGTGAAATGGGAAGGATTTTTTTTTTTTTTTTTTTTTTTGCTGATGCTGTATAAGCTTGCTTTCTTGCATCATATGCCTCAACTAATGCTAAAGCTACAATGTAAACATGCAGCATGAAACAGGTCTCTTAATATAAGATTTTTACAATAGTAAATTATAGTAACCTTATAATACAGTGATAAATCTGACTAAAAAATGAATAGCAAATGCTTAGAAAACAGTACAATGAATTCTGCAATAAATTTTTTTTGTAGATGGTGGTTAAATTTAGGTTGGAAGAAGCATTAAAAAGAACTAAGGCTGGGAATGGGGTGAAAATATTTTAAACAGATTTTAAAATGAGTGCAAGGAAGTAGAAATGCAGATCTCCAATCCTTGGTTGTCATAAAGAGGTTAAAAGACGTAAATGAAAAAAAAAAAAAAAAAGAGAAGGTGGTGCCAATAGTCGTTAGAGGGACTTTCGTAAGTAAACCGTCATCAGTTGGCAAATGGAAGAGAAGTGAGCGTGTGTTGTATTTAAAGTTTATCTAAACTCCCTGATGCTCTTTTTGACACGTGGGAACTTTAGCCGCGAGAGGTTCCAAGCCGGTGAGAGGTTGAAGGGAAGTTTAGCATTAATAATGTTGAGATCGGAATGGTGTCGGTACCATTCGATGGTGAGGGATTCATATTGAAGAATTCTGTAGCTCGATCTAAGTTTAATAATAGTGATGGCAGAGTCAACAAGGGGGGTGTGGTTGTGGGTTTGAGCATGAGTTGTTAACTCAGTGCAGGATTGACTTGTCTTGAAACTGTTGAAGTGGTAGTATGCGCGGGTATTGGAAGTTGTGGAGGAACCGAATTTGGTGGTAGTGCTGCCAATGTAACAGGTGTCGCAGTTTAGTTGGCATTTTATGAGATATATATCATCATCCAAAAAATTGACAAAGGAGACACAATCGTTATCCTGGACAAGAACACCTACACAGAAAAAATGGAGTTGATTTTAGCCGACCAAGATACATATACAAATGACAGCAACCACAACATTACAAAACTTAAAAATAAACTTGACACAATTCTCAGAAAACTCAGACAGAACAAAGAAATCAATCTCTTTACATTACAACAGATAGGTATTCGCAACAACATTCTGCCCCACATGTTCGGAATAACCAAGTTACACAAACCTGGCCACCCACTAAGACCTATCGTTTCTTTTAGTAGATAAGCTTTTGCTAATTTATTCACCTTCCTTGTCAAAATTATATCCGCACTCACTCGATTCTCTACATTCAAAATTAATAATACCAACCAAGCATTCCAAAAAATCAGCAACACCACCATATCCAACGAAGACGTATTAGCTTCTTTTGACGTCATATCTCTATACACTAATGTGCATATCCCTTTCACCCTACAAGCATTACGCGTACTTCTAACAGTTGATGACACTTTAACGGAACGTACCTCTCTTTCAGTTGACCAAATCCTTGAACTTACGACTCTTTTTACTAGACGCTAGATATTTTAGATTCAACAATAAAATTTATCAACAAACATTTGGTTTACCAATGGGTTTAGGCATTTGTGCCCCCCCCTTTCTGAAATTTATCTTGCCACTATTGAAAACCAAATTTTACAACCTTTCCCCTCTGAAATTAAAATATACATCCGCTACGCCGATGATATCCTAATAATAGGCAACAGAACAACCATAGACAATCTTAAAATTCAATACAATACATGACAGGCTAAACCTTACCCTTGAAATCGTGGCGCCTCCGTAGCCAGGTGGGAAGGAGCAGCAGTGCGTAGCACACGCTTCTTGATTAGACCGGGGTTCGACCCCGTCACCACCAAATACGGAGGATGCGGAAAGGTTAAGGAATGACCGCCGCATATCCTGGAGCAATATGGCCTTAGTTGCTAATGCTCCTAAAAACCAAACAACAACAACAACAACAACAACCCTTGAAATCGCAACGGACAACCAGATTAATTTTCTTAATCTCACTATTTATACAACAGACACAAATTTAAATACCAAGATTTTCAGAAAAAACACGCACACCGGTAAATATCTACATTTCACTTCACATCATCCATCCCCTTAGTACCAAAAAAGCCATCCTACACGACCAAATCTACAACGCTATCAAATTCACCTCTTCACAAAACGATCTACACAATGAACTTCAATACCTTACTGATAAATTTATAGCCAGGCACTACCTCCTCAGCTCATCCAACACACAATATCCACCGTTAAAAACAGTATTAATAACCCCACCAGACACAGTCACAAGACAAATACTCGCATAGTTCTCCCTTACCATATGAACTCGCAGCACAATTCCGACATACATTCAGAGATACCGACATCTCCCTCACCGTCTCCACTTACAATAAACTAGGTTCCCTATTTAATTCTTATAAAGATACACACAAATATCTCATCAATGATCTCAATAACATAATATATCTCATAAAATGCCAACCAAACTGCTACACCTGTTACATCGGCAGCACTACCACCAAATTCGGTTCCTCTACAACTTCCAATACCCGCGCATACTACCACTTCAACAGTTTCAAGACAAGTCAATCCTGCACTGAGTTAACAACCCATGCTCAAACCCACAACCACACCACCCTTGTTTTCACTCTGTCATCACTATTATTAAATTTAGATTGAGCTACAGAATTCTTCAATATGAAGCCCTCACCATCAAATGGTACCGACCCCATTCCGATCTCACCATTATTAACGCTAAACTTCTCTTCAACCACCTTTCACCGGCTTGGAACCTCTCGTGGCTAAAGTTCCCACATGTCAAAAAGAGCATCATGGGAGTTTATCTAAACTTTAAATACAACACGTGCTCACTTCTCTTCCATTTGCCAACTGATGACGGTTTACTTAAAGTCCCTCTAACGACTATTGGCACCACCTTCTCTTTTTTTTTTTTTTTTTTTTTTCATTTACGTCTTTTAACCTCTTTATGACAACCAAGGATTGGAGATCTGCATTTCTACTTCCTTGCACTCCTTTCAAATTTTTTTAAAATATTTTCACCCCATTCCCCGCTTTATTTCTTTTTAATGCTTCTTCCAACCTAAATTTAACCACCATCTACCAAAAAAATTTATTGCAGATTTATACAAGGTGAGTACCATTTTCTAAGCATTTGCTATTCATTTTTTATAAGATTTTTATTATTTATTTCATATATATTTTAATTTGTCTTGCTACAGACCTGAAATACAGAAATTCCCAAATGCCGGAAAACCCCTATCCCAAGCTTTCTGGATAACAGATCATGTACTTATATATAATATATAAAAAATAGGACATTATGCTTTTAGTGTGGAGAGAGCAAGTAGTGTAATCAACCAACTGGTTAGATAACATGAAAAGGAAGTCATAAAATAACACAATTCGAACCTGCAACACAAAAAGTCAAAAATATTATATTATAAGTACTTAATGCTGTACTTCAGATGATTTAAACGTCATTCACGAGGGCCAGCCGTCAAAATCAAGCAAAATACAGCAAAAAGTAAGGCCTCTGTTGTTTCTAATGTGAAACATATATGGTAAAAAGATAAGACATTTTTAGTTTATTAATGTTCGGAAGCCAGATTAATCGTAATGCTAACATATATATCATGGCAAACCCGACAGAGGCGGAGAAATGATAGATAATAAGAAATATAGGTAGTAAAAAATTGCTAAAAATTATTGAAAGTTGAAATTATGAGATGGAGCAGACGGTCAGGAATGGTACTTACTGTTTTGGCAAGCCGGAGAAGTGGGGATGGTCGTCCAGTGTACTGCAGGGAGTGAAAGAATGCTACGAGCTTGTTTCAATGACTATATGGATGTAGGGGCAACCTCAGGTGTTGGAATGCAGTAAGATGTTCGGGGTTGATATAAGGATTAAACACAAAGGCCACGCACCTTATTATAAAATGTATATATATTTTATATATATATGTAGGAATTGATAAATCTGATAAAGTTTGATAAAGGTGTATATATGGAAGTGAAAAACACACAAAGTGCCAAGAACTAGAAGAATGAGGATAGCAAAAATATTTGCCAAGAACTAGAAGAATGAGGATAGCAAAAATGAGGATAGCAAAAGATAGCAAAAAATAAAAAGTATTGTAGGTTTGTAAAAAGAGAGAAGGAATGTGAATATCCTATATGTCAGGGGTGGCCAACGAGTCAATCGCGGCTTTAATTTCAGTTGATCACGACAAATTTTAAATATACAGCCATCCCTGAATTTGCGCGGTCAGGTATACTACCAAAATTTTATATTGCACAGCAGGTTTCGCTACCTGCACGTTATTTTAATTTATTTTTTTTACGAAGCTTCAAAAATAGGAATGAAGAGCAGATTTTGAAAATTTATTTTCGGTTTTTTTTTTTTTTTTTTTTTTTTTTGCAAGATTGAAGATTTCATTGAAGGAGAAACACGTTTCACCATAATAACTGTTGTTGTTTGTTATTTGGTTTTTAGGAGCATTAGCAACTAAGTCCATATTGCTCTGGGAATATGCGGTGGTCATTCCCTTGACCTTTCCGCCTCCTCCGTATTTGGTGGTGACGGACTCGAATCCGGTCTAATCAAGAAGCATGTGCTACGCACTGCTGCTCCTTCCCACCTGGCTATGGAGGCACCCCCATAATAACGTAAAATACCACAGAATTCCAGCTGTCAGTATTATTACAACTGCAATACGATTGAGTTTACTACCCATTTATAATTAGATTGCACTAACAGAAAGGTGCAAATAGTTTTTATTGTTTTATGGTTGTGACCTCCAGAAATAGCTTTAGAGAAATATCACAAAGGCATTCAAAATTGATTCTTATAACGATATAACCAAACAGAGCAATAAACGGTGGTGTGTTTGTCCGGTTATTTTGGAAACAACTTTCTCATTCGGGAATCCTCTTCGTCAATTATCCTATGTTAGTTGTTCAGACAGAATATTTTTCCAGTTTGCGCAATTTAAAGTGTTTTAATCGGTAAGCATTGCTTTTGCTGATTTAATAACTGGACAGTATTTATATGTTAATTTAATACATTTTGATTTAAAATGAATACTATAAAAAAGAGTAAAACGTATCATTTTCATCAAGAGTGGGAACTAGAATACTTTTTTGTAATAGTGAAAGAAAAATGTTGCTGTTTGATTTGCAATGCTTCCGTGGCTATACCCAAAAAAGGAAATTTAGAAAGGCACTTCAATGCACTCCGTGGTTAATATCAATTGGATTTTCCGCCGAATAGTGACTTTACAAAAAATAAATTAGAAGAACTTAAATCCAGATTATTTAAGTTTACATTATTTCTTCATGACACCTAATTTACAATCTAAAGCAGTAACTGTAGCATAATTTAAAAGTGAGTCATCTTCTTGCAAAAAAATGCAAACCATTTTCTGATGGTCAATTCATCATAGATGTATTTTTAGAAATAACATTCTCTTTTTGAAAATTTTAAGAACAAATTGAAATTAAAAGTGTTCTTCAAGATCTGCAATTATCTCAAAATACTGTGATGCGACACATTGAAAAAATGAGTAAAAATGTGAGCAAACAATTGCATACTGATATTGCTAATTGTGTGTCCTTTTCTTTACAAATGGATGAATCTACAGATGTCAGTGATACAGCTCAGTTGCTCGTTTTTATTCATATGGTTTTCGATGATTCTGCCACTAGAGAAGAACTGCTGGGTATGATTTTGTTAAAAGAAAGAACTAGAAGTCTTGATATAGTTAACTCATTCAAACATTTTATTGAAAAAATTAAATTACCACTATTTAAGCTCCTATCAGTAACAACAGATGGAGCTAAAGCAATGACGGGGCATCTTAAGATTCATTGCATTGTGCCAAAAGGATGATAAATTCCCAGATTTTTTGAGTTACCACTGTATCATCCACCAACAAGTGTTAGCCAGCAAAAGATTAAATACTAAAAATGTTATAGACATAAATTGCAAAATCGTGAATCGAAAATCAGAGGACAATCTCTTCAAAGGAGACTTTTCAAAATACAACTTGATGAAAATGAACCAGATCTGATATTACATACAGATGTGAGGTGGCTGAGTCAGAGTAAGTCTCTACAGAGATTTTGAAATTTGCTGAATGAAATTAAAAAATTCGTTGATCAAACTTTTTTGGGAGATGATTATCAGCAGCTACACAATGCAGAGTGGTTGTGAGATCTGGCTTTTTTGGCAGATTTTACCAGTAAATTAAGTGATCTGAATTTGGAATAAGGAAAAAAATTAAAATGTGTGTAACATGATTAGTAGTATTTCTGCATATAAATATCAATTTTTGGCAATGACTAAGGATCTCAAAGAAAAATAAATTCGACCATTTTGCAAATATGCAAGATCATTTGCAAAAATATCCCGTTTTTGAATTTAATAGTGAGAAATATGTTTCTGAAATTGAGAATGTTGTGGATGATTCTGAAACCAGATTCAGTGATTTTAAAACAATTGAAGACATTGTTCAAAATATTTCTTATCCATTTATTGTCGACGTAAATATGAAACAAATTGCAGAAAAAATCGCTGAAATTTTTGACATGGACAAAATATTACTTGAAAATTAAGTGATTACATTGTGAAACGATATCTTCCTAAAAGCCAGACAATCAGAAAAAGAGTTTTGGAAATATGTTTGCTAAGAAAAGTACCCAAATGTAATAAAATGCAGTGAACTTTTAAATTCCTGTTTTGGGTTCCACATATCTATGTGAATCAGCCTTTTCGTATTTGAAACAAACAAACAGACGAAGAATCGCTTTACTCTTACGGATTGCAAACCGAAGATTCTTTACTGTTGGCCTTGTCACAGTATATCCCCGATTTTGAAAGCTTGGCAGATGACATGAAGACACAAACTTCATATAAATTAAAATTTTAAATACGTATGAATTTAAAATAAGAATTCTGAATTGTATTGAATTTTAAAATTTATAAACAACGTTATTCAATATGTGTTGATTAACATTTTTAACCTTGTGCAATGAAATATTTGAGATGGTAGATCGCGGCACAATTTGAAGGAAAAAAAGTCGATCGCATCACAAGTTAAGTTGGCCAACCCTGCTATACGTTATCATAAATTGCAAAAATTATAGGCTGAATTGCAAAGCCAATTAGAGGTGAGCGAACTGTAAAGTAAAATAATTAAGTTAATACAAAATGATTAAACAAGTGAAATAAAAGGTTGAGATAGCTATTATTAGTGATGGGATGGGTGGCAAATTTAGTTATAAGTCGAAAAAAGGGGATAGCAAAAGTGTAAAAATCTGATGTTAGCTAAAGTAAATATTGATACATGGTCAGGTATTTCATCAGGGGACTACACCTGACCATGTATCAGGAACTCCATCTGTCATACCTTACTTATTTATATTTTTATCTATCAAATGAAACTACATGTTTAAACTCATGATTTTATATTACATTATATATATATACACACCGATGAGCCAAAACATTATGACCACCTACCTAATATGATGTTGGCCCTCTACTTGCAGCCAAAACAGCTCATACCTGGCAAGGCGTGGATGCTACAAGGTTTCTAAATATGTCTTGTGGTATCTGGTACCAACACGTAATCAGCAGATCCTTTAACTCCTGTAAGGTCCTTGGTTGAGACACCGCAGATTGGAGTTGCTGTTCCAAACAAACCACAGGTGTTCGATGGGATTGATGTCTGTGGAATTTGGAGGCCAGGGCAATACCTGGAAGTTTTCCTCGTATTCCGCGAACCAGTCTTGAACAATCCGGGCAGTGTGGCATGGCACATTATCCTGCTGAAAGACACCACCAGAGGGGAAGACCGTTGCCATGAAAGGGTGTACCTGGTCAGCAATGATGTTTAGGTAAGTGGTAGATGTCAGAGTACCCCGCACATGGATGACTATACCCAGGGTATCCCAGCAGAACATTGCCGAAAACATGACACCACCGCCGCTGGCTTTTTTTTCGTCTCATGGTGCATCCAGGCACCATCACTTCCCCAGGTAAATGAAGCACACATACCCGGCCATCCACATGGTGCAACAGGAAACATGATGATTCATCGGACCAGAATCTGATCCCATCACCAGCATTCTAATTACCAGACGACATTCTTCCAATCACTCAAGGTCCAGTTTCGATGCTCGTGTGCCCATTGTAGGCACAATCGCTGGTGAACTGTGGTTAACATGGGCACTCGGAGTGGCTTGCGGCTACGCAGCCTGATTTTCAGTAGGGTTCGATCTACTGTGTGTTGCGACACATTCTCCCATCACCAGCATTCTAATTACCGGTGAGTTGCACCACAGTCGCCTTTCTGTTGCCACATACCATCTGGGCGAACCTTCGCTCACCTCAAGTATCGATGAGCCGTGGTCGTCCAACACCTCGCTGGCAATTCATGGGTTTCTCATCCTCAAACCACTTTTAGTAGGCACTAACCATGGCTAACTGCGAGCACCCCGCCAGCTGTGCCGTTTCGGATATGCTCTGACCCAGTTGTCTGGCCATTACAATTTGGCCTTCGTCAATCTCGCTTAAGTCCACTGCCTTTCCCATCTGAAGAACAAGATTAATGCTGATTAACGGAGCTCAGTATCAGGTGTTTTTTATACCATGTTCTGACCCGTGCACGTGCGTAGTTCACCTGCAGTTGCTTCGATTTGTATAACGACTCACTGGTCATAATGTTTTGGCTCTGTTTTTTTTTTTTTTTTGTTATTTGGTTTTTAGGAGCATTAGCAACTAAGGCCATATTGCTCCTGGATATGCGGTGGTCATTCCCTGACCTTTCCGCATCCTCTTTATTTGGTGGTGACGGGCTCGAACCCCGGTCTAATCAAGAAGCATGTGCCACGCACTGCTGCTCCTTCCCACCTGGCTACAGAGGTGCCTTTGGCTCTTTGGTGTGTGTGTGTGTGTGTGTGTGGCCCAAGGCAGCAAATGCTAAACCTAGGCAGTGCAGGGACAAAGTGATAAGGAGAGAGGAAAAGGGGGGGGGGGAGAAGTGAGAATGTTAAAGTTAAATAAAGTGAGAGAGAGAGAGAGAGAGAGAGAGAGAGAGAGAGAGTGAAGATAACTGATAAGATATGCATAATAAAAATACATAATTACATAAAAATTGATCAAATGAGGATGTTGCCACACAACTTACAAAACATTCAGGTGCCAATATCTGTAATTGCAAGCAAAATAGCAAAATTGTGCCTTCATTTCTGGTAACTAAATTTTATTTCATTTAAGTTTATGCTTTTTACCAATAGACTGTTGATTTTGCTTGCAATTCCAGCCAGTGGCACCTGATGAAGGCTATTTTTGTAAGCTGTGTGGTAACATCCTCATTTGATCAATTTTTATCTAATTATGTATTTTTATTATGCATATTTTATTAGTTATCTATTATCGTCACTCTGTCTCTCTCACTTTAACTTTAGTTTTTTATTATTTTTTTAATGTTCTTTTATTCATTTTCCTCTCCCCTTTCACTTTAAATTATATATATATACTGTATATATTGTACTACTACGTAAATTTACATACTTTTAGTAAATGAAATTTACTACTACATAAATGAAAATATTACTTGAAATGTTTATATTATAAGTTATATATGCAATATACTTAGTAAGGTAGGATCCATTTATTTACTTAAGTATTTTGAACCAAATCACTTTTACCCAAAGTTTGTATTGTTTTCCTTTCAACATTTTTAGTTTGTTTCTGTGATAAGTCATGTATGCAATATACCATTTTATTTGAATTGGAAATTCTAATTAAGTGTTATTTTATGAAATTTTTTAATCCTAACAGCAATTTTTATGTTTCAAATTATAAAGCATATAAAGCTTTTTTAAAACATGTTTTGGGAGGAGGGGTAATAAATGTTGACTTTAATAAGTATTACAAAAATTTTCTTTTATTTTTTATTGCCAGCTGCAAGATTAGCAATTATGACTGAAACGTCATTCAGTTCTTTAGAAGAAAAAGTGTCTGGTCTTACTTTAAAGGGAATTAAAGACATGTGTTTCACAAATATGACAGAAATTCAAGCAAAAACTATACCTCATCTCTTGGATGGCAAGTATGTAATACTTTAAATGAGTTGGTTTCTTCATGAGCATTATCATAAAGACTGATGCTAAATGCTTACACCTTTACACTACAATAAAATCATTTATTATTCAGTAATATATTACAGCACCCTTACCGGAGCCTTGATAACTTACTAAATCTACGAGGGATGTTCAATAAATTGTCTACCTACCTATGATGGAAATAAGAAAAAGGGAAAAATCTGGTTTTATTTTTCATTGTAACTTCTGTGAACTTCAATACACTTGTTCCATTTTGTTGGCAATGAGAAAATACTATACAAAATTCTTTGTCAGTTCCATTAAAAAACACAAAAAACAACAGACTTCAGTTCATTATCATCAGCAAAGTGACATCTACGTATGTTTTTCTTGGGCTATCAAAACAGGAAATGGGCACCGGGGGCCAAATCCAAACCGTAAGGTGGATGAGTAAGTTCTGTAAAGTCACAGTCTTTCAAAGCAGCAGCAACACCATGTGACCTGAGCACTGGTGCATTGTCGTAAAGGAGCAGCACACCTCTGGAAAGTTTTCCTCAGCAGTTTTCCTTTATGACATTACTTAGGTTGTACAGTAAGGATGCGTATAACTCCCCAATGACTGTCTGCTTGTTTTCCAAGTTGTGAATGTAAAAAATTCCCTCAGCACACCAAAAAATAGTGGCCATAATCTTGCCAGCTGAAGGTTGTGGCTGAAATTTTTTGGATGGTAGAGAACCTTGTGTTTCCATTGCATTGATTCTTGCTTGGTCTCAGGATCCCAGTGATGAACCCATGTTTCATAACCCATAACAATTCCGGAGATGAAAGTTTCAGGATCCCTTCCATAAAGCTCTGAATTCTCCTCACGACACCGTACCCTGAATTGCTTCTGCATAGGGGTCAGAAATCTGTGGATCCACCTTGCACTGACCTTATTCATCCCAAAATGTTCGTGGAGGATGGTTATAACTGTTCCCTCAGATATGTCACATTTCCTAGAGATTTGGGACACCTTTAAACATCTGCCATTCAGCACAAGGGTTTCCACAGGTTGGTACATTTCTGGAGTGGTTGCTGTCACAGGCCTTCCTGTACGTGGCTTATCTTCGATGGATCCTCTATCCCACTTGAATTGTTTTTACCAGAATTTCACCTAGTATTCTGAAGGTGCACTGTTGCCATAAACATCCACCATCCTTTCATGAAGGGCCTCTGACCCATTTCCTTCTTTGGTGAGAAACTTGACTGAATAATGCTCCAATTTCTGCAAATCCATAATTTGATACAGGTATCTTCCTTCTTTCTGTTACAGCAGCACAACCTAAAAATTATTATGATTCAAGTTGAAATATGTAGGAACATGATAAATCACGAATCACTGAAATATAACTACTGTTAATACCTTGTGTAACGCGGTTTTGATAAGCGCATGTTTTGCTACAACGCGATTTATAATTTTAAAACAAAAACAAAACAGTTTATGATTTTAAAACAAATCTGGATGATAATTTTACTGGTAAAAGTACTTTGCCATAATGGCATTTGTATTGTTGCTCACTTGGTAAACTACTACATGACATTGAGCAATCTTCGGAAGAGTTCCAAGCAACTTTTGATCAGTGGAAAAATTGTTCTTGACGAATTTTCAGGAGTTGATAATGATGTCAACTCCTGACATTGTTAACATTTTGGAGCATATTTAAAGAACTAGTGACAATATCGACGATGAGTTGGATGAAATTGAGGGCAATAGCAATATTAAACCTTCCAAACAACAGATGTTTGCAGTATTTGAAACTTTGCATCAAGGCCTTCAGTGTGAAGAAAATGTGCCAGAAAATAATTTGAGTGTTTAAAGAAATGTGAACACTTTTATGAATGGTGTGCACTAGAATCCAGTGTACAACAAAAAAAAAAAAAAAAATATTTTACGATATAATTCTTAAAAGCATACTAATACATTGTGCGCATCATGTAAGTAGTCATATCTTAATATGTGTGTATTAATAAATTAATTGGGTGAGTGATAGGTTAAGATTTGGGACCTAAAGGTAGTTTTATTTTTCAGACTGTGAACTTTTTTAAAATGGCTATCATTATTATGTTCGGACATAGGAAAACATAGGAAATTTCCAGGTCATTAAATTTTTAAGGAACTATAATCAGTCACTGGGAATTCTTAATAGAATAGTTGTGCTACCTTGATAGCTTTGATGTAGAAGTTTTCAGGATACCAAATTGTATTTAAAAATACTCATGTGTTGCTGAGTTATACATTATTGGTATTTTCAAGGTCACAGTAATTCTACCAAGTCAGCCATTTGGATGTTTCCAGGAGATAAAAAAACTACAGCAGTGCCACCTGCTTGTTCAGTGATGACTAGAAATTCGCCATAAATTGCGTAAAATTATTAAATTGTGACATCACGAGGAAGCTTCATCACTGAATAAGAGCTACTCCATTTATATGGCTGCGGCAGGTTTAGTAGATCGGCAGCTTAAATCCCAAGCCCGGATAAATGGTGAGGGTTGATGTCAGGAAGGGCATCCAGTCGTAAAAACTATCCAAAACCAATAGATGTGTTCCGGTTAAGAAGTTAATCCAACTAGAGGAGAAGAAGAGGATGTAAAGTGTGAATTGGGAACATTGAATGCCGACCCCATATAACGTGGGAAAAGGTGAAGACAAAGAAGAATAAATTAATTGTTTTAAAATATTAGAAAATTTATTCCTTCTCACTTATTTCTGATTTATTTCCCATCTTTTACTATATTTCTGAATTTACAGTATTTTTCACTGTTGAAAAGGTCATATTTCTTTATAATGAAATTTCTGTTTAACGAATTTTTTCAAGGGAACCATCGATTTCATTATATAGAGGTCCAACTGTAAATACAGTTGAACTTGTTATAACGAGCATCAAGGGACTGACAGAATTTCCTCATTATAACCGTTACTTGCTATATCAGTGATAGCGGAGATGGGGAAATCTCTTGGGGCCGTTAAACAATAAACACTTTATATCTGATGAGTTACATCTATCTCCTATTTTTTTAAATTCTCAATAACTTGATAAAAAGATAGATTCAAAAAACAAAAGAAATATTAGAGAGAAAAAAAATAATATAAGTATATACCTACACATTATTTGTATTAATATATTAATATGCTTGTATAAACTACAGTACACTTAATATTAAACAAAATTTATTTGTCTGTAAATTTAAAACCATACACTTAATACTAAACAATTTATTTCTCTGTAATTAAAAACAATGCTATTTAATAATAAACACTATTTCCATTGGTCTTTATTTATGAATCTTAAAATTGATGTTTGTTTTAAAGATTTCACTTTGATATTTCTTAAGTTTCTCCTTAAAACACTCAATGCATTAAGTCTCGTTACTTGCCTCAGTTCCTTCAGAAAAATTGACTAATGTGTCCATTGCACCTTGAGCTTGTGAGATTGTCTGCACCGATTTTGATTCACTTTTAGTTGTCATCACAAGTCATCACAATCATCATCTTTGTTGAGCACAGCAACGGTTGGCTGGATCTGCAATGTCACTCTCTGTAGGAAAACCACTAGTTAATAATGTCATCAACTAGTACAAATTCATCGATGTTATCTGTATTAAAACCTACAACGTTGTTACATAGCAACCATTTGGATAATGGTAAGTTTCTTAGTTTTCATCTTCATCTACAATCGAAATTTCATTTGAATTTAATTTTGATTTCTTCAAGCAATTCGATATGGTTGTCAAAGTAACGTTGTTCCACTCATCATTCAATAAATTTATAGCATCCAATATCGATATAGACTCGGTAAATTTCTGTTCTCTTTGACTGATCAGATGTAGAACTAGAAATCTTTTATAAAATCCTTTCAAACTCTTGAATAGCTCCTTATTCCAATCATTTACGTATTTCCAAAAAATATCCGAAATCATCCAATCTTTCTTGTTTGCAGTGTAATCCACAGGAAGTTTCCTTACGTTTTTGAAACACCAAGGTTTTAACGATAAAAACAGATTTTTTTTTTTTTTTTTTTTTATATCAGTTCCTGTCATATTTACCCATACGAGCACCGTCAAGTGAGCCTTTGGTTTTTGTCCACAACACATTATTCCCCTTTGAATTTAAATGTATTGTCGGATGTCAATTTATAAAAAAGTCCTGTTTTGTCGCCATTGTAGTAGTAGTAACAGAGACGTGATGCAAAAAAGCAAGCCTATGAGCTTATGTAGCATTGGCCAAAAAAAAAAAAAAAACCCCAATTTCACACATCCATTCCTTCTAAAAGTTTGTCCAGTTCCTCCTTGAATTTATTTAAGCTATCAACTTCCACAATGACAAATGGAACTTTTTCCAGCAATTAACCACCCTCTGGTTAAAGAGAAATTTACACACATCTGTTCTACAACTGTCTTTCCTCAATTTGAATTTATGACCTCTCAGGTTCGTAATCTGAGCAAGTGGAAGAATCCCATCAGAATTCAGCATGCTAAACCCATTCAAGACCTTATATACCTCAATCAGATCATCTCGCAGGTGCCTAGTCTCCAGCTGCTCCAATTTGCACAACTTGAGCTTTCTCGGTAAGGGACTCCTTCTTTCTCCCCACCAATCTCGTTGCCCATCTCTGCACACTCTTAAGCAACTCCATGTCCTTCCTAAAATGATTCCTCAAGATCTGTACACAGTACTCAAGGTGTGGCCTGATCATTGTCTTATACAAAGGGATAATCATCTCCTTTTCCAAAACTACTAGCAAAATTCTATATCATTGACAAAATCCCATGACCTGCTGTGGCATCCCATCTACATTGCTCAGAAAACTTCATATCTGACTGCACAATTACTCCCATATCTTTTTATTTTCTACCACCCTAAGTGTAGTACCACACAGTTGGCATGTTTCTCTGGTGTTGCTTCTACCCATATGCAGTACTTTGCATTTGCCAATGTTAAACTTCATATGGCACTTCTCTCGGCCCATCTGCCCAAATTACCTAGATCCTTTTGCAATAATACAACTGTTGTAGATGTCTTCATCATTGAAATTTTTCCTAATTTCTGCCCAAACACGGTCAATCCATTCATTTGCCATTATTGGATCTGCAGATCGAGATTCTCCACTAATTTTTGCATAAACAATGTATGTTGGTTTTTAAATCGATCCAGCCAACCGTTGTTATGCAAAAATCATTGCATCCAAATTGTTTAGCAAATTTTTCTGCTTGAGCCTTCAAAATCGGACCATCTATTGAAAATCCAGCACTTCTTTGTGTTGTGAACCATTGAAGCAATTCTTTGTCGTTTGTGATCTCACTTTATAAATTTTTTTTTTTTTTTTTTTTTCCTGGTTATGTTTTTTTCCAGTGCTGATATGTAAACATCTTTATTCTTCCACAATGTTGATACACTTGAAGAGGACAAAGAAAACTTTTTACACATTTCAACATTTTTTTCACCACGTTCTAACTCATGAATAATTTTTACTTTTCATGAATTGAGAGACACTTTCTTTTGTTAGTAGACATGTTTCCGAAGGAAGGGTTAATTTATAACTGATTTTTACTTTAAAATAAAATGATAAAGTGATCTGCATGCAAAGTTCTTAGAAGCCCAAAATGCATACAAAGTTCTTAGAAGTCCCAAAATAAATTTATAGTTTAGTGAATAGAAGACATCTGTAAACAGGGTAATGCAACAAGCGGAACGCAAATGCACTATTGTATAGCCCCCGTCCATGGAAAGACATGGTCATAAACCAGCTGCTAATCCAATGCAGGTGGTCTTAAGCAAAGTCACCTTTTTCATTTTCGTCTATTCCAAGAATTGTGTTTTTTCTACTACCTGAACAATTACGAATGCATACCAAAATTTGTTTAGTATATTCGTGTGGTATGCTCATTATAACGGTGAGCGATTGTATGGGAATACACATAAATTAAAATCATTTTGGCTTTTTGCTCATTACAGCAGTGTTCTCGTTATTTCCATGCTCGTTATAACCATGTTCGACTGTAGATAAAATAAAATGGAAAAGATGATTAACTACAGGTCTTGGCAGCTGAGGGCATTGAGAACTTTTTAAGCACATAATCCGAGTTTTTGAACATATTTTCTCTGAGAATCTGTGGAAATTGTTTCAAGGAGGAAATTGATGCCGATTAGTGTTATTAAAAATAATTTCATAATTTGGTTTTTGTTTATTTTTTTTTTTCTTGTTGCTTTAACTTTTAGAATTATTCAACTATATGTGCATCATACTTAGGTTATATATATACAGGCATACCTCGGTTAACGTTACCTCTGATAACGAAGCTTCGCTATAACGAAGTCGGCAATTTCAAGCCCCATTTAACATAAAAAAAATATTCCACTTTAATCACCTGAAATCTAAACAAACTGAAGAAATTACGGAAACCTTTGGGGCTTCTCGTGGTTGGTTCGAGAAACTTAAAAAACGGGCCAGGTTTCATAGTGTAAAATTAACAGGAGAAGCTGCAAATAAGTTTCCAGAAAAACTAAAGGAAATAATTGAACGTGAAAATTTTCCAAATTTGGTGTTCAGTGTTGACGAAAGCGGTTTGTTCTGGAAACGGCTACCAACAAAAGGCTTCATTTCTATTGAAGAAAAATCAGCTGCTGGGTTCAAAGCAGCCAAAGACCGTTTAACGTTACTCTTTGGATCAAATGCCTCTGGCGATTATAAATTAAAATTGTTATTAGTTTACCATTCAGAAAATCCGAGGGCGTTAAAAGGTAACATAAAAATGAATTTACCTGTAATATGGAAAGCAAATAGAAAAGCGTGGGTTACCAAGGAGTTATTTACTGATTGGTTTGTTAACCACTTTTGTCCTGAAGTAAAACGGTATTGTCAAAAAAAAAACAACTTTGAAGAAAAAGCTCTTTTGTTGTTAGACAATGCTCTGGGACATCCTACTGATCTTAACACGTTGGACACATGCATTCCTGTCAAAGTTGTGTTTCTTCCAGCAAACACAACTTCCCTGATTCCACCATTGGATCAGGGAGTAATAGCATCATTTAAAGCTTATTATCTGCGTCGAGCATTAAGCAGTTTAACTGAACTAGAGAATAAAGAGTTTGTTGTTTGGTTTTTTTTTTAAGGAGCATTAGCAACTAAGGCCATATTGCTCCGGGATATGCGGTGGTCATTCCCTGACCTTTCCGCATCCTCCGTATTTGGTGGTGACGGGCTCGAACCCCGGTTTAATCAAGAAGCGTGTGCTACGCACTGCTGCTCCTTCCCACCTGGCTACGGAGGCACCAGGATAAAGAGGAAATGACAGTTAAAACTTTTTGGAAAAACTACACCATTAAAAACGCAACTGAAAACATTGATAGTTCTTGGAAAGAAGGCACTAAGAAATGCTTAAATGGAGTTTGGCGCAAAATATGGCCAGAAGTTGTACTAGAAGAAGAAAATAACATCCAAGAAATTAGAAATGAAGTTATCCAGATGGCTCAATCAATAGGTTTCGAAAATGTCGATGAAGAGGATGTTAGAAATTTATTGAATGCAGAAGATGATGGTTTTTCAGTGGAAGATTTAGAAAACCTTGTTAGCAACGAAGACAAAGATAATGAAGACGAAGTTAAAGAAGTTCCTGCCGAAAAAGTGTTAACAACCAAAGATTTAAAAAGGTGCTTAAATGACATTGAAAACGTTTTAAATTTTTTTAGTGAAAATGATCCTGATTTAGGAAGAAGTGTTATTTTTAAGCGATCAGTGTTAAATGCAATAACTCCGTATAGGCAATTGTTAAATGAAAGAGAAAAAGAGCATAAACAATCAACTTTAGACTCATATTTTAAAATGTGATTTCACTTTGTATGTAAGTTGACTGTTTATTTAATAAAACTTTTCTTTGTTCGAAAAAAAAAAGCTTTTCATTTTCTTTACGTAGGAACGTATCCCTATTCTGGCCATAGTATTTTTACCTCTGAAAACGAAGTTTCGCTTAACGAAGTAATTTCGTGGAACGTATCCTATTCGTTATTCGAGGTATGCCTGTATTTATTATTATTATTATTATTTATTTGTTTGTTTGTTTTCTGATTAGAGACATTGTTGCAGCAGCAAAGACAGGTAGTGGCAAGACATTAGCCTTTCTTATCCCTGCAATTGAATTACTATACAAGTTGGAGTTTAAGCCTAGAAATGGAACAGGAGTAATTGTTATTTCACCTACAAGAGAATTATCCATGCAGACATTTGGAGTATTGCAAGAATTATTAAAATATCATCACCATAGTTATGGTTTGATTATGGGTGGAACAAATAGGCAGTCAGAAGCTCAGAAACTAGCAAAAGGAGTTAATATATTAGTAGCTACTCCTGGAAGACTTTTGGATCACCTACAGGTATGAATCATATATGAAGACAGATATTTTATAAACCAAATAATAAAAAATTTATAAATTAATAAGTTTAACAACAGTAAATTCACATGATGTACCTTGTCAGTACCTTGTTTCGCACATTGATGGTGAGTCACCTAATAGGTCTCAACTTTATATTGATATTTGTTGGTTTTTTTTTTTTTTTTTGGTATTTTCAGAATTCTGCTTGGACAATACCAATATTTCATATTTTCTTAATGAATTGTAATACTTATTGCATATAACTTTTTATTTTTTAAATTTAAAGAATATTGTTTTTTACACCTTTTATTTTCAAAAAAAAAATAATACTGCTGAAATTTTTAAAAAGTTTTGATGTAAAATATAAATATGGATCATTTTCCAGTTTAAAAGACTAAAGAAAGTGAGAAATTTAAAATAAAAAAAAATTATCAACTTTTTTTGTGATGTCTGGAAAACCTTTTGGAATTTTTGATTTCTGTTTGGACACTTTTCATCTTTATTTCATCCTTTCTTAATGGGTTGCATCTTTTCTTAATGGGTTGCAATATTATGTTTGTAAATTTATTTTTAATAAAAAAAACTAAATATTTAAAAATGCTGCATTTTGTACACCTTTCATTTAAATTTTTTTTTTTTATAATGTGGTTGTTTCCATTTTCTCATCTCGCTTTTTTTTTAGTTTAAAAGATTTAATAAGTGCAAAATTTCAAATATTTTTGCTTTTTTATGTATAGAAATATTAATTCTATTTTTATACTATTAGCTTCTTCCATTTGCAGATTTATTTCAAATTTTATTTTGAATTTTGTATGCTTCATGTGTAGGACCTTGTGCAAAATTTGAACTTACATATATTATTTACATATTACATAAATTACACTTCCTGCAGAATGGTGCCCACTTTTGAGAGAATATTGAGTTTTATATTCTCATCTATTATGCAAGAACAATAACAAATCTTACATAAACAATCATAAGGCTGCAGTTGCTTATAGAATAGTGCTCCCACTATTCTATAAGCAACTGCAGCCTTATGATTGAGAAGAAAGCAATCGACTTTGAACTATAAACAAATATTTAATTTGCTACTTTGTAGAAGTGTTGGTGGTTTACATCAACTGCTTTTTGTTCACTCAAATAATTCAAATTGCTCACTCAAATTGCAAAGTTGATGGCTGGAAACACGACAGGGTCTTGTTTGCGGTTAATCTCCAAAGCACATAAAAAATCACTTCAGAAACTAGTGCGATGAAAGTTTGTCTACATTTGGGGAGGTAGAAAAAATTTCACATTATTATTCATTAGCTATTAATGCAGGATCATTAGTTTGGAAAGGCAGCCATGTGCTCCACTACTGGGTTAAATAAGGATTATTTTATCATTTAGTTTTTACCATTAAATATTTAGCAACCATAAGTGTAAAATTATTTCTGAATTTGGTTCCTAGTTACCTGGAAAACATGTCTAGTCTAAATCAGATGGCATATTTTTATGTCATGATCTCTGTATCTTATAGATATTTTCATCTACAGTCATTTCAAACCCATATTATGATTGCTAAGTAAAGTTTCTCTCTTTCTATATATAAAAGCCCATGCCATTAGATTTTAGTACCATTTCAGGAAGATGGGAAAAGGAAAAAATGGAAGAGAAACACCATGACTTTTATTACTGTTTTTTTTTTTTTTTTTTATTGATAAGTGTGCCCACCTCCAACTGTGAAGTAATATTTTTCTTGTGTATAAGAAAATATTAAAGACATACAGTGTTATAGGGCACTGCTTTTACATTGATATTGATATACAGTAATACCCCGACACGCAAACTCGGAGTTACACAGTTCTTGATTTTTTTCATTTGGCAACACTGCCGCCCACTATCTTCAAGGTCGTTTTTCATATGCTATCGATATACAGTGTGACGGTGGAGAGTGAGAGTGAAAGATGAACAAAATTCAACTTTGCTGCCACATGAGCTGCACACAAGAATTTGCATTCCAACTGTCATATTTTTATGTGTACGTTCGAATTCTTGCTCAACTTTTGACGGAAATTACATCATTTTCACTAAAAAAAAACTTTCCAGGCTTTAAGGTTTCCAAAGACCGATTGACAGTGATGGTTGGCGGGAATGCAGCTGGTGACTGCAAGCTAAAACCTCTCTTAATTTATCGCTCCGAAAACCCAAGAGTTTTAAAAAATATATCTAAAATTAGCTTACCAGTGATTTGGAAGCCAGTCGACATCGCTGGACAGTGCAGTGTTGAGTCAGTTTGGTGTGACATAAGCATTGGGAGATCAAAATTGAGAGTAGGAGTGTGCTATAGGCCTAATGACTCTGATGAGTATAATAAGGAACTGTACAGGGAAATAGAGTGGGCCAGTAAATCAGAGAGTCTTATAATGGGAGATTTTAATTTCCCAGATATTGACTGGAATTTGGGGGCTGGTTACTCACGCACTAGCAGAGCTTTTGTGGATTTATTGGATGATTGTTTTCTACATCAGCATGGTCGGGAGGCAACTAGAGGGAGTAATACTCTTGATTTGATTATCAGCAGTGATTCTTCATGCATTAAGAATCTGCAGATAAATGAACCACTAGGTGGCAGTGATCACAGTGTGCTGAAGTGGGATTTACTCAAAGAGGTAACTACCATTAGGGGTAAAGGGAAGGGTTATTGCTTCCGTAAAGGCGACTACGATGGACTGAGACAGTATTTAAATTCTATACAGTGGGACCAACTGATGATGTTACCAACAGCAAATTCAAAATGGGAAGCATTCAAAGACCTTATCTTGGAAGCTACTAGGCTTTACATACCAACTAAGAAATATTGTTCAAGGTTTAGGCCAAAATGGATGTCAGATGAACTAATGAGGCATATGGCAGAGAAGAAAAATGCATGGGATACTTACAAATTAACACATGACACAGAAGCCTATGATAGATACAAGTTGATATGCAACCAAGTTACAAAGGAGGTTAGGCAGGCGAAGGCAGATTACGAGAAATCCTTGGCAAGGGATGCAAAGAAAAACAGCAAAGAGTTCTTTACTTATGTAAACTCTAGAAGGAAGGGGATGAATCAGATTGGTCCACTTGATATTGATGGGTCAACTGTTGATGATCCTGCTCAGGTAGCTAACAAACTAAATGAATATTTTGCATCGACATTCACACATGAGGAGTTATTCAGCAAAGGGAATGCCAGAGGTGTATTCAACTCTAGCAGTAAGCTACAGAATCTTGAAATAACTGGGAGTAAAGTGGAGGAGAAACTGTTGAAGATAAACACAAGAAAGGCACCCGGGGTGGATGGGATCTATCCAGTTATATTAAAGGAGGCAGCAAAGGAAGTAAGCAAACCCTTAGCCATAATTATGAGAGCTTCCTTGGACTCAGGGGAGGTACCCATAGACTGGAAATGTGCAAATGTGACCCCAATTCACAAACGAGGATCAAAGGCTGACACAAGTAATTATAGACCTGTGAGCTTAACTTCTGTTCCAGGAAAATTAATGGAGGCACTGGTTAAAGAAGCACTGCAGGATCATTTAGACAAGACTTCAGTTATAGCTCAGACACAGCATGGTTTTGTTAAGGGGAAGTCTTGCCTGACCAACTTGATTGGATACTATGATGCAGTCACAAAAGAACTGGATGCAGGGAATAACTTTGATATTATATACTTGGATCTTAGAAAGGCTTTTGATACTGTTGCACATGGAAGACTGCTACACAAATTGGAGCAGTGTGACATTGGAGGCAAATTGCGGCTATGGATAAAGGGGTGGTTGAGGGGGAGAAGACAGAGAGTGGTAATCAATGGACACTGCTCATCGTGGACTAATGTTATTAGTGGAGTCCCTCAGGGCTCAGTGTTGGGTCCATTGTTGTTTTCTGTATTTATAAATGATATTGATGATGGTATATCAAGCTTAATGTCCAAGTTTGCAGATGATACAAAGGTTGGCAGGGTTGTCAAGGACACTACTGACACTATGCTGCTGCAACAGGATCTGGAAAGGTTGAACAGATGGGCTGAGAGGTGGCAAATGAAGTTTAACATTGACAAATGTAAAGTACTACACATGGGAAACAGCAACCCCAGAGCAACGTATCAACTCTGTGGTACTACACTGACAGTGGTAGAGAATGAAAGGGACTTGGGGGTGATTGTGCAGGCAGATATGAAGTTCTCTGAGCAGTGCAGATGGGCTGCAAGAGTAGCTCATGGAGTATTGTCAATGATATACAGGAATTTTTCCAACAGGGATAAGGAGGTGATTATTCCATTGTATAAGGCAATGGTCAGGCCACACCTAGAGTACTGTATACAGGTCTGGAGGCCTCATTTCAAGAAGGATGTAGAGCTGCTGGAATGAGTACAGAGAAGGGCAACAAGATTAGTGAATGGAACAAAGGGGTGCTCTTACGAAGAAAGGCTTAAGTTTTGCAAATTACAGTGTCTGGAGACTAGGCACCAGCGAGGTGATCTGATAGAGGTGTATAAAGCCTTGAATGGTTTAAGCATGCTCAATGCTGATGGGATTCTTTCTCTAGCTCAGAAAAATCACCTGAGAGGGCATAAATTCAAATTGAGGAAAGACAGATGTAGGATAGACGTGCGGAAATTTGCCTTTAGCCAGCGAGTGGTTGGTTGGTGGAACAGACTGCCATCCCTTGTGGTGGAGGTTGATAGCCTAAATAAGTTTAAGGCTCAGCTGGACAGGTATTTTGAACGAACAGAGGGGTGAAGTGGAAGTGGGTTTTTTTTTTTTTTTTTTGGCTGATGCTGCATAAGCTTGCTTTCTTGCATCCAATGCCTCTACTAATGCTAATGCTAAAAAAAAAGTCAAATCATAAAGCTTGGGTGACAGCTGTTTTTGAGGACTGGTTTGGTCACCACTTCATACCCGAAGTCGAATGTTATTGCAAGTCTAGACAGATTCCATTTAAAGTGATGCTTCTTATTGACAATGCACCCGGTCACCCTCCTGCCACCCTAATTAATTTCGACCCACGTGTGAAAGTTGTGTTTTTGCCTCCAAACACAACCAGCTTGCTTCAACCAATGGACCAGGGAGTCATCAAAACATTCAAGGCCTACTACACGAAGGGTTCGTTTGCACGTCTGAATAAAGCTATGAGACAAAATACTGAGATATCTGTTAAAGACGTTTGGAAACAATTCAATGTTTTAGATGCCGTAAGAATCATTGAAGAATCTTGGGATGAAATTCACAAAAAAACATTGAATGGTGTCTGGAAGAAACTTTGTCAATTTTTTTTCAAAAACGAGACGAAAACAACGCCAGAAACTGATCATGTCGCTCATGTGATAGAAGTTGTTAATCTTGCCAGACAATTAGATTTGGAAGTCAATGGTGATGATGTCAATGAGCTGTTGGATTCACATAGTCAGGAGCTGACAATGAATGAGCTCATAGAGATGTGTGAGCAAAACATCACTGAAGTATCCGACACTTCAGACCCAGTTCCACCAGAAAAGCACATGACAATTGCAAGCTTGACAGAAGGTCTCAGCTCAATTGAAAAAGGCTTAAAAATTTTAGAAAACATAGACTCCAACGAAGAACGCGTTATAGCTACAAAGTAAGGAATAAAAAAATTATTAGCTTGCTACGAAGAAATTCTGTGTAAAAAAAAGAAGGCGCTATGTCGTCAGACGAATTTGTTATATTTTATGAAGCCATTGACATAGAAATAACTTTTTTACATAACTCATTTATTTTTTTAATACATGTTTTGTATTAATATGTATAAAGAACTGCAATTTTATTAAATATTTTTCTTCTAAACTAGTGTTTTTGTTAGTCCTTGGTCCCATTAAACAAAATTTATAACTTCCATTCACAATTAATGCGGAGGTTTGCTGCAACATGATGGTGTGCTGAACTTAATCATTCAGCCACAGCAACCATTGAAATGATTCAAAAACTTCATTTCATACTCCTCCCACTGTACAATCCAAACCTCACCCCCTCCCCCACATTATCATTTTTAGCTCTTTGAAACAACCATTTCATGGATCTTGATTTTCAAAATGACAGTCAGAGTGTCATTTTGACACTGACTGTCATTTTGCACGTCACCACACACAACTTAATTTTTTTTTAGATGACATTAAAAAACTTGTTGACCAATGTGAGAACTGTTTAGAGAAGCACGGGGATTATATGAAGTAATATTGCAGTTTATGTATATTTTCCTTATCTTGATTTAATGAAAAAATTGTTTTTGGCTAAGGTAAAGAAAGCTAACACTAGAACCATGGGGCAAACTTCAGGAAACTCACCAGACAAATTGGTTGCGGCTACCACAGTTTCTACCTGCATTCTCAGTAAACATACGGTGTTTGTTATCAGAAGCAGCAGTAGAAGTCGAAAATGATATATTGATTGGCATGTAGGCATGACAGACGATGTGATGATTAGTTTTTTCTCATTATTAAAAGCAGATTATTGGAGTTCACGAGTGTTTTTGCTATTAAAAAAACCATATTACTGATTTATTTCTATGTTTTTGTTTCCTAACCTAACCTAACATTAAAGGATAGGTTAGGAAAAAAAGAACCGTGTTTCATTATTTTCTTTATATTTCATAACCTGACCTTAAATGTTAGGTTGGGAAGTAATTGGAAAAGGTTTTATTACCTAACTTTAAGGGTTAGGTTATGAAATAATAGGAAAAGGTTTTCATACCTAGCTTTAAGGGTTAGGTTAGGAAATAATGAAAGGAAAAGAAAGAAAGAATGAATCACTTAAAGTTATGATGCTATCATCTCTCACAGCTACGTGTCAATCAGTATATCATTCTTGACTTCTACTGCCGATAATGATAACATACACCATCTGTTTACCGAGAATGCAGAGAGACATTGTGGTAGCAGCAAACCAATTTGTCCAGTAAGTTTCTAGTAGTTTGTTGTGGTCCTCGTGTTGCCTTTCTTTTCCTTTGCTTTTTTTTTTTTTTTTTTGTATCTTCTTATACACACAGCCTGTCACAGGTTTAAATTACGTATCAGCTGTATATTTCATTTTTTTTTTTTTTTTTTTTTCTCACAGAATACTCCCCAGTTCATATATAAGAACTTACAGTGTCTTGTTATTGATGAAGCAGATCGAATTTTGGATATTGGGTTTGAAGAAGAAATGAAACAGATTGTCAGGCTTCTTCCAAGTAAGGAAATATCAGATTTTTCAATCTCCTTCCGTTTCATATTTTTTACTTAATTTTAATAGAGTTTATGGGAGGTTGAGTATCTGATGCATCATATTATGAGCTTGTGACGGAAAAGTTCATGGCCTAACCATGAAAGAATATAGTCACTATTTATTTTCCCACATAATCTCTTCTAATGTAAATACACATTTTATAGAGATCCTTTGGCATTGTTTTCACTTTAGCATTATAATTAGTAGAGGCATGTGATGCAAGAAAGCTAGCTTTATACAGCATCAGCCAAAAAATCACCTTCCCATTTTACCCATCCATTCATTCCAAATGTTCTTCTTGTTCTACCTTGAATTTGTTTAAGCTATCAACTTCCACAATGACAGATAGAAGTTTGTTCCAGCAATCAACCACCCGCTGGCTAAAGAAAAGTTTCTAACTGTGTTGTATTACACTACCCGAATGTAATACTACACAGTTGATACATTACTCTGGGGGATTGCTGCTACCCATTGACAAACGAACATTGACAAATGGAGTACTTTGCATTTGTCAATGTTCAGATTTAGTTGCCACATCTCATCCCATCTGCTGAACTATTCTAGATTCAATTGCAGTGGCGTACTGTCATTAACCACCCTGCCACCCTTTATATCATCTGAAAATTTGGACATTAAGCCTGATATATAACTTCATCAGTATCATTGATAAATACAGAAAACGATAATTGGCCCAACACTGAGCCCCATGGTACTCCATTAATAACATTAGTCCATGAAGAGCAGTATCCATTCATTACCACTGTCTGTCTTCTCCCACTCAATCGTTCCTTTATCCATAGCAGCAATTTGTCCTTAATGCCATACTGGTCCAAAAATATACAGTAGTCTTCCATGTGCAACAGTATCAGAAACCACATCATAGTATACAACAAATTGGTCAGACAAGACTTCCCCTTAACAAAACCATGCTGTGTGTGAACTATAACTGCAGTCACGTCTAGATGATCCCGCAGTGTTCTTTTAACCGGAGACTCCATTATTTTCCCAGAACAGAAGTTAAACTAACATATCTCTAATTACTCATATTCCCTTTGTGAATTGGGACCCATGGGGACCTCCCCTGAGTCCAAGGATGCTCCCAGAATTATGGCTAAGGGTTTGCTTACTTCCTTTGCTGCCTCCTTTAATATAACTGGATGGTTCCCATCCACTCCAGGTGCTTTCCTTATGTTTAACTTCAACAGCTTTTCCTCCACTTTGCTCTCAGTTATTACAAAATCATTTAGCTCTGCCAGAGCTATATGATTTTGTAATAATTTGATAAACTTCTGGCATTCCCCTCCATGAATATCTCTTCATGTGTGAATGTATATGCAAAATACTCATCCAGTTTGTCAGCTACCTGAGCAGGATCATCAAAAGTTGAATCATCGATATCAAGTGGACCAATCTTATTCATTCCTTTCCTTCTAGAGTTTACATAAGTAAAGAAGTCTTTGCTGTTTTTCTTTGCATCCTTTGCAAAAGAGCTCTAATAACCTGCCTAACCTTCTTTGTGACTTGATTCCAGACTAGTTTATATCTACCATAGGCTTCTGTAATTTATATCCATCCCATGCATTTTTCTTCTCCCTCCATTTATTATGACTTAATCTGACATCCATTTAGGCCTAAACCCTGAACAGTATTTCTTATTTATTATGAAAAGCCTATTAGCTTCCAAGTTAATTCTTGAATGCTTTCCGTTTAGAATTTGCTGTTGGTCCCACTGTATAGAATTTAAAAACTGTCTGAGACCTCTGTAGTCACCTTTACAAAAGCAAAAACCCTTCCCTTTCACCCTGATGGTAATTACATCTTTGAGTAAATCCCACATCAGCACACTGATCACTGCCACCTAGTGGTTCCTTTATCTGCAGATTCTTAATGCATGAATAATCACCATTGATAATCAGATCAAGATAATTACTCCCTCTGGTTACCTCTTGAACATGGTGTTGTAGAAAACAGTCATCCAATAAATCCACAAAAGCCTTGCTAGTGTGCAAATGACCAATCCACAAGTTCCAGTCAATATCTGGGAAGTTAAAATCCTCCATTATAAGACAACTCCTACCCTGAATTTTTCTTTCCCAGTGCTTATGTCTCACCAAACTCAACATTGCACTGTCCACTCATGTCAACTGGATGTACTTCCTTAGATTTTGTGTTTCTTAACTAACAGCATAACCCCTCCTCTCCCTTCCTATCCTGTGTATCCTTTCTGTACACATTGTACTCCCCAAATTCCAATTCTACATTCCTTATATCTGTGTGACTCCGCGTCTCTGATATCCCAGCAATACTGCCTTTGGTGTCTTGACCAACACCTGAAATTCATCAAATTTATTTACTATTCTCCTAGCATTGGTATATATGCACCTGTTCTTACTCTTAGTTACTCTGACGCAGCCGATGTATTTACTTGTTCCATGATCATCATGCAGTCCTCGAAATCCCCAGCACCTTGCTTTTCAGACTGCTGCTCTTTCCAATAGAAGTAATGCAAGAATCACTTTTAACTCTGCCTGCAGCTAAAAGCTAGCAGTTATCCAGCCCACTTAACACTGCCTTGATAGCATCAGCAGATATTTTTGTCCCCTTTCTATTCAAGTTATGGCATCCCTGTAGAAGCAGTCTATCCTGTTAACAAGTGCAGACCATGCTGAGAAATTCTATCCTATGAGCCTTGCACAATCTGTTCATGGCCAAATTGATTGACAAGTTTCTTTTCATATTCTTCTTCTCTTTCTTGGTGATTCCCTTCTACTTTTGACTCTCTCTCTCTCTCTCTCTCTCTCTCTCTCTCTCTCTCTCTCTCTCTCTCTCTCTCTCTCTCTCTCTCTCTCTCTCAGGGTAATTTGGGAATTTTTTTTTTGGCTGGTGCAGCATAAGCCGCAGGCTTCCTTGTACCGTATAGCTAATAATAATATACTACCTCCTATTGTATCTGCTATCATGTTTATTGTAGAGGCTTTCAAATTTAATCCTAACTTGCGACTTTTTTTCAACATTGACCTGTACTTGTTAAGTAAGTCTGCAGATATCCTACTTTTAATGTCATTAGTGCCAACATTTACAATGTCACCCTTGTGCCCTTAAACGATGACATCTGCTCTTGTCAATCATTACTTCTCTTTGCAGATAAGCATCCTTCATTAGAGTAACCATTTATTGAATCATTGGGTAGATGAGGTAAAGGTTGATCATTGGCGGGGTGATGGCAAGAAATTATTTTGTTTGACTGAAGAACAATAAACATCAAAACAAAATTAAAAACTTACAATTTTAATGATAGAAAAATATACATATATATAATCCTTTGTGGAAAACAGATGATAATCAATTGTTTCTCATTTACTAATTTTAAATCCTCAGATTTAAAGACCTGGACTGCAGGATATAGAGTAGGGTAGGCATGGCTGCAGAATTTGTTTTGCACAATTGTGCAGTTGATAGGGGGAAGGGAATCTTTTCCTTAAAGTGGATATTGTACATTGAACTAAATATTGATTGTGATTTTTATCTCTAAATCCAAAGAAAGTTCAATTAGTCTTTCCTTATTTACTCAGTTAGTCTCTTAGTGTTGATTTTATTATTTTGGTGTTCTGTAAATGGATACACAAATTTATTCTAGTGTATAGTAGTCAGACAGTCAAGGAAGTGCTTCCAGGTATTCTCAAACGACATTTCTGATGTTTTGAATATCCACATGTGATTAATAAACCTGAGAACAAAGAAGAAAATTTCAAAGTTATTTCCTTATGTTTGCTACCATTGAATCTTTAGCATTTTTTTTAAATGCATCTTTATCTCACTAAATGAAAAACCTAGACATAACATGGCTCCCTTTTCCTTAGAAACCCAAATTGAACTCATAATTTAAATGTATATCTGATAAATACAAAGTTTTGCAGCCTATTCTGCAAAATTCTGAAATTTTCAGACCTATTCTGCAATTCTCAGGTTGTTATTCACAGAAATAACCCAATTTTGAATTTTAAAAATAGTTCAGGTTTGGGTCTTAATTCGAATAATCTTTTCAAAATCTTCCTTCTTCACAGCCTTATTCTTAGTGATTACTTAGATCACTAGTTATTAAGGATTTTCATCTCAATATGGTTTGTCATGTACAGCCAAACTCAGTTATAACAAGCATTGTGGGAACTGGTAGTTCTGCTTGATGTAGCTGTTATTCGTGATATTTATGAACATACAAAAGTAAATAAGTAGTACACATAGATAAATAAAGGTAAATAAATAAAGAGTATACATATTTAACATGAGAACAGCATAAAAATGGTACGTAGAAATACATCATTAATCATTCCCTTTTTACAAAGATAATTTAAAAGTGTGGTCTGTTTTATTGATTTCAGTTTGATCTCTGTTCCTTTTATTACACTTCATGCATTAAAAGTACCACCATGAAGACTTGAATTCATTCACTGTTGTGAATGAATTCAAGTTTCATGGCATGCTGAGCTTACGAATAAGTTGGCATTGATTTTTAGTTGCATTTTAAATGAATGTCATATTGTCTTTGTCATTATCTTCTTTGTTTAGTGGAGTCTGTTATATCACTCTCCATAAGAATTCCAGTTAACTTGTGGAACCTCCAACCACATGAGCAAAATTGTCAGTGTCATTCATTTAAATAGCAAAATTTCTAATTCCATTTTTTTTCAGCCATTCTGATAGAGGTAGCAGATTGTTTTCATTAACTCTATGTGGTCTAATGTCTTGACTACTGTGACATCCCACTTCCAGCTTGATGTTGCAACCACTGTGCCCATCAATATTTCCAATTACAGAATTTGTTTTCCCATTATGCTTGTGCAGTTATTTTACTGCTGTCTATTTATATTTCATATAAACAATCTGAAAAACATAATCAATATTTGTATTCGATTGTTAATGGCAGGCAGTGTCTTTCCCCCCACCCCTCAGTCCCCTTGTATTCTAATGTCACTTCCATGGCTGTCAGCATTTCAAGTTATGAAATTTGTTTTCATGGTGTGCTGGTTCCTCTATCGTTCTGCCCTTGACCTATACTACATATAAACAAACTGAAAAAATTAATTTGGTGATCCTTGTAATAGTTAGTCTAGTTCTTCCTTAAATTAATTCAAAATACTCATTTTGACTAAGCTTGAAGTTTATTCCAGCAATCAACTGCCTGCTGGTTGAAAGCAAATTTATGCCATATGTGTTATTATCTGCAGATGAGAGGCAGTTCTCTTGATGAGCATTTTAACCATTATGTTGGATAGTATTCATTTCAATGAGAAGCAGTTGTCATAATTTCTGAAAAACAGGAATGGAAACTCAGATTCATATACCTTGTACAAATCTGTGCTGAAGAGTAATTTTCAGTGAGGCTAGTAGTGGTTCAGAAATGTGAAAATAAATTTCCATTAACACGAATAAGGCTCTCCACTGCATATGATACTGTATCATATGCAGAGGAAATGTCTAAGAAACCATGTGATAAATTCCCTTAAGAAACTTAGACATGGTATCATGAATCTTTTCACTTTTCACGAGTTGGAATATGTGTAATGCTCATTGAGCTGACTGAGATAGGTCTAGAGCTGTGCTACATGAGCATGTAAAACATCGGTAACATGCAGCGCTCTACATGAGCATTTTAAGCATCATGTTGGATGGTGTTCATTTCGGCTTGCATGCCCAGAATGCTGCATGTGACATTCTGCTGGCACACACAATACATTTTTGAAACTAGACAAATGGTCAACATGCTTTCTCAACTGACAAGAGGAGTGCTGCTGTATAAACTAGTTGTAACGAATTGATACAGCAACTGAAAAAATTAAGTTGAGAGGAATGTCTTGCCCTTTCATATGTTTTTTTTTTTTTTTTCCCCGATCAACAGTTGAGAATTATAAACTTTGCCTTTACAATGACTACAGAGCATTAATATGTATTTGCAGTAGGCATTAGTGTAATAACATAGCTTAGTACATCCAGTGTGACAGTATAATGTAGTAGTGGCTTTACCACTTATCACTCATTTTGGAAGGTCTGGATCCAATTGCACCATAGACTAGAAGAATTTTAAATGCCTCATCATTGGATGCAGTTGTTGGCTGATTTCAGTCAGAGAGACTAGTGTATTTTTCTTTTGGGCAGTAATAATAGTCTGCCATCTCTTTGCATTTATTTAACTGTAAACTATTTAGAGCTGTTCTTTATATGAGCATTTAATCTTTTACAAAATATAACCCTTTCATATCTTCCTGTATTCATTCTCACAGTAATGAACGATATTGGTTGCTACAAAGTGCAGAATCAACATTTCCTCCCGAATCCATCCCACTAGTCTTTACTTACTTGAATGAATTCTAAGTTAGGTAGGCAATATAAAGATGGCATGAAAGGGGATGGATCTTGCACACATGAGCACTAATGATATTAAGAGT
The DNA here is from genome assembly GCF_048544385.1 of Mastigoproctus giganteus. NCBI lineage: Eukaryota > Metazoa > Arthropoda > Arachnida > Uropygi > Thelyphonidae > Mastigoproctus > Mastigoproctus giganteus. Next base: position 115,886,745 of record NC_143577.1, on the reverse strand, counting down.
AGGAGATTTGAGGACTTGATAAGTGCAGAGCAATGTTGGGAAAAAAGTTGAGTTGGATTAAATTTGAAAGTGTCTGCAATCCTATGGAGACGTGATAGGAGGGAGTATATGTTGAGAGCCCTGTCAATCAATTTTGTCGTGGGGAGACTATGCAAGGTTCATGGGGTAGAATTTTTTTCAGCACAGTCTGTGCTTATTGACAGGAAAGATGATTTTTACAAGATTGGGACACACTTAAATAGAAAAGGTGCAAGAATATTTGCTGTGTTATCAAGGCAGTGTTAGGTGAGGTGGAAAACTGATAGCCTGGGGAAATACAGACTAATAGATTAACTAAAGATGAAAGTGATTACATGCAGCTGTTTTAGGGTAACAAAGAGTAGTAGTAGGGTCAAATGATGCAATAAAGCAAGTTTATATAGCATCAGCCAGAAAAAAAAATAAATAATAAATAATCAGTTCACTCCAAGAATTTATCTACTTCTTGCTTGAATGTATTCAACCCATCCACTTCCACAACAACAGATGAAAGCCTGTTCCAATAATAAACCACCCACTGGCTGAAGGCAAACTTTGGCACATCTGTTCTACAATCGTCCTTATTCGTATTGAATTTATGAACCCTCGTGTAGTCTCAGCAAGGGGAAGAATACCATTAACATTCATCTTACTCAATCCATTCAAGGCTTTAGACCAGGTACCTGGTATTGGGATGCTGCAGTTTGCAGAAATAAAGCCTTTCTAGGTTAGAGCACTCTTTTTTTTTTTTCCTTCACCAATATGGTTGCCCTTCTCTGCACTTGTTCTAGAAGATCTACACCATTCCTAAAGTGAGGCCTCCAGACCTGTATGCAGTACTCAAGATGGCCTAACCATGGCCTTGTGCAAAGTGATCACCTCCTTATCCCTGCTAGCAAGGTTTCTGTATATCAATGACAAATCCCATGAGCTGTCCTGGCAGCATGTCGCACTGTTCAGAGAATTTATTGTCCGACTGCACAATTACCCCCTGGTCTTTTTCGTTCTCCACTATGCTGAGTGTAGAACACACAGTTGATAATGTTACTGTGGGGTTACTGCTACCCACGTGTAGTACCTTGCATTTGTAAATGTTAAACTTCAACTGTCATTTCTCAGCTCATCGTTCCAATTTTCCTAAATCTTGTTGCAGTAGCCCACCCGCGTGCAGTTTGGTGAATATGGATGATAAATATTGAAAACAACAATGGATTCATCATTTGAACCCTGGAGAACTACACTAATAACAGTCCACAAAAAGTAGTGTCCATTGATAACTACCCTGTCTTCTTCCAATTAACCATCCCTTTATCCATGGCAGTAATGTCTCCTTAATGCCAGTTTGCACAGCAGTCTGTTATGTGCAACAGTATCAAAAACCTTCCTCAAATATATGATGATAAAATAATTTTTTGCATCATTTCTTTGGTCACTGTATCATAGTAACCTATCAGATTGGTTAGACAAGACAGTCCCTTGACAAATTGATGTTTTGATCACAGTATAATTGCATGCCTGTCCAAACGGTCCTGCCTTACTTCTTTAACCGGTGATTCCATTATTTTCACTGGAACAGACGTTAAGCTAACAGGCTTGTAATTATTTGTGTTGCATTTGATCTCCCTTTATGAATTGGGAATAGATTCACACTTTTCCAGTTTAAGGACCCCTCTTACTACAATCGGATTAATTCCATTTACCCCAGGCGCCTTTTTTTATGTCCATTCTCAACAATTTCTCCTCCACTTTCCTTTCAGTTATCATAAAGTCATTTAGCTCCTCATTAGAGTTTGATAAATTCTCACACCCCGCTTCCCTAACAAATTCCTCATGTGTGTGATTGTGGATGCGAAATACACTGGTGTGCAAAATTTAAGGACCAGTCAGGTTTTCACATGTAGCTTCTCATAGGAGTGGCCTGGATATAGGAAAAGCATACCAAAGGAACCTCGTGAGGTGCAGAAATGATGAAGGAAAGAACACAGACACAATAAGGGGAAACAAAATGGTACAGAGGGACTTTATTCAAAAATGGCAACATAGCACTGGCTGCCATGATATAGGTGCATCACTGCCGAAGATGGAACAAAAGGAAGAGGTGGTCCTCAGTAGAAGATATGGCCATCCCTAATGTTGATGCAGGCTTTGCACCACCTGTCCATACTTAGAACAATGTTTTTGATAAGTTCTTGCGGTAACATCGTCCATTCCTCTGTCAGCACCATCTTCAGCTGGTGAACATTTTCTGGTGGGTGTGGACATGCCGCTAGACATCTCACCAGAGCAACCCCAGAGTATGTGTTTAATGGGATTTAGATCGGCGGAATGGGCAAGCATTCCATACGAACAATGTCCTCACTTTCCAAAAGCATATCAACAGCTGCAGTGTGATGGGGTGTGGCATTATCATCCATAAACAAACTCTGGGGCCAATGGCACCTCGGAACAGACGCACGTGGGGAAGGACTACCTCAGTACAGTGCGTGCATCAGTTGCAGTACCACCTTCCAGTATCTGGAGTTGTGTATGTCCATCCAAGATAACGCCTCCCCAGACAAGAACACCTTGACTGCTGTATTGATCCCTTCCAGAGATGTTTGCAGGGTGATACCATGTGCCAGATTAGCTGATGTCCAGGATTGCTGCTTATACTGAATCTATTCTCATCGGTTGTTGTTGTTTGTTGTTTGGTTGGTTTTTAGGAGCATTAGCAACTAAGGCCATATTGCTCTGGGATATGCGGTGGTCATTCCTTGACCTTTCCGCATCCTCTGTATTTGGTGGTGACGGGCTCGAACCCCGGTTTAATCAAGAAGTGTGTGCTGCGCACTGCTGCTCCTTCCCACCTGGCTACGGAGGTGCCGTTTTCTCATCGGTAAAGAGTACCTTAAGTGAAGATTTTGTGGTTGTAACCTTTAGAAATAGTGTTGGTCCTTAAGTTTTGCACACCAGTGTACCTATTCAATTTATCCACAACCTGAGCAGGGTCATCAACAGTTAACACATAGACATCAAGTGGCTCAATGAGATTCAACCCCTTCCCTCTACTGTTAATATAAGCATAGAAGTCTGCTTTTTTTCTTTGCCAGAGACTTCTCATAATCTGCCTTAACTTGCCTAACCTCCTTTGTGAATTGATTATAGACTAATTTATATCTACCATAGGCTTCACTATCACCTTATAATTTATATGCATCCCATGCACTTTTCTTCTCTGCCACTTGGCTCAATAGTTCATATGACATCTATTTAGATCTATGCCTTGAACAATATTTCTTTGTTGGTATGAAAAACTTTGGTTACTTTCCTGAATACTTCCCATTTAGAATTTGCTATTGGTAACATCATCAGTTGGTCCCACTGCACCTAATTTAAACACTGTCTGAGACCTCTAAATGATAAAGCCCAAGAAATCTATAAGTTTCTTGGGCTTTATCACTTTCAGAAAGTTATAATATTCCTTGTCGATATCTTGGTCCTCAGCAGTCTGCAGAAGCTCAAACTTGTTCTTAAGTTCCAGTACATACTGCTTTTTCTTCTCTTCTGTTATCTCCAAGACCTTCGCATTATTTACCCAACTTTTCTTACATCTTTATCAAGTGTGCATCTTACCATTCTGTGATCACTTTCAACATTTACCTTGTTCAGAACAGTAACATCATTCACGATATATCTTCTGTTAGTGAGGATGAAATTGATTTCATTAGTTGTTAATCCATTTGGAATCTTCCATGTCCACTTCCTGTTCACCCTTTTCTTGAAAAAATTGTTCATTATGACAATCCTCGAAATTCTGCAAATTCCACAAGTCTTTCACCTCTTTTATTTCTTTCACCAATTCAAAAATTTCCTATAGTTCCCATTTCTGCACTGTTTTGTCTTTTTCCAACCTTAGCATTGAAATCTCCCATAATGATATTGTAGTGGGTTCTGCTCATCTAAAAGACTTAATTTCGGTGTACATTTCTTCAACCTCTTCATCATCATCATCATGGCTCAGTGGTAGTGCATAAATCATTATAACTTTAGCTTGTACCTCTTAGAAATCCTGAGTATTAGTCCTGACACCCTTGGTGATGTACTTTTGAATTCTAAAATGTTGTTTTTTTTTTTTATATCTTTATGGACCAGAAAACCAACTCCATCTTCGCTCCTTTCACTGTTTCCATTGGTGTACAGCAGAATTCCACTTGATAAACTTATAAGTGATTCATTTCTTCTTGTTGTTTCAGCCAAACCTGTTATTCCAGTTCACATTTTCTAATTCCTTTTCCAGCTCTAATATCCTCTGTTCACCAATGAGCGATCTTATGTTGTAACAGGCCAAGTTCAGTTTCCGTGCATGGCAGCCTGGTCATACCCTGAGATGCTTAGCACCCTCTGCTTCCACTCTGATCCTCTCGCTGCCGTAAGAGGGGGAGTGAGAGCCGCTGGGGACTGAGGGCCATTTGTTTCATTGTGCTTTCATCTGCTGGAGGGTTTGGTCTTTTCCTCTTCATGCTGACCAGGCATCTTGAAGAGAGCCACTCTACATGTTTGTTGCCAAATAAGTGACGTCACAGGGCTTACCATCTAGAAGGTGTGCATGAGTGGATTTTAGGGAGGCACGCCAACCGGACTTCTCCTAAATCTTCTGTAATAGAAAGATATTGGATACATCAGTTTAAAACACCAATATTGGAGTTTTAGACTGAGTGTCTGATAACACACAGAATACCTGTTCCCCTCTAAGCCCCTGCTGTGTATATCAGTCATATCCAAATGGCACCATGCTTGTCTTTCGGGTTTACTTCCATTTGCCTCTACATATCTCTGCGAGAGTGGATTTTCAACGCTTCTTCATATCAAAACAAAAGTAAGAAACAGACTGAATGTTGAGGATGACATGAGGTTAGCTTTAACAAACACTGTAAATTTTGAAGCTGGTTGCCCAGATGCAAGTACAACCATCTCATTAAATATTAGGTTAGAATTATATTCTGAAAACTATTTTTAATGTGATTTCTTTACCCTGTTAAAAATGCCTTTTTATGCAAATGTGGTGGGGATTGCAGGTTATTTGGCTATTATAAAAGGGGGCCACTATTCGAAAAAGGTTGGGAGACACTGATTTTAACAAGAGCATTTTGGTTACAATCAGGAAACTCAAAAATGGTAGCATCCTTAAGTCTTTACTGCTTTACTTTACTTTCCTAAGTGAATAACTGTTTAGATCTAATAGAGGAATTGAGGATTAGGCATGAGCAGATATTTTAAATAATATGGCTTTGTGATTGGACACCATCCAATCAGCAATTACCTCCTGAGAAGAAGTCAGTGCAGCAGCACAGCTGGAAAGTAATGTGACCTCAATGTTTGAGAGTGTAAGAGGTTCCTGATTGGAACCTCTTACGCTCTCGAATTACTGGTTGTAATTAATACTGATATTAATTACTAGTTGTAATTAATCAATGTTGAAAGATGAACTCTTCCAGAATGCCTCCACAGGAGTCGGAATGAAACCAGAGCATAGATTCTGAGTTTATAAACATGGTATTAAAGACTCTGTTCAATGTCATAGAAGGTGAACAAGAAAATTAAATTATATTGATGTTATCCAAAGGCGAGCATTTATTTCTCTATAATGTGTAGTATCTTGGGCCTAAAAAAATGTTAGAAGATAGAAAGAACATTACAAAAGTTTTCCTTTTTCTAAGGTTTATTTAGTATTGTAATCAGATTTAATATACAAAAAGTGAAATATGCCCTAAGTAGCTTATGTGATAATAAATACAACAAACGACTTCTGATTCTTTGTCTGAAATCCTATACTTCTGCCTCCAAGACTGACCACCACTTGAAAAGTCCTTTCAAATTGGAAGCAAGTTGCATTTCAGACCCCATACTCACGTGAGAGTATATTTATGAGAGAATTGTTAATAGCAGTCAGGGCCCATTTCAGCATGAATCCTGGATTGTATTGCAAAAATAATTGAATTTGTTTAAATCATTTGATGATTTATTTAACTGTTTGATTAAATTGACATTAAATGTTGGTTTTCAAATCAAATTTATCCACTTTATTCATTAAGAATTGATTTCTATTTTTTTCATTCTTTTGTTATTTCAGTTTATTCTTTATTTTTGTTGTTGTATATCCCAGTTAAAATAGAGAATTTGTATTAAAATATTTTAAATGTTAAAATTTCTTTAGTGCCAAAAAATGAATGCAGTATAAATAATTATTTGTAGAAAGAAGACAGACCATGTTATTTAGTGCAACACAGACAAAGAAGACAGAAGATTTGATTAAAGTAGCATTGAAGATAGAGCCTTTATATATAGGCATTGAGGAGAAAGAAGAAAAGGCTACAGTAGAAGGTTTAGAACAGGTGAGAGAATGATGATTATATAAATTAATGGAGCCTGAAGTAAATTTCAAGAGTCAGGTCACTATATGTATACTTAACAAAATATTTCAAATAATTTATCCCTACAGCCTAGCATTATTGAAGTGATGGTGTGGGAACTATGTGATACTGACTGCCATCTGTACGCAAATGTAATGCAGGATTGGAAGAATCCCACCTATTTTTCCAGATCACAGTCCACTATCAGTGATATTTGCAGTCTTTTTCATTTTTAATCCATGAAGTTTGTGAATAGGACATTGACTGCTAAATCCCAGTTCCTTTAGCACGATTTTTCTGGATAAGGGAAGGTTACCATGATTGAAAGATGACACTTGGCTACAGCATACTGGATTAATTATCCATGGCCAGATATAGTCCTTGCTTATGCTTGGTCTGATTGCCACACCAATCTTTGTCTGATATTCTTTGTTCATGTAGATATACCCTTTGCCATCTTTCAGCATTATTAACCTTTGAGATGGCACCCTTAAGTACTCTGGCTACCATAATTAGAAAATTTTGGCATCATATAGTCATGTCCCAGTGTATAACCCTTTCTAGAGCTCATATTTATATTCACATGTAGTCTCATGTTTTATTAAGCAGTGATGGAAGTATATTTGGTTACACTTTGTAAAATTAGCTGTTACTCCTATTATGCTTATAATGTTGCTTTGCGCACGGTGACATGCATGTTAGTCCAAATTTGGTCAGACTGCTTATGAAATATTTTGGTGATGAAATTATAGAGCACATTACAATTTTTTGCTAGTTTATTTGTCCAAACACCAGATGCACAAATTTAGCAAATGTGTCATTAATTACAGCACCAAGTACCAAAATTGAGAATAATCAGAAACTACTGTTAAAAGGGCAGTCTTTTGCCATGTTAAATTATTATATATATGTGCATATCTTTGTCATATTTATTACAGATAGTAATCATAATCAGTTAATGAAAATAGAAAAAAATTAAACTGCATACCTTTAAAAATCTTTGTTCATTTACTTCACTTCATAGTTACATTTAAATTAACACACAATCCTTTGTTTAAATTTACCATCAAATAAATTAATCTGTAGGAATCAACCATTGAATTAATAAAGTAATAGGCACACAAATTTTAATAATCATTTAGTAAGGAAGTTTTAAAGTTTAATAATTTAATAATCTCTAAATTCTAGGAAGTTTAATAAACCAGGCATTTAAATTCTGGGGGCAGGGGTGCAGAGAAATGCCACTGGAAAAAAAATAAGATCTTGCTTGAAAGTATTAGTTTCAAGTCACTGAAAGTCACTGCTAATCATTGCCTTTTATTTAGTAGGTCTTTGAGTAACAGAAGCAGTGATTCAGAGTTCATGAAGTTGAAGTGCATTGCTGCCAAGTGTAGTTTGTGTAAATTGACATCAGTGCACTTTCAACTGTTTTCCCAGATCTTTCATGACATACCATAGCATACTGACTACAATATTTAAAAAAAACAAAAGAAACTTTGGCATCTCAGGTAATGAACATGCGGATGCTGCTGCAAAACATCCTGACTCTGGATTTTCCAGACAACTAAAAGTTCCCTACATCGATTACAAATCTGTCATTAAAACAACATGCAGGAAACAATGGTCTCTCCTTTGGAAAACTCAAACCAATAATAAACTGCTGCAGATAAAAAAAAAAAAAGAGCCACAACTGTAGACATCTAGTTCCAGGAGAAACGGGTGACAAGAAGTGATTCTAGCAAGGCTCCGCCTCAGCCATTCGCATCCAACTCACCTGTATTTGCTTATGGGAGAGAATCCTCCTCAGTGTTTCTTTTGTAAGTCGCAGCTAACAATAAAACACATCCTCATAGAATGTCCCCAACTTTCAACAGTCAGAAAATCAAACTTTAGCTCCCTGTCTAACTTACAGGAACCCTTAACCTTATTTCATATTCTTGGGAATGAAGCAAATTTCGAGGAACTGTTTAATTATTTGAAACACATAAATCTGTATAATAGACTGTGATCATAGTGACAAACAAACCATGAACAGGCACAATATGGCCCAAGAGGCCCTTGTGCCAAAAAAACCCAAATACAACAACAATTAAAAAAAAAAACCAAGTATAGTTATTGTTTAGATCCTCTTTTAGTATCTCAAGTCTTCTGTGTGCCCCGAAAGTTTTTGGGAGATATATTTTGTGCACACTTCACTAAAATTAGGTAAGTCATTTCATTTAACTGATTTAATTAAAGTAATATACAAATTTATTATGCCTGAGACAGTGGCCCTTAAATCAACCGCCAAAGGTATGAAAAATAAAGCAATTAATTTATTATTATACATTAAACCCTGTTTTGTGTTCTCTTGCTAAAAAAGAATAGTAGTTAAACTGCAATTATGACTGTCTCTGAATTCAAACTTAAAATTTAATTAATACTACTGTTTCTTTCTCTCTGCATTATGTCAGTAGCTTGAGACAACGACTACGAATTCCATTTGCTGTGGTATTTATGATAGATTGATGTGTGTTTTGCAGCATCTTACAAAAAAAAAAAAAAAAAAAAAAAAAAAAAGATGGCCCCTCCGTAGCCAGGTGGGAAGGAGCAGCAGTGCGTAGCACACGCTTCTTGATTAGACCGGGGTTCGAGCCCGTCACCACCAAATACGGAGGATGCGGAAAGGTTAAGGAATGACCACCGCATATCCTGGAGCAATATGGCCTTAGGTGCTAATGCTCCTAAAAACCAAACAACAACAACAACAACAACAAAAAAAAAAAAAAAAAAAGAAAGAAAAGAAAATGATATGTTGTAGGAATATGTGTATTGTGATAATATACCATTTTAACTTTGGATATTTAATTAATTGTACTTTTACAGCTCAAATTTGTACTCATAAATAAAAAATAACTGAAATGCTTCTTGTTTGAGGAGAAAGATGCTTGTATTAAAGCATCAAAGGTAAGCTTTAATACAAGCATTAGTATTAGCATAGTTTTTGGGTTGGGGTGCCACTGGTCGTTTTCCACAACTGTGCCAGTTATAACAGTGGCAAATAAAGCAAGCTTATATAACATCAGACAAGAAAAATACTATGTACCTCATATTACTCCCCTTCCCCGCCAATAATTTGTCTAATGCTTTCTTAAAATTAATGTTTCCACAAACATTCACTCTCTGTCTGAAAACAAATTTTAATACATCTATCCTGTAACTATCCTTTTTGAATTTAAATTTATGTCCCCTTGTGTGTACATGTCATCCAAGCAAGAGTTAGGATTCCATCAGCATTTAATTTACTCAATCCAGGGCCTTAAACACTTCAGTAAAGACCCCTCACAGGTGCCTCGTTTCCTCATTTCCAAACATAATTTCACCAAAATACTACCCGAACCTATCACAGCAGGTTTCTAGGATCCTGAAATCTCATGGGATAAAGTGTGTACAGCTCCCGGGCAGGAAATTGTTATCCCTCATCTCTAGAGTGAAAACACCGGTTCCCACTTTACTACAAAGTGTACTAGTCTACCGCATTTCTTGCCACGACTGCACCAGTTGCTATGTCGCAGAAACTGGCAGAAGGCTCGGCAAACATATCTCAGAACATGAAAGAGCCATCTGCTTATTGGACATAGAACACTCGGCCATTTCTGAGCACTTCTGGTCAATCCGACATGACATTCACCCACGTTACGATGTCATGGTTGTCAATCGGTCCCGCCATTACCTGGTTGGAGTTGTTGCACATCACATGCTCTAATACTTCATTCAACAGAAGTAGTGGATGTCATGTCCACCCTATTATTGAGGCAACCATTCTCATGACTGACAAATGTTGGCAACGATCACGTACATCACAATCACAGTCTTCAACTTCAAACAGTTAGTTGGCACATCATGCAGTTTGCTGTGCATGACTGGCACTACATGCTCTTAAGTTCTACATTCCTCAACTTTCAGCTCAACTGATGAAGGCTACCACAATAACCGAAAGAAATAATTTCACCAAATTATTTATTTCCAAGACCAGAAATGAAGCCAAACAATAATTCTGTTCCATCATGTCTACCTTTTATCCGATTAATGGTCATGTGAGCGCATGTGCAAAAAACTTCCTGATGCTACAAGGGTATATAAAGTTTAGCCTGTCAGTGAATAAGTCTCATCATCAAAAGGCACCATCCAACATAGGATTGAGCAATTTTATGATTTTTTTCTGATTTGTCTTTTGGAAGCTTGGTTGCAATTGGTTATACATTTCTGTATTCTCAATTCTTTTTTTTTTTTTTTTTTTTTTTTCAATTCAATTCGTGGAAGGAATTGAGTCCTAGTGACAGTGCATGATGCATATCGCACATATGGAATCTGTATTGTAATACAATACAGTACCAGATGTATCTTTATCATTTCCCATGAGTTGTGCTCATTTTCTTTAGTTCGGTCTTATTTACAGATTTTCACATTATATTCAATAAAAATGTTACTTCAAAGCTGTTACATTTCAATATGGACACCCAATATGGTAAAATATCTGAAAATTGTGTAACAGTAGTTAAGTTATGCCAAAACATTTTTTTTTTTTTTTTTCCACGTACAAGATACAGTAATATAATATCATATAAAAATAGATAAATTTTTCACATAATTGAGGCACTTTAAATTCTACCAGTTTATGAATGGTTAAAATTTGAGTTATTAATTTCACTTAAATTAGTTTTTTTATTACTATTGCAATAGGACATTATTGAGCCTTTACCTTATTTTGTAATTTTTATTTTATATTTCTAGGCTTTTTCAACAATTTTGCAGTGCTTTTACACTTTTTAATTGTTTTGAAGTGGTATATTAAATATCTGTTTATTTATTCTCTAGGGCTATGTTATCTGTCCATCTGACAAAAGATTTCTTCTACTGTTTACTTTTCTGAAAAAAAATCGTAAGAAGAAAGTGATGGTTTTCTTCAGTTCATGCATGTCAGTAAAATACCACCATGAATTGCTAAATTATATTGATCTTCCTGTAATGTGCATCCATGTAAGTTGTTCAAAATGATTTTTTGTAATTTTATTTAGCTTTAATATGTGTATTAGATTGGATTTTGTTTTTAATTAGCTTCCTTTCTTACAAATTGATACAGTTGGCATATAACGAAATTCGATATACAATCAAATCTTGTTAATACAAAGTTCAATTGACTTAAGTTTTCGTGTTTTGTAATTAACATGGTACAACAAGATAACAAGGTTTATAGTAACGAGAATCCCCAAAAGTTTCAATTTTACTTTATTATTATTTTTCTTATTTTGGCACATACTATATATCTAAGAATAATAATATCAAAAATAAATAATAAAACAAAAAAGCCTTGTCTAACAATATAGTAATAGAAATAACACTTTAAAGATTTTATTTTATTTGTAATATAAACTAAGAGAAAAGCAATTAACAGAAATGAAAATATTGTACAGTACGTATTTTGATATATACAATATTTTGGTATCCCTGTAAAAAGAATTAATCTTAATATAAAAAGAGACATACAGACCATTAACTTTTTGATAAATTAATCTAATTTAAAGAAAGAATCCAATGTTCTTCACACAGTTTTCACACATCCTCTATTATGCTCAATGAATTTTGGCCATTTTTTTTATATAGCAGTGTGTATGCTGTTGTACCATGTTTTTCGATGAGATTATCTCCAAAGCCACTCTTTCTGAAGCAGTTGATTATTACATTTGATGCAATATTGTCTCAAGCAATAACAAGATTACAGATAGTATCTAAGACATTCCATTTTGGCTGAAAATTCTTCCTTCCTATGTTATGGATCAAGTACCACAAGATAGCATATAGAGCCTACCTGATAATATAGGCTCTGTATGCTGTCTTGCGGTTATAAATAATACCTTGATCCAGTGGCTGCATAAAACTGGTGGTAATGGGAAGTAAAAGCAACAGCAGAACATATTTGTCAATTTAAGTGTCTTTGGCAGAATGTGCTGTACCACAATCTCGAATCATCAAAAAAATGTTCCTTTTTTCTGAAGCCATTCTTCTATCTGAAAAATTTTGACTGTAAGCCAAGCACTTCTATTGGCCTCATAATCACAGGGAAGTTGGTTAACTTCTTTAAAACACCTTGGCTTGGAAAACTTACCAGCCAAAAGTGGGCATATTTTTATACTGCCATTTGAATTGAGCAAAACAAAACAGTGAGTCTTTGTTTACTTAATTTTCCACCATGACAAGACTCTCCTTAAACAGAAAATGTTTTGCTTGGCAGCAAATTATAAAATAAACCTGTCTCGTCAAGATTAAAAATATCCTTTGCCAATATTTTCAAGAATGGACCATACAGAACACTACCAGTCTGTAGCCTTTGTCAACTAATCTAGACTCGCTACAAACATTTTGCGAAACCAAGTTATTCCTCTCTTTAAATTTTTCGAGCAAGCCACTGTTGCATTTGAAATCGCTAATTCCATGTTGCCGAGCTAGATAATTTGCCTTTTCTTGCAAAATCAGACCTGATATTGGCAAATTAGCTGCACACATTTGTTGGTACCACTCAAAGTTTTGTTTCAAGCTCCTCTTGTTTTGAACCAACAATTCATTTCCTGTTTTTTATCGCTGCTCCAGTATTGCACACTTCTTCAAGTTTTTTTTTTTTTTTTTTCCCCCCAGTTTTTCAGTATTGTGGATAAATTCGGTAAAGGGATGTTGTTATTTCTTTGAAATGTCCATTTTGCTTCATTCCATCCTGTTAGCCTCATGTATAATTTTCAGTTTAATTTCCAGGCTTAATTCCATCTGTTTATGTTGCTAGATGAGATTTAATTTTAAAGACAAGTTCCAAAAAAAGACATCAATTCAAATAAAATGGCACAAAAAATAGATTACTATATACTGTATAGCAAGGACTTTTTGAACTGGCATAAGAGCGAGCGAGTGTATGTAAACAACTTAGAAAAGCTGTTTTTATTCTGTTGGACAACTGTGCCAAGATTTGTATTAAATGTACAAAATAACAATATTTATTTCTCATGGTGTGAAAACAAACTTTGTAATACATATTAACCAAATTTTGTAATAAACAAATATATTTACATAGAAAAGTCTATCTAGCAGGGGAATGGTATGTGCTTCATATAAACAAGTATTTTGTATGAACTGAGTTTGTATTAACAAGATATTTACTGTATAATGAAATTTATCATTCGCTTGAAAAAATTCATTAAACAGAAATTTCATTATAAAGAAATACAGTAAAAGATGGGAAATAAATCAGAAATAAGTGGGAATGAATAAATTTTCTAACATTTTAAAACAATTAATTTATTAATACATATATATATATATAGAAATGACTACTTACATGATGTGCACAGTATATTAGTACACTTTTAAGAATTATTTTGCAAAATATTTGGTTATTTTTTGTTGTACAGTAATACCCTGACTTACGCTACCCCGACTTACGTGAACTTGGAGTTAACGCAGTTCTTGATTTTATCGTTTGGCAACACTGCCACCCACTATCTTCAAGGTCGTTTTTTATGTTATCGATATTCGGTGCGACGGTGGAAAGTGAGGGCAAAAGATGAACAAAATTCAATTTTGCTACGCATGAGCTGCACACATATACAAGAATTTGTATTCCAACTGTCATATTTATATGTGTGCATTCGAATTCGTGCTCAACGTTTGTCGGAAATTACATCGTTTTCACGAGAGAAATGGATCGCATCGGTCGAGCCGTATACAGTCAGTCCTCGTATAACACGTGTTTACACTACACGAATTCGATCATACACTATTTATAAATACGGTAACAATATCTTATAATATAACACGAACCGAATTGGCTTATGCACGATTCACCTTTGTGTTTACAAGAAATGGCAGTCGAACGCAGAATCACCCCAACCGAACGCAACACGATAGGAATGAAGAGGAGATTCTGAAAATGTATTTGTTTTAGGGGAAACATATTTCACCATAATAACGTAAAAACCAACACAATTCCAGCTATCGGTATGCAATTAGATCGAGTTTATAACAGATTCCACTAGCAGAAACCCAACTGGATTTTTATTGTTTTATGGTAGTAACCCCTAGAAATGTGAGGTGTTAATAGTGTATCTCTGCTTTTATGGTGTTGTTTATTCAGTTGCTACATGCGTGCAGCTTTGTTTATGCGTATCAAGCGTGCCTCCTTGTTTTGTAAGCTTTATTCCCTAAAAATGAGTAAAATACTTAAAAGGTGTGAAAAGAAAGTGTCCTGGTGAAGACACTGCAGATTCAGAGAGAAAAAGAAAAGCAATTATCGATAAACAGAGGCGGACTGGGTCAAAAATTCTTACCCGGGAAAATTTATAGTGGCCTCATACTATGGTTTATGGCCAAAATCACACAGGCCCACCGGGTTTTCCCTGGTAAGGCTTATGGCCAGTCTGTCGATAGAGAAAAAATATGAAATTGTGAAACACTTTAAGTGAAATGAAAGACCGTGTGATATTGCACGTGCTACAGGCCTAAATGAGGCAACGGCGAAAAGCACATGACAATTGCAAACTTGATAGAAGGTCTCAGCTCAATTGAAAAGGGCTTAAACATAGACTACAACGAAGAACGCGTTATAGCTACAAAGCAAGGAATAAAAAAGTTATTAGCTTGCTACGAAGAAATTCTGCGTGAAAAAAAGAAGTCTGTGTCGTCAGACGAATTTGTTAGATTTTATGAAGACATCGAAGTAACTTTTTTACGTAAGTCATTTATTTTTTTAATACATATTTTGTATTAATATGTATAAAGAACTGCAATTTTATTAATATTTTTCTTCTAAACTAGTGTTTTTGTTAGTCCTTGGTCCCAATTAAACAAAAATTATATGTATTTATATGCAAAGTTGTACCCCGACTTACGCGAATTCGACTTAAGCGATTTCGTCGGACCCACCTATCACGTAACTTCGGGGTATTACTGTACACTGGACTTTACTGTACATTGTTCCTACAAGTGTGCATAAATGCTGCATTTTTTAAACACAAATTTTCTGGCACATTTTCTTCACATTGAAGGCCTCAGCGCAAAGTTTCAAATGCTGCCAACATTTCATGTTTGGAAGGTTTAATATTGCCTTCATTGCCCTCATTGTCATCCGACTCATATAGTCAATATTGTTACTAGTTCATTGAATACTCTCCAAAATGTTGGAATCACTTGGATATTCAGCTATTATGACATCGTTATCAACTCCTAAAAATTTGTCAAAAACAATTTCTCCACTGATCAAATCTCTAGCTTGAGTTCTTCACAAGATTGCTTGATATTTTGTAGTAGTTTATACCTCTTATCGCTGCTAATTGGCCTGCATAAATGTAGCTTTTTATTATTGTCAACACTTATTTCCCAATACATATTAACCAAATGTTCTGGTTATTATTATTAAAAATAATAATAAAACATTTTAAGTATAGACATGAATCTATTAGTCTGTTCCATTTTCCAGTTGAAAAGACTTAAGGCATGTGAAATATTTAAACATGTGTATGGACACATTTCTCTTATGTGTATGAATACTATTTAAAAATTTATGTATATAATTAATTGCTATTTTTCACTTGGTAAATTTTTTTAAAATTTGAAACATATGCATCTTGCTTCCCACAGCAGCGTAGCAGCCATCTTGATTGAATATTGTGTTTCTTTTTTCATCTTTATTTATGCAAAAGCAATAGAATATCAAAAACAACTCATGTAAGACTATAATTTTATTTACTTTGAGAGTGGAAAAGCAAGTAATCTTGAACTTTAAAAAAACACACTACTCTACAAAAATATTTAAAAACTTCAGGAACTGTTGCAGTAGAAGTTTGGATTGCATTAAAAAACTAGAAAAATTTTCATAAATTTTTAATCATTAATTAAAGGATAATGGGGAGATTTTTTTTATTAGAGGCACTGCACAGGTGTGTCTCAAAAACAGTGCTCTGTGCCATCACTACTGGTTTGAAGAATAAGCTCCCTGCTTTGTTGAATATATTGTCCAATGGTTATTAATTGCTCAGAGACTTGAATGCCTGTTGGTTGACTGATTGGATGTGATTTAGATCCTCAGTGTAATAATTTCTGGTTTGCTTGCTTGCCTTTATGGGAGTTGAGGTGTGTGGAGGTGTTTTTGATTTTTTACCTTCGTTAACAGCATTAGGCCCTGGGCAAAGCAATGCACTTGGGCCCCACCCACTCATTCAAAGGAATAAAAATGTAAATGGTTAATAAAATTAAATCTTTAGATTTATTGCTACTTTCAACAAAATCAATGTTTAAACATAAAAAAAACATGATGTGAAGCAAGGATTAAATAACTTTTTTTCAGTTATTTTATAAGTAAATTCAAACTGATAATCAACATTAATCATTTGGTGATTAATTCATCAACTGGGCCCCTGGGCAAGTGCCCTGTGTGCCCATGCATTAAGACGGTACTGTCTGTGGGAAGTTTTAAAAAGAATGTTAATAGTGTACAGGGCTTGTTAGGTTGGTTATCTGTGTTTGTAATAGAGCACAGAGGGCTATAATTATAGGGAATTTTAATTTTGGCAAATTGTTTAATTAACCAGCTTTTATTAATGACAGAAATATTTTATTTTTTATGAACTATGTTCCCCCCCCCACACACACACATACACCCATTTGACCCTACGTTGGATAGAGTTTTTGCAAATTGCAGTTTATCAGAAATTCAGAATGGAGTGAGGTTTATTTTAATTATGATAACCTTCCTTTTGTCTTCTCTAACAGGAACTCTTTCTGCTGAAGTCAAAGATAGAATGATAAGTAAACTGTTTACATGGACAAAAAATTTGTTATTCCTTTTTAACATAAACTCTTTCAACTGCCTAGGAAGTTTTTTGGTGGGCTTGAAACTATTTTGTTATGACAAAGAGAGGTGTTACAGAGGTTGTTGCAGTCCATCTTAGAATGAAGATCAACTACCGTTAAAATTCGGAGCCTTCAATATTTTTGTAATGCATTTGTGTGCTACATACATATCGTTTTACAATAATGAACCCAGGGTAAATAAACCTGCTTATATTAGACTACCACCCAATGCTTAAATATTCACTTTTATAAAATCCTTCAAGAAACATGTATAGCTGACCCACCATAATTAGAGTATTTGGTCACATTTGATAATTATTTCATTCAGTGGAGGAAGTGATCCTTTGCATGGATATAACATTACACAAACTTCCCCCAGGGGTTTGCATCTTGGCAAACCCCTGGGGGAAGTTTGGTACGCCCAGGGTCCTGGGCTGGATATCATCATCTTTCTTGGTGATTCCTTTCTGCTTCTGACTCTGACTCTCTCTCTCTCTCTCTCTCTCTCTCTCTCTCTCTCTCTCTCTCTCTCTCAGGGTAACTTAAATTATTTTTGGCTGTTGCAGCATAAACCTCAGGCTTCCCTGCACCATATGGCTAATAATAATAATAACAATAAACTTTGCAAGGCTCATGTGTAGGACTATTCTACATTATTGCAATATACAGATGGTTCAAAATCTGACATATCTGCAGGTGCAGTAGCAGCAGTTTTTTCCGTGTCATCTCGATACAGTTTCGTGATTCATGCCCCAACTGTAATGTCAAAGCAACAAAGTATATGCTATATAAAGCTGACATTGGAAAACTTAACTTGTCAGTAGTCACATCATCACGCACATACAGTTTGTGGAACCTGACAGGTGTTCCAACTTTTTTTTTGTTTCTGGAAAAAGATTTTTTTTCTCTTGGTAGTGGTGGTGACTAGATTTTAGCTGGGTAGCATAGTGAATATGCAGTAGCTGTTGTGGCATTATTTGGCTGGTTACTGTTCTCAGAAGAGATTTTTCAAAGAGTTTTAATGGGCTTGATGCAAAAGAGATTGGGCAGAAGTGACAGTTGAGAAGCAGAAATTTTTTTTGGCAGCACTCTTACTAATAGATACGCCACATAGGAGGGAAAAAAATTTGATGAAGGTTAAATAGTCTGGTTAAATAGTGGTCCATCTGGTTAAAAATGACAGGATAGGATCAGTGACAAATATACTGAGGCAGCGTTTCTCAAACTGTGGTCCGTAGACCAGTTCCAGAGGTCAGCGAAATGTTCAAAAGGTATCAAGTAATATGTGGTTATTTTATTAAAAAATATACTGATTTCTATCAGAATGAATTCCATTATAGAACATTACTTATTTTTGATACGATTAGTATATATAATTGTATACAAATTTCAAATTATTCGTTCTATGTATAGCAAATTGATGATAAATAAAGTTATTATATATCTCTATAAAAATAAGAATAAAATTGAGTTGTTTCATGAATAAAACTTTGAATTTTCTTTTCAGAAAGTGTTCATAATATATATATATATATATAAGTAAAAACATTAAAAATAAAATAGATAAATAAGAAAATAAATAAACATGAAGTAGTCACTAGAGGTAGTAAAATAGAAATCCTCCACATGATACCCAATATATTACTGAAATTACATATTAAAAAAATTAATACAAATGCCCATAGTATGGCAAAACTGTAGAGCGAAAATTTAACATAAACCTAACAATTAATCGTAATAGGGAGGGCAGAGAAGGGGTAACAAGACAGAATCAATGTCTTTACTTATATATATTAACCCTGGGTGCTCACATCTGGTGAGTATGGGCTTGGCAAACCCAGGGTCCTGAGCTGGATATCATCATTCTTCTCTTTCTTGGTGATTCCTTTATACTTCTCTCTCTCTCTCTCTCTCTCTCTCTCTCTCTCACTCAGGGGTTCACTTGGGTTTTTTTTTTTTTTTTTTTTTGGCTGGTGCAGCATAAGCCTCAGGCTTCCTTGTACCATATGGCTAATAATAATAATAATAATATATGTAAATCAGATGGTAGTAGTGGGTTTGACCTGCTTAAGCTGCGCATATGCTGCCATCTATAAATATATTTTCTGTATCTATATGAGCTGGTTAAGCTTTCAGTCTGTCTGTGGTGTGGCTTTGCTCTGGAGTGCTAGTCTGTTTTATTGTTTATTTTTCGCTGCATAAGGACCACCGCTATGCAAATCCTCTGCATTTGTGGCTCGATCGAAGGAAGGAGGGGTGGATAGGTCCTTCGATCGGTTCACCTATGCGACGATTTGTCTAGTGATTGAAATGCAGTGATTTCATGACCATTATTGGCCTCATGGTCCTCTTTCGATATGGGGCATAATGGTCAGTCTATTTTTATTTTGGTTTTAGTAGTTTGATTAGTCTCTTTTGGTGATATTTCACGTTTCTCAGAACTGGTACCTTACTAGGGGGGGCGCCGCTAAATTGTTATACAATTGGTTCTGTATTTTAAATTTTAAAATGGATTTATTTGAATTGGATTTAAATTATATTCTAAATTATTTGGAGGCTTTCGGCTACAGTTTCTGTCTTGTTACCCCTTCTCTGCCCTCGCTGTTACGATTAATTGTTGGGTTTATGTTAAATTTTTGGTCTAGCG
The DNA here is from genome assembly GCF_048544385.1 of Mastigoproctus giganteus. Lineage (NCBI taxonomy): Eukaryota > Metazoa > Arthropoda > Arachnida > Uropygi > Thelyphonidae > Mastigoproctus > Mastigoproctus giganteus. The sequence continues at coordinate 115,866,819 of NC_143577.1, read as the reverse complement.
TTTTGCCATACTACAGGCATTTGTATTATTTTTTTAATACGTAATTTCAGTAATATATATATACACACACACATACATATTCCTATATATATGTGTGTTTGCTTGTGTGTGTAGGGGTCCACACACTTGTTTTGATTTTTGAAGGGGTCAGTAAATCCCAGTAGTTTAGGAACTGCTGTATTGAGACATTTCAGGATAAACTGAGGAGGAGAACCTAGTTATATGGTCGAGCCACCTGCTAAGATTGAGTGAGTCAATGGCATCCTCTGATTGGCTTCTCCTTATTTACGGTGGCCTCTAATTAAAGTTTAATTGCCTCCCTCTTTTACCTAATAAAAAAGCACCCTAACTTGCAAGAAGGCATCTCTGTCCAGGGATGATCCAGAGTTTTCCACCTATAGTGCATGTGGAAACTGTCAGAGATTTTTGGATTCCACAATGCATTTGAATGTTCTGTGATGGTTAGTTTCTTCATTGCATCAGAGAGAGAGAGAGAGAGAGAGAGAAAGAAAGTGTTACCATCTTGTCATCAGGGCTGTCCCATACTCCAAGTTCACAATCCTCAAGGACACCCCCCATGGGATTGCCCCCAATTTGCTGATGTAAATGCAAGGTCCAATATACTTTTGTCCCTTGAGGGTGGTGTGCTAACTAGTTTAGGACCTAATGTGTCTAGCCACTCATTTAATCTACTCTTGAGGTGCCCCAGAATATTTGGGTGATTGAAATCCCTACACATGATGTGTTTCGGTGATGAATGGAGATGGTTAAGCAACTAATTGAGGATTTTATCAACTACTTGTGCATCTGGCTTTGGTGGGATATATGCTGCAACAATGTCAAGAGAATTGTTTTGGCTTTTGTTGTTTTTAGGTTTTAGTGTAACTAGAACTGCCTCGAAAGAGTCAGCCTGGCTCAATACTGAGTGGAGATAGAAAGTACCAGCTCACTGAAAAAAATTTGCAACTACCCCTCCCCTGTGGTTTTCTCTAGATGTGCACACCATCTGATACCTTGCAGGCCAAGTAGAGGAAATTGTTTCCTCATTGGGTCAAGCCAGGTTTCTGCAAAGCAAACCATGTCTGTTGAACTGGACATCAAGAGCCTCAACTTCATTAAATTTTTTCCTCGTGGATGGATCACATGTTTTGAAATTGGAGGTGGAATGAAACTGTTCTCTTTACCATTATGAGGGATGTATGCGGTCTGATCCATCTGATCGTGATGCTTCACTGGTCTTCGATCTGTTAAAACCATGACAGGGATCGTAAAATTTAGGGATAGAGATGACGGAGATTTTGGGTAGTTTAGAAACTCATGTTCAATCACTGTTGGGAGCCCCCTTTCCATGAGTATGTTAAGGGCAAAATATGTAATTACTTTTTTGTTACCGCCATTCCCATGTAGAGCAGTCAGGTTGTTAGTGGGGAATAGAGATACAGAGTCTGGACTGTTTTGGACACATCTCAGGGACGTTTAAGGTTATTATTTCTTTTCTGCTTCATGTTTCATAAAATGGCCTGATGATAGCACCAAGGGGCCATTTGGCACATGCAATTCTTTCGAACTGATTTCTGTCACAGTAGATGTGAAAAGCATATGATGTACTTTGAGTGTTCAATCCCTGAATCTTTAGGCCCTAATGAAGTTCCTCAAACAGTACATCAGTGACGAGTTGTGTTGATGTGTCTGTGGTCAAACGCGAGACAAACTGTTGGGGGGGGAATGTCTGGGCGATGAACAAAACTGGTTTGGAAGGCTGAAGCTTTAAGACCAGTGTGGTGCCCATCCAAGTGTTTTTCTTCCTGTTCGAACTGTCTTGACTGCCCGTCTTGCACTTGGTAGTCTAGATATTTCCCGGTTTGGTACCCAACACCAATTTGGCGGCAGGCCTGGTAGTGGTCCTGTCTTATTCAGGGCTAACTGACAAGTGACTTCCTGGGTGCAGTTCAATGGTGTATGATGTGGCATTTTTATCTGAGTACTGATCAGAACTGACTTTGTCAGGCAGCACATGAACACCATTTGTTTCCATAGGCAGGTTTAGCTTCAGCATGTTTACATATGATTTAACTCCCTTAGTGGAGTGTTTGATGATGTCTCCTGTTTCTTTGTTAGGTTTATAGATAGTAACTGGCAGCGTGTTCATGATTACATCTTTTGGTCAGTTGTCTGCTTCAGCACCAGAGCTAGTCTTCGAGAGGCGTGCACAGGCAACATTCTTTTCATATTGAGTAGGTACAGTTTCAACTTCTTTGCTACTTGGTTTTGAGGTCAGAGGAAACTCACAGAAATGTCATTTCACTTTTGTTTCATTTATTTTTTGGATCCATTGGGGATAGTTGCAATGCTTGATACTTGATAGGAGTTTTTCTAATAATGACTCAGAGTGTTCATTAAAAATTGACAATAGATGCTCACAAATCACTGGTAGGAGGTTGTTGATTTGAGTAGTTGGTATCATATGAGTATCCATTCCCAGTTTTTCATATTCTCCTGGAGCACTCACTGCCATTGCAGTGAGATTAGCATGAAGATTAGAACTAGATATGCAGTTGTATATTGCATCGTCCATTTGGGTCATGGTATCAGTTTATTCCCCAGGATCACAGAGGGGAGACCATGGGGACTGCTGGCAACCTGAGGGAGCAACTTAACTGCCCATAGTTGTCTAGATGTCTATCTGCGTTTTACTGACATGAGACATTGTACTCTTGATGCATTCCTGAGATTTAGTAAGATTGTTATCATTTACTGTAGGATGGTTGGTGAACTGGCTGCTTGTACATTTATCCTGCAATTTTACTGGGCTAGCGTCAATCTCCAACTGCCTAGGTGACTTGCTTAATTGTGGTTGGCAACCTCCACTGGTAGGTTTTCTACAATGCATACAACCCCAACAAGCCCTCTTAACAGAGGGGAGGCATTTTAAATCTGGCACTTCATTGCAATCCTGGCAAAGATTCCTTCTACATTCATCAGTACAGGTCAATACAACAGATACATTCTTCTTGTATTCATCACATGTGAGACGACCGGAACCATCATGTTTATAGGTGATGTGTATTTCCTAAAGTGCAATTCCACTGTAGATGCACCAGGCGTCAGGGCAGAGAGGGCTAAAAATATTTTATACAGAGAAATGTGTAATTTACGGTGCACACTGTTATCAGGTGAAGTGTTTTGATTGCAAATGCATTTAGATACTTTAGCATGAGTAATTTAGCAGCTAATTTAGCAGGAGTAACCTCTTTCTGTAATGGAGTCACACTAATTGAAGTGTTTATAGTGAACGATTTATGCTATTGTAACGTGAGCTTAGTGTAGCATTCCTCTTCAGCCCAGGGATTAGTGAGTTGACATTTACTCCTATTAGTTGTGACCTTGACTGCAGCTCACTATTTGCGAACAGTGGCCATCTGAATGCATTATAACAAAATATTATTGCAAAATATTATTGCCTGTTGGACAGCCGATCATGAAATATACATCATTCAGTAGCTCTTGGTGAGAGGAGTCTCCAAGTACCACATAGTCTTTAGGATTTAAAAGTCAAACACTGATTTTATGGTTACATACAGGAGCACTTCCATATGCAGCCTCACACGCCATAGATGTGTGTGTTATGTATTTTTATATTTATTCATACTTGTACGTATAATTTATTTTATTAATAAGAAAAACAAAATACAAATTTGAGATAAAATTACAAAAATACAATTATAGTAACAAAATACAAATACAATTCCAGTAACAAAAATTGCAGTATTTTATTTTTATAATATTTAATGTGATATTTGATACTTTTTATTTTTTAACAGTGAATCGATATCTGGATTGATATTTGTTCTAGCAATGTGCAGTGTATTTTCTAAATTTATGTCAAATATTCAGGACCTTTACTTGGATTTTTATAAATGTCATTTTTGAATAATATCACATTTTGTGAACAATTTTTGAAAAAAAAAATTTTTCAAATCTGTATGTGCTTCCAAATAATGACAGAATTTTCTTTTCATTATCTATTACCTGTGTAAATTCTGACTATAGAAAGAACCAGCACAGAAAGCAACCTACAAGCCACCTACCTGGATAGTCAAATCACAATAACAAATGACTTTGTATACACCAGACACTACGATAAAAGAGACCGGTTTAGCTTCAGCTATTAAACTAACTGGGAAACTAATTTAGCCAAAATTATTCATGGAAACGTGATCAGAAATCAAACCAACAGAATTATACACATATGCAGTAACCTACAAAACATGATGGAGGCTTTAATAAAACTGAAATATCCTCATCAAAAACAAAATACATGACAATTACATTAGAGACACCACATAAATGCAGCTGCACAAGCAAAACTCAAACAGCAACCAACTAACATTAATCCTAATAGAATCATAGAAAAAATCTTTTTCACTTCCAATTAGAGCTGTAAATTGGCCCCCATTTGAACCCCAGGTTAATTGCACATAGGTGAGGCTCGTCACCTATCCACACGGTACCTGGATGTCCAAAACTAAATCCCCACTAGCAGAGTTATTAATTAACACTATGAATGTAAATACACTGGTCATCATCACTATGCAGGTATATTGCATTCCACTAAAACGAGATTTATTTACAAAACACAGAATATAACGAGAAACCACAGGATTAAGATTCACAATGAAGGAGGCTGTATATATTTGTAAATAGTTATCCCCAAGGGCATACAGGGCCTTCATGCCTTAGAAAAGTGTTGCCAGTCCATACCCTACAGATAACATGATTACTTTTAATATCTATCATATCAATTTACTTCCATTTATTTGTTATTTCTCATTTTTAGCTGAATGCATTAAACATAAATATAAAAATTAATATCATATTGTATCTGCTTCCTACAATAATACAAGCAAAAATATACAATTTTCCCAAGCTTTAAATTATAATTTAACATCCAGCCCTCTCTCAGGAATTGCAGAGCATTAGATTTTGCCTACAGCAAGGTTTTATTCGTGGGGTGGAGAATTAGAGAATACTGGAAAATCACCCCACGGATAAAACTTGGTATGTCTGCGCAATAAATAGTACTACACACACACACACACACATACACAAAACCTAAAGAAGGTGGGAAAATTGAACACTTACAGACTGACCACCACAGGATATGGAAGTGAGGTACAATGATATTTTAATCTGATACATACCCGTAGGGCTTTGAATCTCCTATCACAGTTTGCTATCATATATGTAAACCACCCTGTTTATTTAAAATTAAGTACATATATTAAAAAAATTACTCTCATTATTCCAAATTATTCACCAAGTAATTACCTAAAGTTAACCTAGCAAAACTGGTATAGAGATTTCAGAAATGGGTATGTATAATACATTCCTCTAGTATGGCTATATGTCTGCTCAAAGCCCCTGAGGAAGTAGCAGATGTATGGCCATGAGGGAGAATGTTAATTTTCTCCAGTATTCTCTAATTCTCCAACTTTCTCTAAAAATCTCTAATCTTTAAATTTACATTAATTTTATTGTTTTGAATTTACATTAATTTTGTTATTTTTATATGTATCTATGTTATATATTTATATATAAGTGTATCCATATAAGGGCTAGATTTATATATAACTAGCAGATTGGGGTCACTACAAACCTGGTGCTCCCAAATAGTACCATAATTTTAAAAAGTAATAATGTATAAATAATTTAAGTACATATATAACCCATACACATATAATGTCTAATTGTCACTGTACAATAGCATTAACGTAGGAGCTAATACTCTCATTTACGCTATTTAAAATTTTAATATTAAATCTGAGTAAAATAAATTACGGCTTTCTCAGAGCGAATTGTAACAGGTTTAATAAATATACATAGAAACATACAAAGCTTTCGGTTGGTTAGACAACCTTCTTCAGTTGAAACAAAAACATAAAATGACAGTTAGAATGGAGAACCAAACTGACACCAGACGATATCTCCACCGCCCTCAGACTGTGCTTAACAGGTGGTGCTATCATGTTTGACGACTCCGTTTACCAGCAAGTGCATGGTGCAGCCATGGGTCCCACAGTTAGTTCGGTCACAGCAAACATCGCGATGGAGGAGTTAGAGGGTCGTGCATTTACAAACGTGCCAGATCCCATTGCCTTTTGGTGTCGCTATGTGGACGATGTGTTCGTAGTTATCCCCAGAGATTCAGGTCAACGAATCTTAGCCCACCTCAACTCTCTGTCACCTTTCATAAAAATTCACGATCGAGCTAGAGTCGAACAACACCATACCATACCATACCTAGACACCCTTGTCCGGCGCGAGGGCACATGCTTGAAGACGACAGTCTATCATAAACCTATGTGTGCTGGCCAATTTAACAGCTTCCGGTCAGCACATGCACGTAGTCATCTTCTTGCCACTGCGTGAACCTTGCTAACTCGCGCCTGGACACACTCTAGCTCTGTAAGTGAGAGGTGCACAGAGATCGCTAGAGTCAAAGCGGACCTTGTGAGGTGTGGCTATCCCATCAATACCCTTGACAGGTGTGACTTACAGGCACGCGACCACTTAGCAACCAACAGAAACATCCAAAGTGGTGACTCAACCACGAGCGCCTTTATCCCATAGTACCCAAACATATCACAACAGGTCTGTAGGATCTTAAAATCGCATGGGATAAAGTGCCTCCAACTCCCAGGCAGGAAACTGCGATCCCTCATTTCCAACGTAAAAACACCTGTCCCCACCCTACTGCAGAGCAGGTTAATCTACCGCATCTCTTGCCGTGACTGCACTAGCTGCTACTTCGGGGAAACCGGAAGGCGGCTCGAAAAACGCCTTTCCGAACACAAGAGGGCGATCCGTTTGGCGGATGTGGAGCACTCAGCTATTGCTGAGCACGTCTGGGCAACCCACCACGACATTGACCCACACCGCGATGTCGTGATTGTGGATAAGTCCCGACATTATCTGCGCCGCGCCTGGTTGGAATCATTAAACATCAAATGCTCCAATACCTCAATGAACAGGAACAGTGGTTGTCAAGTCCACCCTATCACCGAAGCAATAGTCCTGTCCATTGACAAGCGCTGGCCACGTCCACATACGTCACAGCCACAGGCTTCAACCTCAAACAATTAGCCACATGCTTCATGTACCAGATTGGCAGTACACGCCTCCATTCTAACTGTCATTTTATGTTTTTGTTTCAACTGAAGAAGGTTGTCTAACCAACTGAAAGCTTTGTATGTTTCTATGTATATTTATTAAACCTGTTACAATTTGCTCTGAGAAAGCCGCAATTTATTTTACTAAGTATGAATCTGGAGCGCATAGGCCTTTTTAACCATATTTAAATCTGATTGTCATTAGACATAATCAATATATATATCTCCATAATAAGCAAAATGCATTGATATATTTAATAAATAAATAAATTAAATTAACCCAGAACTGATTAATGCCATCTATATAAGATTAAACATTACATCCGTCTGTATATTATTTAATATAGTCTAAGTATTATATCTGTTTAAGTTGTTAGTAATGGTGGTAGAGGCTAAATTTGTAAAATACAGAATCTACTTTGAGGTATAGTTACAAATATTGCAGGATGTGGTGCAGACCGCGAACAATCTGTGTGACCCAACAACCTGGGAAACGTACGATGACCCATGCAGGCACCTATGGTGTACTAGAAAAAAAAAAAAAAAATATATATATATATATATATGCAATACAATGTAAGGAAGACCTTACATAAAACATTAAAATTAAATATTATTATAGGTGAAATTACGTAAGGTCTTCCTTACATTGTATTGCATATATATATATATTTTTTCCAGTACACCATAGGTGCATGCATGGGCCATCGCACGTTTCCCAGGTTGTTGCGTTGCACAGATCGTTCTCGGTCTGCACCACATCCTGCAATATTTGTCACTATACCTCAAAGTAGATTCTGTATTTTACAACTTTAGTCTTTACCACCATTACTAACAACTTAAACAGATATAATACTTAGACTATATTAAATATATATATATTGAAAAAGACCTGCTGCTAGATTATGCACGTTCATGACTGGAGATTGCCCACCCCTGGATTACAGTATTCCTGTACATATTTTATGAAATTTTTTATTTCAATTCAGGGAACTTTCAAAAGAGTAAAAAATTTAAAACTTAGATCTGCACATATTAATTTAATTTTTTTTTTTTTTTTCCAAACATATGAAGAAATGAAAACAAATAAATAATAATAATAATCAAAGGAGGAAACCATTTTGCCTCAATAAAAATCATGACAATAAACACATTTTGTACAACTGTTAAAAATAATGGGAAGCTACTTTCTGTAGTAGATCCCACTGCCACATGCCAAATTCAAACTATAAGTGTCAGCCACACGTTATTTATGGGATGCGAAAGCAAAAGATTCCACTTGTTACTCCAGTGGACTCTGAAAAACACTCAGAATAAACAACAGTTAGAATAAATGGTACAATTATGCTCTTATTTCATTTGATATAATATAAAGGAATATTTTGATTTATTTTTATTTTAAAACGGATTTTAAATAAAAATAACTACCTCAGAGAAATAAAGATTTATTTCACAATTAAAACATAACTGTTATTAGCTAAACTATAATTATTTGAAAATAACTATTTAATTATTTTAAATTTACAAGAAACAAAACACAATATACAGATTTTAAGAACTAAATTTATATTTTGATACTTTGGCACAGTGAAATGCATCATGGGCAATGTCAAGTTGTGCTTACTAGCAGTCTTGTTCTTATCACTGGCAATGATAATATTGCCCGTGATTGAGAACTTCTCTCTGACATTATGGACCAAAGGTAGGTTTAATTAGTTTCAGTTTTGAGAAATTTCTTTAAGTAGTGGCTGCCATCACTGATATGCTCAGGAAAATGGCATGCCAAACATTTTTTCACAAAGATATTACTCATATTTGTATCATGGTTAAATTGAAGAGTATCTCATAGCAAATCTTTCTTTGTAGGTAGAGCAAAATGAAAATTTTTCAGCTTACCACAGAGGTCCATTCAACTTATATCAGAATGATTGCTGTTAGCAAGGATGGAGCTCATTCTGATATAAACAGAATGGATTTGTAAATTTATACAGTGAATTGAAATAATTATGCAGTTTTAAACATTGTTCAGAGACAAGTAGTAAATTGCATTAAATTGATTTATTCCAAAATTATTAAGAAATCTCATCTTTTTTTCAGGGAAAACAGAAACAAACCAAACGAACAACAACTTTTTTCCAGTTCTGCAATGCAGAAGCTGGTATCTTGCTGTGCACAGACGTAGCTGCACGTGGCTTAGATATACCCCGTGTTGATTGGATTGTACAGTATGATCCACCAGATGATCCTAAGGTATATAATTTTTGGTTATTGGGACATAATATGTTTATTTCATTTTGACATCAAAATGTTTGTTATTATTAATAATAGTTGTTTTAGTGTTAATGATGCAAGAAAGCATCCCATCATCAGCTGGGGTGGGTCCAATCAGGTTTGTCCTTCTCTTCTTTGCATTTATATAAGTGAAGAATTCCTTATCCCCACTCTGCCAGTGATTTCTCACAATCTGCCTTTGCTAGCCAAAACTTTTCTGTGGCACTATTACAGATCAGTTTATAGCTGTTATAGGCTTCAATACTTTTTATCGCTCTGTAACTTCTCCATGCTGTATTTTTCAGCTCAAGTAATCTCACAACTTAATTATTTGTCCAACTTGGAATCCTCCTCCTCATGGAGTATTTTTTTTTAATGGTATATATGCATTCAAGGTTGCTGTGATTGTTTTAAATGTATACCATAATTCAATTGTATTTGCTGACTGCGATATCTACCCAGTTAATAAAAGCCATGTAGTATCTTAAGCCATCATAATTTCATTTCTTGAAATTATAACCCATTCCTTTTCCTTTAACTACTGCTACCGCTCTCTCTTCAATATCCGCCATATTACTCTGTGATCAGTTCTTGCTACTGATTCCTGTACTGTCAGCCCTGTTATGTCATCTAGTACATGGGTGATGATTGGGTCTTGAATATTCTTTTCTTAGAATAATTTCCCTAGTACTCTCCCTGACATGTTGATACAAATAACAATCATCTAGTTGATTTAAAATTTTTGTACCCCATGTCAATTTTCTTCCCAATTGCTCCAGTCAATTAGAGGCAAATTAAAATCACCCATAATAAGACATTCATGCTTATTTGCCTGTTCCATTTGTATCTAGAGGCTCTCATCATAATCTTCACAATCACCCTGGCCTGTAGATTACCCTATCTCCGTGTGGCACCTCGTTTCTGTAAGTCCTATCATGTCAACGTTACTCACCCTAACCATTAGTTCAAATGTGCTCATTTTATTGACAACTTCTGACATTAAGACTTAGTATTCTTATGTACCGTATGAACAATTAAGACTTAGTATTATTGTATATTTAATTACCCTGACACCCCTTAAAGTTATTTAAGTTTGCTTCCCTGGCATTAGCTGTCCTCTCGTTCAAAACATTTCTACTCTCAGAATATCTTGCTAATATGTTTTTTTGCAGTAACAAACAACAGCTCTTGGGGTATGTGCAGCCATTACTTTTACCAACATTATCAGAAAATGCATATCTACATTACCCATATATCCTCCCCTCCAAAACTAGCAGTTTTCCTGAACCTTTAAAGGTATCCTTAATAATACTGGCAAAAACCCTCACACCACCTTTGTTTAAATGTATCCTGTCTCTACAAAACAGATTCTTTCTACGTACAGGTGCAAGCCAAGCTGATAAAAATTTCTCCCCAAGAGCCTTGCAGAGTCCTTCAAGTCTTAAGTTAATCCACAAGGTTTTCGGCATATAATCTCTCCTATCGGGTCTGGGCAGAATTGCAGACTCATAGACATTGTGACCTAACTTGCAGCATTTCTTCAGCATGGTCCTATATTTGTCTAACAAATTGTCAGATCATGTGTGCTTAATATCATTAGTTCCCCCATGAATAATAATATTCTCACATATGGCTGTCTATGCTTGGTTGGAGCTCTCGATCGCAACTGCATTTCTGGACTTGACTGGAGCTTGTACCTGTCTGATGAAAAATAACTTCCCCTCTCTCCATTCGAAGTATACATGAATGTCCAGATGTGTGAAAATGAATGCAGGAATGTGTAAACGTATCTGTTCCCCCCTCCTATATACCATTGAATAAACAGTGAGAAATTGATTATTCAACTGTAAATGGATATATGTATGTATTGAGTGTAAGTACATATGTCAATATGTATGTGGGTTTGTATACGTGAATGTCTGCTGAACTGGGTGAGAAATGTGTCCACTTAACTTCCAAAAAAAAAAAAAACCATGTTTGCACGCTGTTCGGGAATTAGCCCTAAGCCAGCCTTCCCATGGTGTGGTGTGGATGAGTCCAGACGATTGCTGATTCTGAGTAACCAAACAGCCAGTACAACACAAATAATACATCCCACCAACCCACACAAACATAACACAATTCACTTTTGGCCTTTTTACAGTGTTCTATATCTTCACAGTGAAACGAGGCAAAATTGAACTAACATTCCAGGAGCCACCCTACACTAAAACATACATACATACATACATACATGTCCTTTCTATACACATACTTCCAGTATTCAAATTCTTTATCCCTTATATCTGAGTCTCTGATATCCCCACAATTTCTGCATTTGAGGATTTAATCAGCACTTTAAATTCATCAAATTTATTTACTATGCTCCTAGCTTTAGTGTACATACAAATATACCTGCAAGTAGAGTCCTGAATTGGGTGTGGTATCCTCAGATTACATGCAGTGTGGGTCAGGTGCAGTACTAGTATTTGAATTAAATAATTTAATAACATAATACCAAAAATTAATATATTAAACTTATGAAGTAACTGTTTTTATTAGTTTTTAAGTACCATTATTTACTATATTATGCAGAGCTGCAAACTACCTAAAATTTTGGTTCGGTTTGGTTCAGTCAAGTATATCGTCTAAAATAACTCGTATAGTTTCTTAGTTCATTAATGATAATAATAATATCACATTATAATAAAATATTAGTATAAAATTTTATTTAAATAAAAGTAAATTATATTAATAATATAATTGATATGTAATAAAATGGCATATTAATCATTTTAAATCTGATTTAAAAAGGAGCAGAAATTACCAAAACATTAACTCTGAACATTAATCTCCTCTTGTATTCAGTGCGTAGCACATGCTTCTTGATTAGACCGGGGTTCGAGCCCATCACCACCAAATACGGAGGATGCGGAAAGGTCAGGGAATGATCACCGCATATTCCCGGAGTAATATGGCCTTAGTTGCTAATGCTCCTAAAAAAAAAAAAAAAAAAATTGTATTCAGTACTCATAAATTTGAACGAACAAGAGAATGTTTAATTTGGAAAGAAAATAATTATTCAAACAAAATTTTTAATGTAATTTAATAATACTAAGTAAGGCAGATATTTCCAGATAATATAAAAAATCACAGAAAATAAACACAATAAAACTTTAAGAACAGAAGAAACAAACATGAATTACAAGTGAAATATTAGTTACCCAGATAATGGAAATAAGGAATTAATGTATCAAAATAATTTTACTTTGAAAATTGATCATGAAATCTTAAAAAACAACATAAATACATAGGTAATTTTAAATTAATTATTTAATTTCAAAAATAAAATGTCCTCCATTAATCTTGAGCCTAAACAACTCTTATCAGTTGAAATGATCTTTAATGTCGAATAGAATCTTTCTACACTTGCTTGTGTAGAAAGCTCATAACAAGTTGCTAAATTATTTTCTGATAGCTGAGATGAAATTAAAAGATAAATAGTTGAAGTTGAATATAAAAAAGGCACCTTGGTTGGATGGGATCTATACAAATATATTAAGGGAGGCAGCAAAGAGGTGTCCAAACCCATAGCCATAATTATGAGAACAACTTTCGATTCAGGGAAGGTGCCTGTGGACTTGTAATATGTGACAGTATCCAAAATTCAGAAAGAAAGTCAAAGGGTGACATGAGTAATTACAGACCTGTTAGCTTAACTTCTGTTCCTGGGAAAATAATGGAGTCTGTTTATAGAAGTTATGCAGGTCCATATTGGCAAGAGTATGAAATATCACAGTTATAACATGGATTTGTTAAGGTGTGCTCTTGTCTGACCAATTTGATTGGATACTATGGTGCAGTAACAAAGGAACTGGAAGCAAAAAATGTTGTTGATATCATATAATTGGATTTCAGGAAAGCTTTTGATTCTGTTGCTCCAACCTGTACAACAGTTGCAATACAGATTGGGGCAGTGTGACATTAAGGGCAAGTTACTGCTGTGAATAAAGACATGTTTGAGTGGGAGAAGATGGAGAGTGGTTATCAATGGACACTGCTCTTCTTGTACAAATATTATTTACCAGAAACCCCTAGGGACTCAGTGCTGGACTCATTTTTGTTTCCTGAATTCATTAACAATATTGATGAAAGCCTATCATGCTTAATATCTAAGCTTGCAGGTGATACAAAGGTTGGCACATTTGATTAACGACAGTAATCAAAGTATGGTACTGCAACATAATCTAGAAAAATTAAGCAGATCATTTGAGAAATGGCAATTGTAGTTTAACATTGACAAATGCAAGGTACTGCATATTAACATACCAACTAGGTGGTACTACGTACAAAGTAGTGGAAAATGAGAGATCTGGGTAATTGTGCAGTTAGATATGAAGTTCTCTGGGCAGTGCAGTAGGCTAGCAGGACAGCTTATGGGGTTTTTGCAATGATATGCAGGAATTTTGTTAGTTTGGATAAAGAGGTGATTGTCATTTGAGCAAGGTAATGGTTAGGCTGCATATTGAGTACTGGATACAGGTCTGGGGGCCTCATTTAACAAGGGGCATTTGAAAAGCTTGTGGCCCAAGTGTGAAAGGGTAGTGGTACAGTGTTAAAAATTTCTGTACTTAATATATAGCACTTCAAATAATAACCCACCAACTTTAATAGTGGGTTAATATTTCATTTTCGGTAATGTCTTTTTTTAATTACAGGTCCTTAAGTTAATAGTGTTGTATGAATGAGAAAAGATGAAAAAAAACAGGCACTATGTATTTGTCCTATATTTGGGAAAAAGGGACTGATGCAAAAGGCAGTTCATAAGAATGTGGTTACAACATTGGGGAAGATGCCCCTTCCCATTCTATGGTTTAGAAGTGTACAGCAGAATTTAACCAAGTGAGGGAGAGCCTGGAAAATGACCCACACCATAGAAGTTAAAAGATATTTCTTGGCTAAATGCATAAGAGTATGAAGAGTTCGTTTATGCATGGGTAATGCACTCACTTCATTTCTACTACCAAGGTAGTCTTAATGCATAATTTTAATTGTATCTCATATTGTGAGTACCTCCGCAACAAGTTGCCACTCGAATAAATAATGCTTCACCTATAGAGAAGAATTGTTACTTATTCTCAGCAGCTGCCACCACCCAGACATCACCGTTTCAAGGCTTTTTGGCTTCTCTTCAGTGGATGGTTAGGTACCCTGTTGTTGCAATAGTGACAACCCAGTTATGAAGTATAACTGCACAATGCGAGAGATGCCTGATGGTGTGTGTAGTTTAATCAAAAAGATATTTCTTGACTAAATGCTTAAGAGTATGAAGGAGTTTGTAGTAGAAATGATGTGTGTGCATTACCCATGCATAAACAAATTCCTTCATACTCTTAGGCATTTAGCCAAGAAATATCTTTTTATCACAGTCAAGGACAGTGGAATTAGTCACTCCAAAGAAAAGCCAAGTCAGTTCCTTCTGCCGGCAAGGTAATGGCATCAGTTTTTTGGGATGCTAATAGAGTTTTGCTAGTGGATTGCTTTCATAAAGGCCAGACAATTATTATTACTTGACAGTGTGAGGCACTTGCTTGAAAATATCAAAGATAAATGCCAAGGAAAATTTTGCAGTCTTGTTTCACCAGGATAACATGCCTGCTCACAAGTCTATCATTGCCATGACTGCAACTTTTGAAACCTTGGAACATCCTCCTTATTCACTAGATCTAGCAGCATTGGACTTTTACCGATTTCCTAATTTGAAAAAAAAAAAAAATACCTAGCTCTCATCCATATTCCCACTGACAGTGACATCATTACTGCAGTCGATGCATTGAATCCTCAATGATAAAAATGTACTGACTCCAAAAGGGACTATGTTGAAAAGAAACATGCTACCAGGCTCCTCAAATAAACCCTTTGTACTTAGGCTGCAAACTTTTCAAATGCTTCTCATAAGAAGGATGTGAATCTGCTGGAATGGATGTGGAAAAGAGCACCAAGATTGGTTATTGGAATAAAAGAGCAAACTTAGGCATATAAGATAAGGTTGAGTTTCAGGCTTTGAATGTATTGAGCATGCACAATGCTGATGCCATTCTTCCAATTGCTCGTGCTACACACAATCAGGGCATACATTCAAATTGAAGGAGAGCGGTTGCAGGTCGGATGTGCAGAAATTCACCTTCAGCCAGTGGGTGGTTCATTGTCAGAAAATAACCTACCATCTGTTGTCTTGGAAGTTGGTAGTTCTCCCCTAAGGCTGAATAGTCTTAGGGGAGAACTATACAAACTATTGGAGTGAATGAACATCTTATGTGAGAAGGGTTTTTTTTTTTTTTTTTTTTTTTAGGCTCATGCTGTGTATTCTCGCTTTCTTGTCATTTGCCAATACTAATATTGATACAAAAGAAACATCTCTATTTTTGTTCTCCATGGCTAAAATGTATCAACATTGAATATTGTGGTTCTTTTCAGAAAGAGATTTTTGTAAGCTTCTTTCAATACAACATGTTAATTTTAAGCAGTTTGATGTTGGGGCCTCCTGAAATTAGATGAACAACTGCAACAAAGTTTTAGCTTCAAAAGGAAGAAATACACATTCCTATTAAATTACAGAATTTTTTTTTTTTTTTTTTTTTTCCCTGTAAGGTAGTGGGATATTTTTTTTTTTTTTTTTTGTTTTTTCCAACAAGTACCTCTTTCATTACAATAAAAATCAGTGTGATAATTCCAGGACCTCACTTTGCATTTTACCTTTCCACGTGTGATTTCATAGGTCTGAAAAGGATGTCACTGTGCCTTTTATACACATTTTTAACTGAATATCTAGTAGCACATCTTCATTTCCCTTCTCATAGGAAAAATATTTTTGAGTTTTCTATGTGCATTTACCACAACAATTATACACTTTTTTTTTTTTTTTATTGCATCTATTGGGCAAGATAGGCAAAAAAAATGAATATCTAGAGTAAAATCTCTGGGATTAGTCTTGTTATTTATAAAAACATAATTTTCTAATTTGGAGAATATACTGAATAAGGGAATTCAGCAGTTCAATGGCCCACATTTGGAAATCACTGCATTAGCTAATTCTCCCTCCGTGAGATATAGAGTTTACTTTTGTCAGTATCTATTCACAAATTTGTGTTTTCCATAAACTGCATTATTTTTTATATTCCTGTTATGGGACATGATCACACTAGCATTATATCTAAAACTTGTAGTATATAACAAGGCATGGTATATCAGGGTTGTGCTATACTTATAGTGGTGTTATTTGTCATAAACTTTGTCTCACATTTTCTGGTTATTGCTAAGAAAGAATTTAAAAAATAATTTTTAACCATTCATAGATTTCCAGCAATTTTTAACCAATACATGGATTTCCAGTAAATTCTGCTATTTTCTTGTGTTTTGGTTGTTTTTCATTCTCCCTTTAATTTTTTTTATTTTTTTACTATTATTATTTTTTTAATTTGGTATCTTGGGCTATTTATCAAAATTTGTCACTGTGATAATGTAGCATCAGTCATGGGAAAATGCATATGACTTTTTGTACATGAAAGAGCCTCAATCAAAATTAATTAAAATTGTCACATATTGGTTTTGAAATTTTTTAAACAGCCCAAGGGGATTGGTATGCTGTATTAAAGAAAGAGAAGTTGAAAGCATCCTCTTGTACTGATTTTAAAAATTTGACATATCACATTGCCACTTCTTTATGCAGAAATTTGTCATGAAACATGGCTGTAACATGTGTAGAAGGTGAACCATTTATGACAGCCTTGGCTATCATCCAGCACTATGCTACCAGAATTATTGAGGAAAGGCAACAGATGGGTTGTGAGAAAGAGCAGGATAGCAGATAGAATTCAGTAATTTACATGTTTATTGAATGTAGTTACTCAAGTGAATAAAAGAAACATCATTTATTGAATAAGCATTGCAGTCGTTTAAAATTTCATGAAAAAGTGGTTATCAATCCATGTTCAGAATGACAGTTTGGTGGAGTAACACTAGAGTAGGATCATATAACTGGATTAAAGAAAAATTTTGTCAAACCTAGATTTTTAGTTCTCTCTGGATTTAAGAATTCTGAATCCAGTGTACACTTTGTATAACTGTCAACAGGTTAAATAACTATTAAGGCACTTTACTACCTTAATAACATAATGTCTGTAGTCAGAGCCGTGCCACCCCAGTGTTGCAAGTAGTGTACCACACCAGGGCGGCAGAGACCAAGAGGCAGTCAAGACCAATTCTCTGTAAACATTAAAAGAGATGGCAAAGACTAAGGAGACTAGAAGTTCAGTGTATCGAAGAATGTGTTTTGTGGTATTTTTATTAACAAATAATGAATTTTAAATTTAAAACTTTTTTTTTTTTTTTTTTTTAAATATTTCTCGGGTGTCTGACAGAAGGAAACAAATCTCTGGTTATGAATACTGAAAAAGAAAAAAAATGAAAAGCAAATAAATAAAAAAAAAAGGAACAAGTTTGATTACCAGGTTTCTGGACAGCCAGGTCCATCAACTTCTGTTTCCTCTAGCTTTACTATTTATGAAGAAATTGAAACACATGAATTATCAAGATGTTGACATTCCAATTCAGCAAGAAATACTAGGCGCAAGTGAAATTATATATTATTTTGGAAATATATTTTTTTTAATTCCCCCCAAAAAAAAATGACCATAGGTGGGGAATAAGAAGTTTGCACCAGGGTGGCTATTATAGCATAGCATGGCCCTGTCTGTAGTTATTAAATAACACCATTAAATTTTTTTTTTTTTTTTCTTTTCTGGTAAAATAAGACATTTTTTTTCAATGCAATTTTTCTCTTGATTGAAGAAAGTTTGTTTCTCTTAAAAAAATTCAAAATAATCGTACCATATAGAATTTTTGGAGAATTTAACTATTTTATATTAAAAGCTGTACCTGTACCATGATGCAAGAAAACAAGCTTATACAGCATCAGACAAAAATAAGCCAACACATCCCATTTTTCTTGTCCATTCCTTCTAACAGTTTGTCTAGTTGTTCCTTGAATTTATTTAAACGACCCACCTCAGAAACACTAGATGATAGTTCTAATGAGCTAAAGGCAAATTTCCACACATCTGCATTGCAACCATCTTTCCTCAGTTTGAATTTATTCCCCTCTAATGTAGTCTGAGCAAAAGGAAAGAATCCATCACCACTGAGCTTACTCAATCCCAGAGTTGTCTAGTGTATAGGAGCTGAAATTTGAAGAACTGAAGCCTTTCTTGCCAAGGGTACACTTTTGTTCCTCTCACTAATCTCATTGCTCTTCTCTGCACCCATTCGAACAGATCCACATCTTTCCTAAATGTTCCTCAGGCCTACATGCAGTACCCAAGATGTATCCTGACCATTGCTTTGATATAGTGGAATAATCACATCCTTATACAAGCTTGCAGTATCATGGTAAATAATCGACAAAATCAGATGAGCTGTCCTACAGCCTGTCTGCAGTGCTTAATGTGATTAATGCAAAAAAAAATTCCAATTCAGTTTTTCAGGGATTGTGGGCAATCCAAGATGATGGAAGTGCTGTGTGTGAGTTCCTGAGTGTTTCCTTGAAGAAAAAGAAATAGTTAAGTTTTTTAATATTCAAGGAGAAGAGTTTCCTGAGTGGATATTGTTTGTGATTTGAAGTCAGAAGTTTGTGAGTTTTATGTGATTTTAGTCAGAAGTTAATGAAGGTTGTAATTTCAGACTTCATAATGGCTGCCACTATCGAGTTTGATGTTGGTAGATAGTTTTGTGAAGTATAGTTTTAATTGTCTCATGTTAGTGTTTGGTATTTAGGAATTCTTAAATTGGAGTGTTTAAGATTCCAGTTTATATTTTACTGGGTTAAGGTTTGGTATTAAATCGACTAGATTATGTACAAAGTGAGGTTAACTTGAAAAAGAGTAATTGGAGTTGCACAAATAGATACCATTTTGTTTCTTTCACTGTCTATAGTTTTTAAAGCATTGTACCCTGATATTAGTGGGCTATTTTAATAGTTTTAAATTTTGTTTAAAGTTTTATATTATTAATATATTTTCTGGCTAGATCTGCTTGGTGGTTTTGTTTTATATTTTAAAATTTTAGTATTGATTAGTTTTAAATTATTATATTATTTTATTATATTGTAATATTAAATTGTACAAAGCTGAATGCTTTTCTTTTTTTTTTTTTTTTTGTGCTATTTGAGATTTGGGCTAATCGGTGGCTCCTTACTCTTTGAATTAACTGTTGGTAATTATCGTATAATGAAAACTATTTCATTAATCATGTTTGATTTTGGCTTTTAAATTGTATATTATTTTATGTTATACGATACTAACTTATGTCCTCCACAAATAATGAGGATGACAGAGAGGAAATACTCTCTCAAGCAGAAAATATGACTGAAATCAAGGTATTTTCTGGGAAAACTGTTCCCAGAACTCCTGTTAAAACAAGATTGTCATCACTCCCTGGTCTTGTGCAAGAGACTGAAGAGAAAAGTTCTAAAAGGAAAACGTGCTGATATAAGTCAAGAAGCACTTTCAAACATTCACAAAAAAGGATAAAAATCAAAAAAGAAAGAGGAAGGAAGATAGTGTAACTGAGAAACCTGAAAATGAAGGATTTGAGTATGTCCAAGAAATCCGTAAAATATTGAAAAGTTTTTTTATGGGATGCGAATAGTAAAGTCCCTAAGGCAGCAATTTCAATGGTAATGGATTTGTGGGATAACTTGGAAACAAAGGCTTATAATGTTTTCATGGAGAACGTAGTTCTAAAAAATAGACTTAAAAGGAAAGTGAATGAAGACAGTGAAAGTTATTCTTCAAAAGTTAAGAAGTCTGATGCCGAGAACAAAGTTCCAAAAGTTATAATTATTAAAGCAGTGAAAACCAGCGATGAAGTGAAAACTGAAGTTTTGCATGAACAGAAGCCAAAGCTATCCACAGTTAAGGTCAGAAATGTTAGACCTGTACATGATAGAGCTGTCATTGTAGAAGCCAAGAGTGATGATGATATTGATAAACTTAGAGGTTGTTTGAGAATACAAGATTACAAGATTGGTATGAAATATGTGATTCCTAAACCTGTGTATCCTAAGATAGTGATCTTTGATATTGAGCCTGATGTTCAGTGGGAAGAATTGCTTAAACAATTCTGGTTGAAATTTTATTGATAATAATAGTGAGAAGAAGTTTTTAGAAGGAAAAAAGTTTTGCAGTAGTTCGATGTTTTAAAATGCTTAATGTATGGACATGTGGCTAAATACTGTAGAAAGGAGATACTATGTTGTCACTGTTCTGTTGAAGGACACTCTTTTGCCCTAATAGAGAAAAATAATCTGGGTTTTGTAACTGTAAGAGGAAAAAAGTTAATGCTGCACATGTGGCTGTTGATAAAAAATGTCCAAAGTATGTTAAGGCTTTAGAGATGTTTAAAAAGAAGATTCATTATGGGTAGAGAAGTAAGTGTTTTACAATTGAATGTCCAGAGATCTAAAAGTGTTGCCCCCAAATAAGTTATTTGATGGAAAAGGATGATATAGCAGTTGTCCTCCTGCAGGAGCCATATGTAGCATGTAAGAGGATACCCACTGACGTATAAGATTATATCTGACAGTGACTCTCTGAGTGCTGCAATCATAATTATAGGCAATGATTTAAGTACTAACAAATAAGAAAAATCTGTCTGAAGTAGTTAATATCAAACTTTAACTTGGCACAATTCTGTGGGCAGAATTCTGGAAGACTTCTTTCCTGATATTGAAATTGGGAATGAAAGCTTAGAACAATAACAAATGATTATTGAAAATGCTCAGTAACAATCAATGAATGTGGAGCAAAGGTTTTCAATTGAAGAAGCTATGGGCTGTGCAAAGGAAGGAAAATTGCTGGGCGTTGATAAAATTTGAAGTTGTTGTTATGACAAAGTTATATGAATTGAGTTATTTAATGAATGTTTAGAAGAGGGAGTCTTCTAAACATTTCTAACCTTCCCTCAATGCTGGAAGAATGCTCAGATGAGATTAATTGTTAAATGCTTGGATAGAATGCTTAATGAGACAATGTTGTACTGACCTATCGCTTTGCTCTCTGTTATAGGCAAAGTGTATGAATGGCTATTGATAAATCACTTAATGATTATGTATGATGCAGAAAATTTGTCCTCTAAAAATCAATTTGGTTTCAGAAATGGATTATCCACAGAGGATGCTGTGTATCAATTGATACACACTGTGGAGCAAAGTGGTGCTAGGTACATCCTTGCTATATTTGTGGATTTCAGGGGAGCATTCGACCAATAGGGTGGGAGGGTATCCTGAGTAGAATAAGGATTTCTAATCGTTCACAGAATTTATATTCCATTTAAGAGTTATTTTTATTCTAGAGAAGTAGTTGTTAAGACAAGGTGTACTCAAAATATTAAGGTTTTATGTGAATGTCCACAACTCTCAGCGATTAGCCCCTTTGTGTGGAACATTGTATTAGGTGAATTTTTAAAGAAACAGATTTCCGGCATAACATTTATTGCATGCTGATGATTTAGCTATGTTAGTACAAGGAAATTTCTGTTCTTTGATTGAAAACAGAGCAGCAGAGGCCCTAGGTGTATCAGAAAATTGGTGTAAAAATTATAAGTTGCAAATTTCCAAAGAAAAGACTGTTCGGATGCTTCTGAAGGGGCATCTTAGCATAAATAATGCCCTTACTGTTAGGCTTTATGTGAATGCAGTTAGTCACAAAGTATTTAGGCCTATACCATGAGGAGCATCTCTTTTTTACCAAGTATATCAAGTTTCAGAAGATTGTTAGGACTGATTGGGGAATCCAGGGATGATCTTTAAATTTATTATGTCTGTTTGTTCCTCCCAATTGTGACCTGTGCCTCTGGAGCTCTTGTGTTCTTAGAATTAATAATGTTAATGTACAGAAATATTTGATTCAAGCCCAGAGATTCGCTCTTCTTGGGTTGACACATGTATGCCGAACTGTCTTCTCTGAAGTATTGCAGATTATTTCTGGAAGGCTTCCTGTTTAGTATGGGGTTTTGTTGGGTGGATTATTATATTATACAAAACAATATGATTACTGTTCTGGGTATAACATCTTGCCAGAGAAAAATAGCAGTTATTCTAAAGTTCATTTGAAATCTGAGAAAAATAGAATTATTTTGCAAATAATGAATATGTGGCAAGATGATTGGGAAAATGCAGAGAAAGGCCATCAGACCTTTGTTTTTCCCCAATAATAAAATTAAAAATCCAAAGTTAAAACCATGGCTTCGATTAGGTTTTCATGTCACATGCCTCATTACTGGACATGGATTGGCATATAAATTGTCATTGTTAAGATTATGTGAGCAGGGGTCATGTGCATGTGGTGAATTGGAAACATCTGAACATGTTATGCTGGATTTTCATTGTTACTTGGATATGAGATCTAAATTGGAAAGATCAGTTGGGATTTTAGGGAAGACAGAATACTCTAATCAAGATAGTTGTGGCCCGCCACCTTGTGACAGGGATGGAAACTTACTTGATTAAGATCTTTTCTACAGATATGAAGTACCCATATGGATTCTTCTGAATTGGTGCCAAGTGGCCAAATTGGAAGTTCAAAGAAGAAAAGAAAAAAAAAAGGGAGAAGGAAAAGAAAGGGTAAAAAAAGGGGAGAAAATGGTTCATTGAATTATTATTTTTTTTTTGTTTATACTAACTTATTGCATACAGCTCTGACCTAGTTAATAATAAAAAACATTACAGTTGATAGCCATGGATAGGCTGCGGCCTAGGAGTGGCCTTTAGCATTAATGGAATCTTAAATGTATGTACAGTTGCTTCCAGCTCTTTCATTCTTCACTTCCTTCTCATGGGTAATCTGAGCATTGTGCTACATGGTACATTAATGAGTGATTACTACTCCCCATGCAGAGTACTATGCATTTGTCAAAATTAAACTTCAGTTTCCACTTCTTAGCTCAACTGACTAATTTGTCTGGATCTCGTTACTTTAGCACACCCTGATAACTGTGATTAATGATGCAGCCACCATTCACATCATTTACAAACTTACAGACATTAAGCCTAATATGGCATCATCACTATCATTAATAAATATAGAAAACAACAATGTGCTCAGCAGTGTACCTTAGAGGACTCCACTAAATAACTTAGTTCAAAAAGAGCAGTGCCCATTGATAACCACTCTGTCTTCTCCCACTCAGCTGTCCCCTTTATCCATGGCAGTAAAGCTAACTTTCCTTTAAAGAGATGGTGCTCCAGATTAAACCCAGGGGCTCACATCTGGTGAGTATGGGCTTGGCACACCCAGGGTCCTGAGCTGGATATCATCATTCTTCTCTTTCTTGGTGATTCCCTCTCTCTCTCTCTCTCTCTCTCTCTCTCTCTCTCTCTCTCTCTCTCTCTCTCTCTCACACACAGGGTAACCAGAAATTTTTTGGCTGATGCAGCATAAGCCTCAGGCTTCCTTGCACCATATGGCTAATAATAATAATAATTTGTATAACAGCCTTTTATGTGCAGCAGTATCAAAAGATTTTATGAAATCTAAGTATATGGTATCAAAATTATTTTTTGCATCTAATTTTTTTGTTACTGTGTCATTGTATCCCAGATTGGTGAAACAAAATTGCTCCGTAACAAATCCATGCTTTGACTCCAGTATAACTTCATTACTGTCTAGATGATCCTGCATTACTTTAACCTGTGACTCCATTTTCTCTGGAAGAAAAGTCGAGCTAACACTTCTATAATTACTCATATCTTCCTTTGATCCCTCTTTGTGAAGTGGGGATACATTTGCACATCTCCAGTTCATAAGGACCTCCTATAAATCCAAGGATGCTCTAATGATCATGGCTAAATGGTCTTACTTCATTTACTGCCTCCTTTAATATAATTGGATAGATCCCATCCACCTCAGATACTTTTTTACATTTAGCTTCACCACTTTCTTTTCAATTATCTCAAAATCCTTCAGCTCCCTGTTAGAATTTGCCACCTTTCTGGCATACCCATCTCTAATAAATTGCTGATTTGTGAATGTTGATGCAGAATATCTATTCACTTTGTAAGCCACAACCTGAGCAACACCATCAGTGGTTAAGCCATTCATATCTGGATTAATGTGATTTGTCCCCCTTCTTTTTAGTGTTTACATAAGTAAAGAAATCTTTGATGCTTTTCTTTGCATGTTTTACCAGAGACTTCTTGTAATCTGCCTTAGTTTGCCTGATCTCCCTGTGACTTGATTGCAGGTCATTTTATACCTGTGTAGGCATTTCTGCCACCCGATAATTTATATGCATCCCATGCATTTTTCTTCTCTGCCACAAGTTTCATCAGTTAATCTTACATCCATTTAGGTCTAAGCCTCGAAGGGTATCTCTTAATTGAATAAAAAAACCTAATAGAGTCTATAATTACATCCCAGAATGCTTCCAATTTAGAATTTGCTGTTGATAACTTCATCAGTTGGTCTCACTGCATAGCATTTTAAATCTGATACCATTGTCATCACCTTTACAAAAGCAAAAAAAAAAATCCTCTTTGCCCTCAACAGTAGTTACGTTTTTAAGTAAATCTCACATCAGTACACTATGATCACTGCCATCCAGTGAGTTTATCTGCAGATTCTTTATGCATGAATGGGTCACTGCTGATAATCACATCAGGAGAGTTGCTTTCTCTTGTTTCTTCTCTAACATGCTGGCATAAAAAAGAATTGTGCAATATCCTGAAAAAGGCCTCTGAGGTTGGGAAAATTCATATTTTGGCAATAAATCAGCACATACACCAACCATAAGAATAAGTATTTTACTGTAACTAAAATATTTACAAATTAAAATAAAATAAAATAAATATTTACAAAAACTGCTATTATATTAAATTAAATTATGTACATGTGAAAAACACATTAAAACTGTGATAAAATACACTAAAATAAACCGGATTAAAAGCGATAAAAATGATAAAATCTCTGGAGCTTTCAGAAGCATCGGCTTCCTTCCTCAGCAGTAACAGAACTTCCTGCAGCACGTCCATATATAACAGGCTCACGGTACTTATACACGTGGTGCAGTCAGCACATGGTCTGAACTGGAAGCGGAAACAGCTCGGGAACGTGTCAAGCAAAACTGTTCATCCGTACTTAGGATGATAGTTTCAAACAGAGGATGCATACGCATACCTCTGTCTCTATTCATAATATTGTGGTTGGATGAACAGATTCGTAGGCTCTCGGGCCATTTACAGTTCCAGAACCCATGCGCTCGATCCACAATATCAAAAAAATCTATCATCCTAAGTACGGATGGAACGGTTTTGCTTGACACATTCCTGAGTTGTTTCTGCTTACAGTTCAGACTATGTGCCAACTACACCACGTGTATAAGTACTGTGAGCCTGTTATATATGGACATGCTGCAGGAAGTTTTGTTACTACTGTGGAAGGAAGCCGTTGCTTCCGAAAGCTCCAGAGATTTCATCGCTTTTAATCCGGTTTATTTTATATTATCGCAAGGATTTTATCACAGTTTTAATGTGTTTTTCACATGTACATAATTTAATTTAATATAATAGCAGTTTTTGTAAATATTTATTTTATTTTATTTTAATTTGTAAATATTTTAGTTACAGTAAAATACTTATTCTTATGGTTGGTGTATGTGCTGATTTATTGCCAAAATAAGAATTGTGCAATAAATCCACAAAATCTTGCTACTGTGAATGACCAACCTGCAGAGTCAAGTTAATATGTGGAAAGTTAAAGTCCCCCATTATAAGACAATCTGATTTACTGCCAAATTTATTTGTTTCTACAGTTGTTTGTTATACTTACCACAGTGATCTGGTTTATAGCACACTCCTCTCATTTTTGCTTTCCCAGCACTTATGTCACACCACACTGAATCAATAGTGCACAAGCCACCCATCTCAGCCTGTTGTATTGCCTTAGATTTTAAGTGCTTCTCAACTAAGAGCATAACTGCTTCCCCCAACCCTCCTGTTCTTTCTGTACACTTTGTACTCCCGTATTAAAATTTTGCCTCGTGCGTGTGTGTCACACCATGTTCTATATTTGATGACTTGGCTCCTACTGCAAATTCATCAAATTTATTTAGTACTCGTGTGATAGTAGGAAACAAATTACATTTTCCTGAAGAAAATCAAGGCTCAAAAGATTTAAGTTCATAAAAAATTTCATTTTTTCAAAGCATGTTAAATGATTTATAAATAACATAGTAAGGTAAAAATGTTAATTTTCTAAAAATTCAGATATGATAACATAATACACGAATCTTGAGTAAATTAAGTGCAGATGGAATCCTAACACGGAAAGGGACATAACTTTAAATTGAAAAGATGGTTGTAGGACAGATGTTTTCACCTGGAGGGTGATTGATTAATTGTTGGAACAAACTGTAATTTGTCTTTGTGGAGGTGGGTAGTTTCAATAAAATTTAAAGAGGAATTAGACAAAAAAAAATTAAGTATTTTCCACCTTTTATTTAAAAAAAAATTATTTATTCTGCTGAAATTATAAAGGAAATTATAGACAAAATGTAAACATGAAACTATTGTCTTACATTTTTGAGTTTAAAATTCATTAATTGTGTGAAATTTAAAATATCTGCATGCATGTGTATTTCTGCTTATTATGTGTATACATAGTTTTAAAAATAGAAAAAAAAGTGTGTATATATAAATTTAATATTAGTAAAATAATAAGAGGAGTTTACCTCAATATAGTGCGTAGAACACTTACGTATGATACCCCCCAGAAATTAAAACGGAAAAAACGAAAAAATCGACAACTTACCGGTACGTTAGAGTAAAAAATAAATAATTAAATAATCAGTTTAACACAATTAAAATCAATTTAAAACAATTAAAAATCAAATTAATGCAATTAAAAGAATCTAACGAAAATATTCAAAACGATTTTCCTTCCTGAAGCTGACAATGCTTAATTGCGTTAATTTGATTTTTAATTGTTTTAAATTGATTTGAATTGTGCTAAATTGATTATTTAATTATTTATTTTTTACTCTAACGTACCGGTAAGTTGTCGATTTTTTCGTTTTTTCCGTTTTAATTTCTGGAGGGTATCATACAGAAGTGTTCTACGCACTATATTGAGGTAAACTCCTCTTATTATTTTACTAATATTATTATCAACGTAGAACATATTGAGTAGTACAGCTCTGATTCATACTATCTAATATAAATTTAGTGTGTGTGTGTGTGTTAGGTACTATTATTCACTTTCATTTTCACACTTATTTCAAATTTGGCATGTGGTGAACTGCACAATTTGAATATAATTTTTTGTGATTATTATCAGAAATAATGAATCTATCAGAAATTCTGTAGAAGTTTATTGAACTCCTGGGAAAATAAAAGCATGTAACCTTCATGTAGAAACAAACAATAATTCCAAGCTTTGTACATCAGTACTAGTTTGGACCTACTGGTGCTGATGCGTGAAGCAAGCTAAAAAATAAAAATTTTAACAAACGTTTTTGTTACTACTTTTAGCTTATAATACAAACTAAAAAATAGTATCAAAACTGGCACATTACATGAAATTACTCCCAGAAAGCCTTAAAATCCCATCAAAAATCCTACCAGGTAAAAATTTAGCTATATTTAGAAAGTTGCAGAAAATTGCAGATTTTATCTTTAACCAACAGCTAATATGCATTCAATATTTTTGAGCAGAGCCTTTCGGGTCTAATGTTACCACTGTAGGTTTAATATGTTAATAAACTGTGTTAGTACTAGTAATGACAAATAATGCAAGAAAGCAAACTTGCACAGGATCACAAAAAAAAAAAAATAATAATAAAAGAAAAAACATTCCCACATCACCTATCTCCTCCAGTACTTTATCTAGTTCTTTCTTGACTTTATTCAAACTATCCATTTCAACAACAGAAGGCAGTTTGTTCCAACAATTATTGTAGAAGGCAAACTTCTGCACATCTATTCTGCAAACCTCATTCCTCAATTTGAATTTGTGCACCCTCATGTGTAGGCTGAGCATGAAGAAGAATGCCATGAGCAGTGCTTTTTTTTGTAAAAAATAGGTGCTGGCACTTATTCTTTGCTACCAGGAAAAATTGAAAGTTAAAAGGATATGAAAAGTACCCTGAAAATTTTTTTCTCCTTATACTGTTACTTTAGTAGTATGTTTTCAAAATAAGGACAACAAATGAAGTGTATTAACACACAGTTTATTAAGCATAAATTTATTATTCATGTATATAAAAAAATAAGTTAAATGTGAGTAAAATAATTAAAAAATAATAACAATTAAAAAATAAAAAATAATAATAAAAAATTAAAATAATTAAAAAAAATAAAAATATATACATAACATAAACTTTATTATGAAATAATTTTACTTTTGTGGAATATTACAAATTTTTATTAAGCTCTCATCTGACACCCTATGCCAGGGGTCAGCAAACTTTTTGAGTGAAGAGCCATTTTTAATCTAATTAAAAAAAAAAGAGAATCCGAAGAGCCTCAGCTCAAGCTAGGAGGGAGAGGCGAGGGTTGTTTAAGAAATGGAATAGAGTGGGAAGGTGTTTATTAAAAAATATATACATATATATATTTTGAAATAATATTTATTAATACTGAAAAAAATGAACAAACATCCAATTAGGTACAAATTAATGTGACTTTTGCTGATGAACTTCTTGAGCAAGTGTCTTCCAACATCATGCGAGTATGTCGTAATTAAACATGCTCGCATTGTTCAGATGACCGTTTCTTGATTTATTTTTACTATAGTTTATGTTCAAAAATATTTGCTCGCAGAAATATGTCGAACCAAAAATAGAGAGAAGTCCAAAGACAAATATTTTTAAATTTATATATGGGTCCAGTAAGCTACACCACACATCGAACACAATTTGTTCTGCATTTTAAACTCATCTATTGCCGTCCATTTGTGTAGAATTGCAAGGGCAGCCTTTTGGCTCTCCAAATTCTCAATTTCAGTTTTAAGGCATTTAGTCTTGCACTGCATATGTCCTTGATTTTTAAGCCTCTAACTCCATTTCAAATTGTGCTTCATGTGAGCTGTAAAGTTACGTGTTAAAAGCCGCAGTTACATGTTAAAAGAGCTGCAGGTTGCCGACCCGTGTCCTATGCTGACTTCTTTTCTTCCTCTTTGCGTGTGGGTTGCTGAGTGACCTTTCTGAAGCAGCCACGAATCGACATATTTTGCTGGATCGAAGCGGGTCAGCAGTGGGCCTACAATTTTAAGAAACAGTAGTGAAGAAACTGTTTTTGTCATCAACGAAGCGCTGGTTGGGCTGGCAATCAGATTCATTTGTGAAAATCCTCATTCACATTCAATCAAGGAAATTGGTATCATACTCAGTGTTCATCGAATGCTTCAATTCTTCTGAAACCTTATTAATTAGGTATTCCCGAAATCCACAAATTGCATCTCTTTCATTTAATTGTAACCTAATTGACAATTTTCTAACTTCATTTCACCAAATGCCAACAATTCATGTTTAGAAGGATTAATACCTTCGTTGTCCTCGTTTTCCTTCTCTCCTCATCAGTATTGTCGCTAGTTCTTAAATTTGAATTTTTTTTCTTTTCTTTTTTTCAAAACTGTCCAAAATGTTGGTGTCATTCAGATATTCAGGTACTGTGACCATGTAAACAGAGATAAGGAAATTTTACTGTAATATGTGGTAACGGACTTCCGCGAAACAACAGATGGTTATTTGTCGGGGTAAAAGAAAATCACTTTTCTAATTCTCGAACAGTGCGCTTACAGTTGATTCATAAAGGTGTCCAACCTACAGTTCGCGAGGAAGGTGAACTAAAACAGCATTTTAAATTTTGTTAATTATCAAAAAAATTTTCTCATTAAATGTTTTGTTCAGTAAATGTAATTGTGTATTGTACTTAATAAAATTTTGAATATTTCAAAAATTTTAACATGCAACAAGATATGGAAAATATAACACACTAAAGAAATCTAACTGAATTTTTTTTGGCCCCTGTACGGGAAAGGGTTGAACACCACTGTAGTAGAAGGTGGGCCAGAGCCCATTAGGAATACACTATCTGCTCACTCTTGACTAGCGCAACTCTTCCATATGTGGGGCAGGTGGTCGGATAGGTTTTACCAGGTACCATTAATGTAGGGGGGTGAGAGAAGAATGTTATTTGTCACAACGCCAGGTGTAAGGGGAGATGAGAATGATAATTAATTATAGTTACGGCTAATTACGGTACCTCTCATCATGTATGTTCTAGGTAACTGGTCCCCCACACAGGTGTTACCTGGACCTTCTGATGTGGCACTTGCATTACACCTTCACTCTTTAGAGAAGTGGAGTGCTCCCAATACTTTGCACCTTCAGTGTAGATTCGGTGTAATGTGTTCGTCTCGTGGTTTTGATTAGGACCAGATCTCGTATACCCCCAACATAGGAGAAGAAAAACTCACCTCTCCTAATGCCGCAGTTTGGACCTGTTAGCATTGTGTACTGTCGTAGACCTTAAAAGTTCATCAATAGGCGTTAACCCTTTATCATTTTGATCTTATTCAAGTCTGGCAATTACTGGTGTGAATAGGAACTTAGCAACAAGGCAAAATTTCAACATAACGAACATTTATTGAATATATTAAAAAAAACATGTACATATCACTCACATTCTCTTAAAATCTTTCTTATTAAAACTTCATTATCAAAACATGAATTCCACCAATATAAAGTATTACAATGATTCATTTTGTTATATTATACCCCTTTACAAAGAGTCATACCATTAACATAGAAATATATATATATGGCCATTGCTTAAGTATCAACATCCTACTCTTGACTTATCCCTTAGTATAATATTTAAGTAAATGGGATAATCAAACCTTTGTATTAACCAATTAATATCCATGCTATTCTCCAAAATTATGTTCCGCGACATATAATACATGTCATGCTTAACATAGTAAATCCAGGAAGGAATCATCTTCTTTTAAAACTTAGTTATTCCGTTATTATTCCATTTTAAGGATTTCCTTTCACACACACATCTTACACATGATAAAGCTTTTCTGCTTACACCCTTTTATCTTCTTTTCTTGACTCTATGGGCTGGCTTCTCTACTTGGGTGTTTCCTTCTTGCTTTCTTGCTTCTCTGCTATGGCACTGGAACTTAACTAACTCTTTCACTGCTTTTCACTTCAACATTAACACTAACTACCAAAAGACTGACCAATCAACTCTTGTCAACCACTTGCACAACTACCAACCAACAACAACCCTGGGTCCCACCAAGGCCCCCTTTTTAAACCAGGAGCAGCTCTCTATGTTTAGACAACTACTCCCTCTCGTTGGATGTTCTAAGTCCGGGGTCAGATCCCAAGTGCCTGAACAGCACCTGATGGATAAGGAACCATCCTCCAGAAATTTCCACATCCATCAAACCATAGGTATGTCACAACTCTTTTGGTATAGTCACTACTGTAGCTCTGCACATCACATGCACAATCTTGACCATTTTGGGCAAAAAAGAAGTTACTTAACACCAGTGAACACTTAGAGAGAGCTCAAGGTATTTGCTGTTCACATGGGAAAACAATTTTTCTCCACTCTACACCCCGCTCTAGTGTCATCCCATACTTGTGAAGCTCTTGCATGTTTATAAGGGAAGATAGTTTTCCTTGACCCTTTCCTGACCTTACAAAGGAAATCTACCGCTGTACTGTGCTGTGAATGCAAACCTAGGCTTATGTGGTATGTACATCTACATGGCTTCTTCCATGCTAGTTACGAGTGGGTGGTCTTTTTCTTAAGGTTCTTGATATTTTATTTTGAATAGTATTTGCTTGTTTCTACTGGTTTCCCTCCTTGTTGATGGAATTAACAGATTATTGATTAAAATACAGGTGCTCGATTAATAATATAGATATCAGCAATAAAGGAAGCCAGGCTAATATTGGTTTTATCAATTAATAAAGGTTTAATTTAATCAAAAGAGAAAGGTGGGATTTATACCACTCGTAACACTAAGTTGTAGAATGGTAATCCCTTTAGCTCTCTTAATTCACACAGCAGCACTAATTGCTTGAAGGCCAGAAATGCGAACAGTGCATACCGAGTTAATTCTCTCTTAATCCGTTCGCTATATGAAAATTTTCTTCGCTCAACAGAAACTATTTTAAATGTAACTTCAAAGGAAATTCAAAATAATTCGCTATAAAAGGACTTCGTTAAACAGCGGCCCGACTGAGTAATTTAGAATTATAAAAACGGTTATACAGTTTTATATAGAAAATATCTTAAAAATAGACAGTAAAAATGCAAATTTAGTTAAATAATTTTAAACTTATTTGAATAGTAGGCATGAAAAAAAAATTATGGAATATTACAAATTTCAAAGTGCACTGCATCCAAATGTCACACATCACTGTTAATAAAGATACCAGTACACCATACCATTGCGTACCGTCCCAAAAAAAGTACTGGCCATGAGCATTGAGCTTGCTCAATCCATTCACAGGCTTGAGCACCACAATTAGATTATCTCACAGGTCTTAATCTCTAGACTGAAATTTACAGGACTTAAGCCTTTCTTGGTAAGAGTACCCTTTTGTTCCACGCACCAATCTTTTTGCCCTTCTTTGCACCTATTCCAGCAGTCCTACATTCTTCCTAAAATGAGGTCCCCAGATCTGTATACAGTACTCAAGATGGGTCTTGTGTACAGGAACTTTACAAAATGTAAATAAATGACCCCTGTAACAGATTCCACGTATTTCTTTTTGTTATCCAACTTAGACTTGCATAGACTTTGCTGGCTACAGAGATGAGACCATAGTTTATAGACATTACATTTAATCTGTCCCTGATTAGTTGAGCATCTGCTGTATTACCAATATAATATATACTGATGAGTTATGCAAAAATTTTTCCACTTGTTCCAATATTTACCTTAAAAATTTAAATGCATCACTTAGTTTAATGAATGATATTTCTAAGCTGATTTCTACTCTAATAAACCTCACTTTTTAAAGGAATACATTCACCGTGTAGGCAGGACAGCAAGAGGAGAAGGTGGAAGGGGTCATGCTTTATTAATATTACGGCCAGAAGAATTAGGCTTTCTACGCTATTTAAAACAAGCCAGGGTACCACTACAAGAATTTGAATTTTCATGGAGTAAAATATCTAACATCCAGCCTCAGGTAAGTAAATAATTAAATGTTTCATTTGATTCTCATTCTGTATGGAAGAAAAAATACAAATTTTCCCAATTAAAGTATTTAAGTGTGTGTGAGTGAGTGGGGTGCGAGCCAAGACTTTTTGGATTGGGACAATAAAATTAATTTAGACACATTAGTTGTGTGTTGACAGTGTTCCCTTCAAAGTAAGGCTCCTCCAAGTTTATTCATTGATCCCACTGTTTGAAGCCTCTCTGGAACTCCTGTTTCATGATGCTGTCCAGCACTTTGTGTAATTCAACCGGAATTTCCATGATGTCTTCAAATCTTTGTTCTTTTAATTGGATTTTCATTTTGGGTAATGGAAAGATGTCTCAGGAGGGCCAGGTTGGAGAATAGAGAAGGTGTGGGACCATCGCCATTTTGTTCTTGCCTAAAAACTGCTGAACCAACAGAACTTTATGCACTGGAGTATTGATTCAGAAGCCAGTCCTTTGTGTTCCATTTGTCTGGGTATTTTCTGCTGACATCTTCCCTCAAATGCTTTAGAATCCCAATGTAGAACTGGTGATTTCCATTTTGGTGTGGTAGAAGGAACTCCTGGTGAACAGTTCCCTCATTTTTAGAGAAAGTAGTCACATGCTTGTGACATTTGGTCTGACCTGCCTTGCCTTTCTTCGATGTAGAGTGATGGTTTTGCCACTGGGAGGGCTGCTGCTTTCTTTCTGGGTCATAACTATAAATCCAACCTTCATCCTCTGTTGTTTTCTTGGAAAGGGAGTCACTGACTTTCCAGCCTGTGCTTGTAGGTCCCAGCACACGGAAAGTCAGCTCTATTTCTGTTTTTCACTCCAAAAAATGTTTTGCAAATTTTGCCACAATCTATCCACTGGATCTTTAAATTGGCAGTTAAAATACATTCGTATGTACTGAATGATAGGCCTAGAATATCACAAATGTCATTAATTATGTCCATTTATCTTCTCATGAATGACTTTATGCACTTTTTAAACATTTTCATTTGTTTCATCAGTCCATCTTGATGATAGGTGACCTGAATACTCACAATCCTCAACCAAAATTTGTGTCCTATCCATATTATCATCACCATCGCTAAATGCTTGTTTAAGCATTTTGTAAGTTTCCGAAGCTGCTGTCCCAATTTTATGGCATCAAGCATTACTTTGATGTTTCATAATAATAAAAAAAAATAGACTTTCATATTCAAAATTCAATATTAATAATTATATAACAATAATAATTATCCAAAATAATTATCAATATTAATTATGTAAAAAAGAAAATGTAATAAATTTTCAATTTACCATATTTAATATAATTCCAAAACAAAAATCAATATTCACCTGTACTTAAATTAAAAAATTAGAACTGACTGTCACTTCTGTCACTGGCAATTCTCACTGTATGAATGCTGTGTAAGCATTCCCCTTATATTTCAAAATTATTATTCAGTATTGGATATAACAAAGAAGTGGTTAGAAAGTGTTACAAGTGAAGGTGCTTAGAATTGAAAGTAGGTCAACCCAAAATCTCGGATGTAGTAAAATTAGGGATTAATGGTATCACACTTTTAATAAATACTGTATACTGTACGCATACAACTAAAAAGGAACCCATTGCCAGGGGACATAATGACTCATATGCCCTTTGTGTAATGTAAATTGCAACTGTGCCCGCTTAAGGGTAAAGGCGACTTTACTGAGCAAAAATACAGACTGGGTAATTTCCACAAAAGAGAGTGAATTTCGATGAATTTTGGAGGCTGCTTTATTGATGTTAAAAGTTCGCTTTATTGATCAATTAAAAGTGTCAACAGACAACTGATACATATTTTTTATAAAATATGTATTAGTTGTCTGATACATATTTTTACGAATTTAAATGCATAACAAAATATTTTAAAAATATATATATGTAGGAAATAGTCCTAAATGTTTGGAAATAATTCATTATGATTATTTGTGCCCGAACATCATTCATGTTACCTGGCCAAGCCCAAACATCCTTCTTGTTACCCGCCCCAACCCAAGGGCTAGGCCCCCATGCAGACCTCTAGTTTCCAGATGCCACGGTTTGTAGACCCAAAGTCTTTTCTTGTAAAGGTACTCTTTTGAATCCCTAATATTGTTGCTGTTCTTAGTAACTTCCAACATATCGACATCCTCCCTAAAATGAGTCTTCCATTCTGTATGCTTAAGATGTGGCCTAACCATTGCTGAAAAATTATTGTATATCACTGATAAAGCCCAATGAGTGCTGCACTAATAGAGAATTTCATGTCTCATTGCACTATTACCCCCAGTCTGAGGATTCTCATCCATATAATGGGCCCTTAACCATAGAAGAGTTAAAACAGCTCTAACTCTTACCAAAGCAAGTGCTTCTGGACCAGATCTCATCCATTATGGACAAGATCTGGTCTCAGATCAAACATCTGTCAGCAAATCCATGGACCAGCTGCTCTTTCTTCATGTATATTAGAAACTGCTCTTCTAGAAAAAAAACATGAGTTTTTGTCTAGAAGAGCAGTTTTTTAAGTCTCCAGAAACTAAACATGAGTTTCATCACTTTAGCAGCTCCAATAAGCAGTGTTGGTATTACACTGGTTAATGAGTGTTATCTACCATTTGCCTTGTAACATAGAGGGGGTGGCATTCTGCTCTGAGGTGTGGACCACACCCCGACCATTGCTTGCATTAGTTCACACCTGGGTGGTCACCTCCAATATACTAGGTGCAGTATTTCAGGACCTACAAACAAGGGTAATATCCATGGTTATTAACAGCCTTACCATCTTGAAGGTGCAAGCAGAGGATTTGGTAAACTTGACTCATATCACCTGAATTTCAGTTCCATCCATCAACATTTTAGACAAAAATTTTAGTCTAAAATACTGAATTTTCATGCAATCTGGTGAAATACTGATGATACCAAGGCCCTCCAACCTTTGATAATACTACTGTCATAAGTAAGGACTAAACTGGGAATGGACCAGCCATGATGAAGTTGCTGTCCTGGGCAACCACACCCCCATTTCAACCTGTTTCATGCAGCAGCATGTTCAGGAGGCAACCAGAGGGAGTAGTAGTCTTGATCTGATTATCAGTAGTGATTCTTCATGCATTAAGAATGTGCAGTTAAAGGAACCACTAGGTGTCAGTGATCACGGTATGCTGATGTGGGATTTACTCAAAGAGGAATACCAAGAGCATGGTGTGCAAACTGCTGATGCCGGCTACAGCTAGTCTGGTCAGTGTGCAGCGGTGCATTATCCTATAGGTAAAAAAGACATCTGTCTAGGGCAGTGATCAGAGGGGAACCAAAATC
The DNA here is from genome assembly GCF_048544385.1 of Mastigoproctus giganteus. NCBI lineage: Eukaryota > Metazoa > Arthropoda > Arachnida > Uropygi > Thelyphonidae > Mastigoproctus > Mastigoproctus giganteus. The sequence goes on along the minus strand of NC_143577.1, from coordinate 115,829,806 downwards.
ATTGTTTCAAAAACTTGTTGCTATTTTTTACTAATATTTTCAAGTGATTTTTATCAGAAACTGAACTTTCTACCTGCCAAGGTCATTGAACTTTACTTGAAGATTAATTTGAAAATTGCATTTTTTTCAAAAATGGTTTTACTGATTTTGATTAAATTTTATACAGGAAACCCTTGATTAATGCGGTTTTGAACAATGCGGTTTTAATTAGTGCGCAAAATTTTTTTGATACTATCCCCTTAATATATGCGTTATCAAATTTGATTAGTGTGCTGTTTTTTTCTTGCGGTGCTTGGCAACTCACAACGGCGCCTAAAGCGGCAAATACGTGATACGCACTTACCAGGGTCTTCTAACTTAAATGAATGGGAATCGACTCCAAAATGCTCGACAGCAGCACCCCATACCACTCTGAAATTGAAATTTGCTCTGGTAACTCATATTCTTTTATTCTTTTATTATTAATATTAAACTTCTTTAATATTATGATATTAAAGAAGCAGTTGAGAACATACACAAATCGTGGGAAGAAATGACGAACAGCTGCATGAGAGCTGTCTGGCAGAATCTTTTGCCTGAATGCGCAAATGATATTTGCGGTTTCATTAATCCTGTCAACAAAGTTATTGATGAAATTACTACAATTGGAAAAGACCTCGGCTTTGAGGAAGTAGATTCAGAAAACGTTAGAGAATTATTGGAATCGCATTCAAAAGACTTAAGTAACGACGATCTTCTTGAAATTGGGCATCAACATGCATACGAGGAAGAAGACGAAAATGAAGCAGAAGAAAAGCAATTTGCTCCCAAAGAAATTTCATTCAAAAAACTTGAACTATTTAATACACTTTAAAAAGCAAAAGAACTCATACTAGAGATTGATCCAGATGCAGAGAAGCATGAACGTTCGTTGAGGGTTAGATAAGCAAATTGATTGTTATCGCAAAATCATGGAGGAAAGGAAGAAAGCTACCACTGTTCAATTGAAGTTAGATAAGTTTTTTTTGCAAAAAATAAAATTTAAATCATACTATCTTTTTTAAAATTTATTCCTTAATAATTTAAGAACTATGCAGTGCATTATAGGTATGTATTGAGTAAGAAAAAATATATTTTTACAATTTCATAATTTTCAAGGATTCATTATAATTATTCCCATTGTTTCTTAAGTTTGATTAGTGCGGTTTTAATATGTGCGGTATATTTCAAGGATTCATTAACCGCACTAATCAAGGGTTTCCTGTATTTAGTTCTTCCTTAAATAGTTCTGTTAATTGAAAAAATAAAGACTGCCTTGTATGGCATTGCTGATGCCCTTATGCTTAAGGCAATATAATAGCAGGGAGAAGGTATCCACAATCTTATCAACCAGCCTTGAATGAATTCCAAGCAGAACTGAGGTGCAGTGGAATTCAGCAGTTTTTGATTTTAATGAGTGTAAGAAACATTAAATATTGAGTGACAGAAGAACACTGAGAGCTAAACTTAGTTCAGTTCTCCATGTTCTTGTTACTCAATATTTAATGTTGATGAGGCCCCCTTTTGCTTTAGATGGAGCCCCCAAATTCCATTGTGTCTTGGGCCCCATGAAGTTATAATGCAGTACCGCCAGTGTGGGACTTAATACAGAGCTGCACTGTGTATCCACAGAGCAGACCCCCCCCCACCGTATAGAGCACTCTGACCCTATGACTTTCTTCCCCACCTCATCACAACTTTTTGCCTGGTGAATCCTACCACTAGAAGCCTTTTACTTTTCCCTAACAGTCCCCACTCGTGAGGATGGGCTTATCCCACAGGGATACCATTCTATTCCTTTAACTTCCTATTTCCAGGTAGACAGCCATCCTATTGTCCATCTTAATCTTCATCTGTTCCCTCCCTCTTCACTGTCACCCCTTTCATACTTTATTCTTCTACCAGTTTCCTCCCCCCCCCCCCCCCCAAGGCCTCCCTGGCAAAGTCATAGTCCAGGATTTACCCCTGCCAGAGTAGTACAGGTAGTACTATACCTGGCTGCTTCCACGAGGGAAAGATGGGTAACGTGCAGCTCCTTTTGGGTCTCCCCTGGCTAAATGCTGGAAGAATGACAGATGAATACAACCCACATTACACTAAGCAAACTAACACTGAAACGTACACTATGTCTAACATACAGAATTTGTAGCATCAGAATGTATAATAACACTTTGGAATTTATCCCTAATTTGTAGCTGTGAAAGGTGTTGTGTATGATATGTGTCTTTTGTATGCAATAAAGAGCTCTTTTAATGCACAGTTTGTAGGGGAACCCCCAGTGCTGCTTGACAATATACACAATGCATAATGTCCTTTCTGTACACATTGTACTCCCCGTATTCAAACTCTGCATACCTTATGTCTAAGTGAAACCACATCTCTGATATATCTCCGCAATGTCTGTATTTGATGATGTAATCAGTAATTAACATTTAAATCTGCCAAGTTAAGGAATGAATGTGAAGGATATTGTTGGTAAGTGAAATAAGAATAATAATAATCATAAAACGATAATAATAATATATCACCACTTCTATCCTATCCTATATAAAATACAGCAAAACAATATTGAAGGTCTCATCTTATAGATTAAAGAAGTGTCACAGTTGTTATTGCCCTTTTCTGAGAAATTCTGATGTAATTAAACTTATTGCAATAATTAGTGACCTAACAAGATGGATAATCAAATTTATAATCTTTATCATGAAATGACTAATGTTAATGTGTTTATTTTTCTAGTTGGAAAAATTGATGAAACATAACTACTTCCTTCATATATCTGGGAAGGAAGCTTTCAAAGCATACATTCGTGCATATGAGTCCCATCATCTAAAAACAATATTCAATATCAGTACCTTGGATTTGACTTCTGTTGCAAAATCCTTTGGATTTCCAGTGGCCCCAGGTGTAGATTTGAGTATCCTTTATTGTTTAAAAATTTTTTTTTATTTTATAAAAAAAAAATCCATTCCTTCAGAGAGTGATCATTTTTTAAACATCACCACTGCTTTTATGCAGTTATTTTTTAATTAACTATAAGCAGCCATCTGGGAATTTTTAAACTGTGTAACAGAACATTCCGCTCCTGAAGATTACTAAATAGCTTAATGATTTATTTTTCATATACTTTATTTTGTTATAAGGTAAATTTAAAAGCACCAGGCATTAGAAAAGGTGTGACACCTAAGCAGTGGAATAATGCAAACATACTTTTGCTGCATAAGAAAGGAGATAAATCAGAAATTGGAAATTATAGACCAATTAGCTTGTTATCCCACATCTACAAGGGTCATTACAAACAGATAAGAAAGAATACTTGATGAGAATCAACCGAAAGATCAAGTTGGCTTTAGGACAGGATTCTCAACTATGGATCACCTTCACGTAATATCACAGCTAATGGAGAAAGCAAATGAATACAAAACACCATTATGCCTGGAATTTGTGGATTATGAAAAGGCATTTGACTCCATACAGCATAAGGCAATGCCTCGGACACTGGAAAGACAAGGCATAGACACCCCACATATTATGATTTTGAAGAAAATATATGAGAATGCTACCTCCTTTATTAGACTAGACAAAGACAGTAGGAAATTTAAAATCGAGAAAGGAGTTCGACAAGGAGACAATATCGAGGAAGCTTTCAGAAGATTAAGACTGGTTGCAGAAATAAGTCAATGTGAACAGAGTACCTAAACCATTTACGATTTGCAGATGACATTGTGGTTATAAGCCATGATCCCAAAGAATTAGAGGAAAATCTTAATCAGTTATGCACAGTTAGTAAGGATTTTAGGATTTTGGAGTAAAGATGAATAAAGCTAAAACAAAAGTAATGACAAACAAGTATGCCACCGAAAGGGCCATAATGATTGAAGGAGCAGTAATTGAAAAGGTGGAGTCATATACTTATGTGGGATGAGTTATTTGTAATAATGATAAATGGCTCGAAGTCAAGAGAAGAATAAATTTTGGATGGATAGCATTCAGGAAATATAGTCACATACTGAAGAGCAATATCCCAGTTTGTCTGAAACGTAAAATAATGAACCAATGTATACTCCCCGCCATGACTTATGGAAGTGAAACTTGGGCACTCACCAAAAGAATGGAAGAGAAACTGAACAGCGAAGAATGGAATGAATTATATTGGGAATCAGACTGTTAGATAAGAAGAGAAACACGTGGATTAGGCAGCAAACTCAACTAAAGGACATTCTGATCAAAACTAAAGAACTAAAATGGTCTTGGGCAGGACACATAGCTCGAAGACATGATGATAGATGAACTAAGAAAATAACAGAATGGTACCCAAGAGGAGCTAGAAGAAAACCTGGAAGACAACTGCGGAGATGGATAGATGAAATTCGTTGGTTTGTGGGTAGTAAGTGGATGGCCAGTGCTCAAAACAGAAGGAACTGGAAAGTTTCTGGAGACGCCTTCATCCTGCAGTGGATTGAAAATGGCTGATGATGATGATACATGATGTTCAAGTGCAAACTCTGGCATTGATGTAGGCAGCTGCAAACTTATGTGCCCTCAATTTAAATCTTTCGAGGGCATCCACCCTGTCCTTCAAGCTCTCATATAGGACCATTGTTATGGTCCTATATGAGAGTTGGTGCCTAATTTCCTCACACTCCTTAAGTTGCGCGCACACAGACATTCCTCTTGGCAATATCATGTCCCGTTCCAGATGCTCCACAAACATAAAACAAGTAGTGCATTTCAAAAGGCAGTGATTCAGAGGACAACTGCCCCCTCAGTTCTCCCCTGAGCCACAACACTCCCATTAGTTTGAGCCTTTTGCTTTGCTACTCTGGTCTGAATCATGATTTCTATTCAATTTCTAATAAAATTCCAATACAAAATAACTCTAAACTTATATCCCAATGCAGTTATAACACTATGTATTTCAGTATCGAGTATCATCTCTGAGTTACGTTATATGACTTTCTGTCTCCTGTCAAGTTATGTATTAATTTATAATGTTACATATGTAAAAACTAGGTCGTTATATGTATTTAGTTAAAAAAAGTACAATTTAATTGACAATGAAATTTAATAATATTAGTAAGTTTACTGATTAATTGATTTACTGATTTACTCGCTATCTAGTTTTCCGTTAAACCTTATGCTATTTAGTTCGGGGTGCATGTATTGTATAACAATGGCAGCAAGTTACGAACGGTAAATCTATGGACCCAAGGTAGTAATTACTTTCAAATTTGCGCTATCTAAATTCAGAATACACCACGGAGCTTGACTAGGTCTATAAGCTTTTTATAGAAAATAATTTAATCTGACAATTAAGTCAATAAACTGGCTAAATATAATTTAAAACTTAAAGCTTTCGTGGGAGCTGCAAAACTTGTCTATCACGTGGATTAGATACGCTTACTGATACTAAGTAATAACCTACAAAATTTAAGTTCAAATTAAACAAATACAAAAATGTTTAAACCTGCTTCTGTAAAATAAAGTAAAATTGAACCTTAACTTCACACCTCAGATGTGGGAATCAGCAAGAAAGCCAGACCAAGGAAACAAGGTCATCGTTGCACAACTTATGGTCTTCCACAGTCCAAGAAGAAAGTAGAGAAATCAATAATATATAAGCCTGTGGGTATTAGTAAAAAAAACATTCAGATGTGTCGATGACAAAAGCTTCAGCATTCCTCATACTCAGTTAATTTTTAATCATCTGGTGAAATTCATCCTTTTCCTTCGTTGCATATATTTTGCTTAATAAACAGAAAAATAGTTACCTCATGTAATGTTTTATTATTATTTTTTTTTAATTTTTTTTTTTAATTTTTTTTTTTTTTTACTTAATGGCTCCTCACTATATATTCAGGTTTTCAATTGAGTAAACTTCTGAAAACAAATAGTCAAAATTGAGTATAGCATTCGATAAATCAATCAAGAAAATTCGTTATAGAGGTATTTTGTTATACAGTGAATCATTTTTATTGGAAATTATCTAATTAGAAAATGAAAGTGAATCTACATTTATAATATAGAACGAATAGAATTTATAAAATGAATCTACATTTATAATATATTTTATTTAAATTACGTGTTTACACAATTTTCACAGATAAGTATTTCAAATTAAAAAATCCTGTAAATTTCATTTGCACAGTACAATTAAATAAGTCTAATTCTCAAAGAAAACTGCATTTATTCAGAGCATTAAAAACATTATCAGGAACATTTTTACAAAACTAGACCCGGACAAACCATTTTAAAATGGTCAATAATTTCTTCAGGAATTGGCTTTTCTATGAGTTGTTCTGATCAGCATCATCGTTTGCATCAGGCAAAATGCCCTCTTAATTTGTATCTTTGAATAAAATTACTTTGAAGGATGTTCTGGTCAAGTCAAAATTCTCTCAGGTTTGCAAGCAAGTAAACTGCAATTGGGGCTATTCAAGGCTCCATTCTGGGACTACTATTTTGGAACCTAGTCCTTTAGGACTGGATATCTCAATCTTTTGAAAATGAAAAAAATTATTGCTTATGTGAACAATTTAGCAATTTTAATTCCCGGTGCTACAAGAGCAATATTATAACAATCAACAAATAGGATTCTTCGAGATCTTCCTCAGGTCAGTCAAAAATAAGCTCACTACAAACACAAATGATATTTATGGCTAAACTAGATATTCGACATCTACCACAGATTAAAATAGGAAACAAATTCCTATTGTTAAGAAAACAAAATTGTTAGGTATCACTATTGACTCAAAATTAAATTTCATCCCTCATCTGACCAGTTTAGCTGGAAAAATTTGTAGATTTACAGGAGCTATTGTGAGGATATCTTGCTTGGAATGGGGTTTGTCTCGAAAAACTTTGAAGGTATGTTATCAAGCTGTCTTTCTCCAAATGGTGACCCATGCAGCTATAGCTTGGTTCTAGAGGGTGGGGACACCCAAATCTCAAGCTAAACTGGCCTCTCTTTAAAGACTGGTGTGTGTGCATGTGCACGTGCAGAACTGCCTCCACCTCAGCTCTACAGATTTTGGCAGCGGTTCTCCTTGATTATCATGTGGTCTTTAGGGGACTTACAGATTTAAAAAAAAGATTCCTGCTAATTTTTTCTCGGAATTACCATCAATAATAGTAAAAAAATAAAAACATTGTTTCAGTGAATTAAAAAGTGAGTGGCAGGTTTGCTGGGACACTAAGTTCTCATACCAAATGGAACATTCCTGTGAATAAAACAGTTTCAAAATGAGTCAACCTTGATCTGTTTACTTTGATAATTACAGGACACTGATCCCTTAATGACAAAAAAATTTTTTTTTTTTTTAAGTTAAACTTTAAGTGCACCCCAGGCAGTTTTTACATGGGAGTAACTTGCACCACAGATTGCCAAAAAAAAAATAATAAATGTGACGAAATGTCACAATTACATATTTAAAATCACTATATCTCAGCTTCTAGCATTCTGATTTTTAAAATTTATAATTCAATATGCCGAAGACTAATAATGAGCACTGTAAGGCATATAGAGCATGTATATGTGCAATGCGACCACCGAAATCACCTCCATTGAATACAAAGGAGAGATCTGTGAAAACTGTAATAAACTTGTAAAATATTAAACCACTGTAATAAACTTGTAAAACATTAAACATTTCAATTAACTTCTGCTATTGCATGCTTGCTTGGCACACACATTTTTTCATACTCTGGGATGGCCCTCCAGAGGATCCTGGCAACATCAAGTGGGTCAATCTGTTTTCAGACAGTTTGCCATTTACTGGGACTTTTTCACCTTCCCATGGTGTGGACGAGTTTCCAGAGTCATCTCTCCAGGTGACTAATGCTTCTGGGTAGCCATGTGGCCGGAACATGCACACTACTCACTCAAACCTACACCAATCACATTTCTGGCCCCTTTAATGAGATTTTTTTCACAGCAACATGAGATGGAGTTGAAAAGACGTTCCAGGTGCCGCCCTTTGCATATACACGTCCATATTTCGATACAGTTAGGCTGCCCAGGTAGCACAGTGGTGTCACTGTCTTTTCCACATCGGGTAGAAGAGGCCCAAGTTTGAATCCCATCAGAGACACCAGAAAGTTTTATGGGCCAAGTTCATTCTGTGACTGAGTTAAGTCGGTCTCAGGCATGTTATCAAGGTTCCCTCCACCCCAGAAACTGGTTTTTTGTCCAGCAAAATAGGCAAATCGACTAGAGACGTAATTCAACAATATACTACACTTGAGTAGCTGAATTAATATTCCGCGTGACCGTACAGTATTTTTTTTTTGGTACAGTTGCTCAGTCTTCCACTGTGCAACTGTACCGAATTGCATATTCGGTATCTTTACATATTTCTGTATCACAATATACTACTCGCATATAATATGTTATGCAGGCCCATTCCAGAACTAAAGTTTTGGAGCTACCCTGCGAAATATTATACAAGTCTACATTTCAATGCAGTTGCTCTTGATACATTAAACAAATCAGCTGTTATAATCGCCAGTGCTCGTGCTAAACATGACTAACAACTTGACCTCTAATTCAGACCGGGTCATTTTTTTTTTTTTTTTTTTCTACATTTTCATATCATCTCTAAATAAGCATCAGCTTTTATCACCTTTCCTGCATAGTATTACCTGCAACAAGCAGTCATCACTGCATGTTCATGTGTATGTCACATAGCCATTACAAAAACTACTTTCGTATTTGGTGTTTTCCAATGTTTTAGACCCTTGGAATAGCACAGTGGGTAGGAGCTCCATCGTTACCATACCAGATGGAAAGACCTGAATTCGAATCCCGTTGATAATGGGAGGAATTTTTATTGGTCTTTTTCACAACATGCTGAGTTAGTTGGTAACAGGCAACGATAGCATGGTTTTTACTCCTGGAAACTGGTTTTTCATCCATCGAAACAGAAAATCGACTTAAAAACACATGCAATTTGCAGACAGTTACACAGAGCAACACGGTGTTAGTTGCTGATGCTCCTAAAACAATTCCAATATTTTAGAACTATTGTAGGCACAAGTGCACAACACCCTTCACAGCTACAAACAAGGGGTTTACATGAAAGGATAACACAACAAACAGGAATGAAAAAATGGTATTGCTAATTATACAACTGTATGATTGAGGATTGGAGCACAAAAAATATACAGCCACTCCCCGATTAACCTAAGGGTTGCATCTTGCAGAACTCTACATAAGTAGGAATTCCCCTGTGCTTGTGCAGCACTCGCAACTGCTTGCTGAATTGATTGAATAAAAAAAAAGAAATGTTTGATGAACATGTGAATAGAATTATTTATTGTATTTATTCAATTTTTCATCTCGTGCACAGGGAAAATTACAAAAGCATGCAATTTATAAGATTTCAAAATTATAAAATTACAAAAAAAAAGAGGAGACAGGGGTAGTGTCAGTAAGTTTTAATTCTTGAGCATCGTTGCCAGAATCTTAGGCTGAGAAGTACGCCACTGCAGAAGGTTGAGGGCTATGGATATTTAGAAGGGGTCAGCCGCTCAACCTTACTAAACAATATATTAATCGATGACAGGACAGTGGCTTTTTTTATTTTCATCATAGATTTCTTTGTATCAAGCATATTCACCCCTCTGTTAACTTAAGAATCGTTCGCTGTCAGGATCCATCTCAAACCTCACCGCTGCCGATGCAATTTCATGAAATGCCATTGCCATCTCTCTGGTGGTGATGATGTGTCTTGGCTTCTCATTTGGTTCATCTTGAGCTTCGTCGGCATTTTCTTCTTGCACTATCGCTGCCTACAAGTCAGTATGTTATTCGTTAGATAATTCCTCTTCATCTGTTAACTTCACGTCTTTGGCAACAACCTCCAACTGAAGTAGCTCTGCAACCTTTACAATCTTATCTGTAATCTCTTTGTATGATTTGTCTTTTTCAAAGCCTTTTACTTTACATGCAGTGGCATATTTTCTTCCACACACCATTTAAACAACTAGTAATTTCTGCCCGGGCCTATTAATGTTTAAGATGCCGTGATAAATATTGTAAGATTTCCAAGTCTCAACGTGAAGTTTTCTCACCCTCTACTGCAGACAATGCCTGAGCAAATGTGCATAAATAATATGTATTTAAATCGAAATAACACCCTGATCCATAGGTTGGATGAGTGAAGTTGTGTTTAGCGGTAGAAATATGACTTGCGATCGAATTGAAACCTCTAGATGCGTAGGATGTCCAGGAACATTATCTAATAGAAGCAAAATCTTGAAAGGAACATCGTCTTGATATTTTTCAACCTCGGTAATGAAGCAATATTTGAACCAATTCTTAAATAGATTGTTATCCATACTCTCTTTCGATCTTAAAGGTACGGGTAGGGTGGCTTTATTGGTGCCCTTAAATGCACGAGGATTTCCAGAATGGTACACAAGCAGTGGTATTAATCTGTAATATCTTGCTCTATTAGCCCCAAGCAAGAGCGTGGCCATATCTTTTGAGGCCTTGACATCTGGCATTGTCTTTTCCTCTTTGACAATGTATGTGCAATCCAGCATTTTTTCCAATACAGAGCAGTCTCCACGTTAAAAATTTGCTGGGTTGAATAGCTGCCTTCATCAATTTTTATCAACACATCACAAAATTTGTCTGCAGCTGTAGAATCGGCACTGGCAACTTCACTACATACTTTAACGGTTTGGAAACCAATGCAATGCTTGAACCTATTAAACCACCCGTTGCTTGCCACGAACTTTGTTTAGGGTTCGCCCTACTTATCCCTTAATAGCTTCTTAAATAGTTCTTGCTTTTGCTTGAATGGCCATTGGACTCTGGCATTTCCTTTTGTATCTGCTTTTCTAGCTTCAGTATTGTGTCTGAACACTGGTTTGCAATCACTGTTGATCGTGTGTGTTGATTTTACATGTTCTTTTATACATGCACTGTCCTTTTAAATAGCATTCACTGTTGAAGCAGTGAGACCCAATTCCGAGCATAAATGACAAATTTTGTCCTGCTTCGTATCTCTTAATTAATTATCTTCATTTCTAAATCAATTTTGTTTTGTTTCCTAGTACTGCTGGCACTTGCACTTTCCCATCACCATTGTAATAAGTAAATAGGAATGAAGAGAAAAATTTTGATTTTTATATGATGGAAGATTTCAGTGAAGGGAACTCATTTCACCATAATATCGTACCGTACCCACATACCCATAATACCCACAGAATTCCAGTTATCGGTATTATCACAAATGCAATAAGATCGAGTTTACTACCCATTTATAATAGATTGTGCTAATGGAAAAGCCCAATAAAGTGTGAATTGTTTTTATTGTTTTTTGGTCTTGATCTCCAGAAATGTGCTTTACAAAAATATCACAAAACATTCAAAATTGATTCTTATAATGGGAAAATACAGTGATGAGCGAAAATATTATGACCGGCAATCTGTTATGCAAATTGAAGCAATTGCAGATGAACTATGGGTGCATGTGCAGGTTGTGATATGGTATAAATAACACCTGATTTTGAGCTCCGTTAATCAGTGTTACTCTTGTTCTTAAAACACGAAAGGTAACGTACGTATGCGAGTTTGATAAGGGGCAGATTGTAATGACCAGACAACTAGGTCAGCATATCCGAAATGGTGTGGCTAGTGGGATGCTCACGGTCAACCGTGGTTAGTACCTACTGAAAGTGGTCTGAGGAGGGAAAATCTGCGAACCACTGGCGAGGTGTTGGATGACCGCGGCTCATCGATGCTTGAGGTGGGTGAACTTCTATCCTGAATGGTATGTGGCAACAGAAGGGTGACTGGCACAACTTGCTGTTGATGTGAGTAATGTGTCAACACAGTATATTGAACCCTGCTGACAATGGGGCTGCGTAGCCACTCTGGGTGATGACAGTTCACTGGTGACAGCACCTACGATGGGCACGCGAGCATCGAAACTGGACCTTGAGTGATTGGAAGGTCATCTGGTCGAATGAATCATGTTTCCTGTTGCACCATGTGGATGGCTGGGTATGTGTGTGTGTCATTTACCTGGGGAAGTGATAGTGCCTGGATGCACTGTGGGAAGAAAACAAAGCAGTGGCAGTGTCATTTTTGGCGATTTTCTTGGGATACCCTGGGTCCAGTCATCCACGTGCCAGCCACTGATGTCTACCACCTACCTAAACATAATTGCTGACCACGTACAGCCTTTCATGGCAATGTTCTTCCCTCTGATATTGCTGTATTTCAGCAGGATAATAAGCCATGCCACACTGCCTGGATTGTTCTAGACTGGTCTGCGGAACATGAGGAAGACTTCCAGGTATTGGCCTTGCCTCCAAATTCCATAGACACGAATCCCATCGAGTTTCTGGTGGAACAGCAACTCTGATCTGTGGCATCTCAACCACGGACCTTAAAGGAGTTAAAGGATCTACTGGTTGCATGTCGGTTCCAGATACCACAAACCTAATTTAGAAACATTGTAACGTCCATGCCTCACTGGGTACAAGCCTTTTCAGCTGCACATGGAGGTTCATCAGTAATATGATGATGAAAGCATAGTGCAATTGCCATTATAAATACCACCTTTTAGAGAGATAAATAGCTTAGTAGTATAGCGAAATTTTTAGCTTCCAAGGACTTGGAACGAATTAGAACAAAAACAAAAAATTACGATATTTTCACAATACCTCCATTTATCCCTACAGATGAAAATACGTTTCCATATTTTTTTCAGTTTGCACCAGCCGGCAAAAACTTATATAAAGTCGAATTTGCGTAAGTCGGGGAGTTCCTATATATACCACAGTGAATGGTATGTGGCAACAGAAGGGTGACTGGCACAACTTGCTGTTGATGTGAGTAATGTGTCAACACAGTATATTGAACCCTGCTGACAATGGGGCTGCGTAGCCCCATTGTCAGCAGAATTATTTAAGTTTTTATTATTTAATTATTTTAGTTAGTAAGCAAAATTATTTTCCAGGGAGGAGTCCTTTTATAATGCAAACAGTAATATGAGCAGGCACAGAAAGGTTGGAACATGAGTGATGGATCCATGACAGTGGTAGGTCCTCAGGAGCAGGTTCTAATGTCCTGTGATGTGGGCCTGAGAAGGAAGTCGATGGAGGAAGTTCTGCCTATTTTTTTATCAACTGCGAGCTTATAGAAGTCGCCGTCCAAGGAGTATATGTACTGCACCATTTGCACATGTAGGAACCTATCAGATAACTTGAACCGGTTTGGAGTGGCCTGAAGGACCGGTTGGCCCTGCAGATGGATGATCCCAATCCCAAGAATCGGGATTGGGATTGTCCATAAGTCTGGTTCGGATATAATGCTAATCGTTTTTACATCAAAGATGAGTCTGTTCTCATAAATGATGGCAGGAAGACATCTGATGTTACGAGCTGCCACCATCTGGGTGGGCCTTGGTGCAGCTGGGAATCCAAAATTTCCATACAGCCTACTTCAACAACGAGAATTCTGCAAATATCCGTCTGATGCACTCCCTGTGTATGAAAGGATGCCTGTGGTAAAAATTATGACTTACACTCACTTAAACCTAATGTCTGATAAGCAGTATAGATTAACCAATGGCTGAGGGACAGGAGATGCTCTCAACACAGTACTTTGTCAAGAATAATGCTAGTAATCATGTGCTGGGGATCTTCCTGGACTTTGCTGGAGCATTTGATACCATCAACTGGAAGAGGGTTCTAATGCTATTGCATCTTTCAAAATGTCTATCTGCTAAATACTGTATAATATAGGTGTTTAGATACACCATAGACACTCTTAAGAAACTACAAAGTAGTTGTTGTAGGCATCATTTGCTCTTTCTCATATTGTGCTCTGCCTTCACAACGAGTTGCCATGATATTGCACTACTTCGAATAAGTAACGCTTCACTAATAGAGAAGGCTATTGTTACTTATTCTCAGTTGAGTACCACCACCCAGACAGCGCTGTTTCATGGCAATTTGTATGTATGTGAATATCTACTCGAATATCCACTTGTCCCTATTAGACTTGGAAAGCAAAAAGTAGAGGGAAAGTTATAGTAGGAGTGGAAGAGGAAATGAAACAGTGTAGAAGAATGAAAGGGACAATAACTCCTTCAACTCACACCACTCAAAAACTCAAACTCCTCGAATAGGCAACGCTTCCCCAGTGGAGAAGTCTGTTGTTACCCATTCTCGGAAACTCCGTGAATATCAGGCTCCCCAGACAGCACTGTTTCATGGCTATTGGCCAATCATCAGTGGGTGGGCAGGTACCCTGGTATTGCAGACATGACGACCCAGTTGTGAAGTTAATCACACAATATGAGAGATGCCAAGAGGTGTTGATGTCAATTTGACATTTGACATCAACACCTCTTGGCATCTCTCATATTGTGTGATTAACTTCACAACTGGGTCGTAATGTCTGCAATACCAGGGTACCTGCCCACTCACTGATGATTGGCCAATAGCCATGAAACAGCGCTGTCTGGGTGGTGGTACTCAACTGAGAATAAGTAACAATAGCCTTCTCTATTAGTGAAGCGTTACTTATTCGAAGTAGTGCAATATCATGGCAACTCGTTGTGAAGGCAGAGCACAATATGAGAAAGAGCAAATGATGCCTACAACAACTACTTTGTAGTTTCTTAAGAGTGTCTATGGTGTATCTAAACACCTATATTATATAGATACCAAACTCTTAAAGTATTATGCCTTGTGCATTTATTTATTTTAAATATGCTAAATACTGTGTAATGAAAGGTTTCTTCAGAAACAGGACAGTTTGTTTATGATCTTTTGGGACACTGGTACATGATGTGGTACAGGTGTGCCCACAGTTTCCAGTCTTTGGTGCACTGATGTGGAATTCGGTTTTGGAAACTGGTTTCACATAATAACCCAGCATATAAATATGATTGCCAGTGTTAATGATGCGTTTGCAGTGGGTGAATCTAGATCTCAGATTGAAATCAGATCAGGAAACCTGATGCAGGAATTGACAAAAGTAATTTTTAAAGGGATGTCTAGCATGTTACAGGCTCCATTTGTCAGATTTAAGGGAATCAGTTTACTATCGGTATAGTAGATAAAATAGAGGTTCAGCAATGATTTCAAAAATAACGTTGTCAGAATGGAGTATAAAAGTACAAGGCATTTATGCCAATAGGCTTCTGTTTGGTATCACTACAGAAAACAACTCGGAGGTGAGGAAATTGTTCTCTACTAAAAGTTTTAATGTTAAGGGTAACTAGAGCATGTCAAACTGTCTCAATGCCAATACTTCAAGTAATTAGTAGGAAACTGCTCATCAACTGAACTAATATATAGGCAATGTGATTCTTTCTGTGATGCATGATACAGGCCTCCATGTATATTAAATGATGCTAAATTCAATTGGGTTTGTCTGGAAGAATTAACTGTTTTCGTGGCTTACAGTAGCGGTTCTCAACGTAGGCCATATGGCCCTTCCCACGGGAAACAAGTTTTCTCTACTAACAGCGACTATGGGGTATGGTACAGAGAGCCATGAGCAAAAAAAAAAAAAAGGTTGAGAAACTGGCTTAAAGGAGAGTTGGGGGCTTTTGTACCAAAGTCAAGGATATGAGGACCATGGGTTGGAGTTCATATCGAAATTTCAGGCTAAATAATCTGAGAGAATATGATGTGAATTGGTTGAAATCACTAGAGAATTTTATGGGCCTCCAAGACTGCGAGATCGGTATTTAAAAGACGTTTAAGACATTGCTGTGTTTTGAAGCCATCTCCAGTTGGTGCAGACAGTGGCGTAGGAACGCCTTGGCATTGGGACAGGTGCCAAGGGCGCCACTGAGAAGCCACATCAGTGCAGTGCAAGCTATTTCGACACCCGAGACTAGCTGACGAAATGGCCCCCCTCTGATGTCGAATCAAGATGACAGCACAGGGCGAGGTGAAAATTAATTTTCACATGGCGATTCATGCATCCTTACATCTGAGTACATACTGCATAGCATCATATATCTATTTGCTGTCCAGAATGTAACTTTGAAGGGACCAATCAGTCGATCGCTTCATCAGGGCATGCTCGGATGCATAGTAGTTCGCAATCCACGCATTGTGTACAAACTGAATAAGTTATAGTGTTTTTGAGATTGCTATATAAACAGGTATTCGTGAATATTGTGGTTTATGTTTTAAATAAAACAAAGGCCAAATTAATTTTAGACATGCTACCAAAGAAAAAAAAAAGTGGACATCAGTACCACGTAGAAAGACTGCATAAAGAGGAAATTAGAAAAAACATTCCGCTAATTTACAAAACTGACTTACAATAAGCCACTCCAAACCTGAAAGTGACAAAGAAAACGAACATGATTCGAATGAAGATGAAACAAATGATGATGCCACTAAAATGGAAGTCCAAGAAAAAGCTAAACATTTGAAGTTATTTTAAAAGAATTAGAAAGTGTGGACAATAACCAACAACAGTTGGCACAAGAAAATGATGGCAGCAATAATATTAACATGAAATATGTAAGTCTGAATTTTAATGATCCGACCACATGGAACTTTAATACCCACAAAAACAGTTCTCTTAATGTGCAACACGGTCCCGAACATATAGTCTTAAATATGTATCCTGTCGCTAATGGCCGATGTTTCAATAATTTGTGGAAATACAAAAATGAAGGCATTGAAAAAAAGAGGAAATGGTTATTTTATTGCAAAAACAAAGAAAACAATGATTGTTTTCCGTACCTCTTATTTGTATTTGGTACAAATAACTTCCATTTTGCAGCTCAGATTGATTTAAGGATTGGAAACATCTAAATCCAAACGTTCTTTTTCATGAGAATTCATTACAACACAAAAAATTTCACAAATGGAAATTATTAGAAAAGGGTCTTCAAAAAGGTGGACGACGCTGCACAAGCAGCACTAAGAAGCGAAATTTTGAAATGGCATCATATATTGAAATGTATATTGTTCTGTGCTTAAAATAATTTGGCATTTTGTGGACATGCTAGTAATATCGATACCGAAGAAAAAAATTGTGGCGTATTTTTAAACTTGATAAAATTTGTCAGCCAATTTGATGTTGGTATGAAAAATGCTCTGGAATCGCATATTAAACACCACACTAATTATTTATCTCCAGAAATTCAGAATGAATTTATTAATTTGCTAGCAACAAAAGTACGAAGTGAAATAATAAAAGAAATCGAAATAGCTAAATATTATAGTATAATATTTGATAGCACTCCAGATGTATCACACAAAGACCAATTAACGGAAATCATTAGGTATTTAAAATTTTCAGACAATAAATATACAGTTGAAGAATGGGTCATTGCTTTCATAAACAGAAAAACCAGAGCGGGAATTGCATCAGAAATTAAGGAAAAACTAATTCAGACGACCTATTAATTGAAAAAATACATGTTCAAAGCTACGATAATGGCGCCAATATTTCGGGAAAGTACTAAGGTGTCCAAGCTATGTTTCAAAAGGAGAATTCCCTTGCTTGGTATATTGCATGTTGTGCACAAAATCTTAATTTTGTAGGCGTACATGCAGCCAGAATTAACGCAGATGTCACATTTTTTGGAACTATACAGTCATTGTACAATTTCTTCTCTTCGTCCACTAGCAGATGGGAAAAACTGTCATCGGTCATAAAAATCAGCCTGAAGAGACATACCGATACAAGATGGTGTTCAAAAGTAAATGCCATACGTGCCGTATATGGACAACTCGAAGAAATTATTTTAATATTAGACCAAATGAAAGATGATTATTTACTTGGTGACGGGCGTCACCAAGTAAATAATCATCTAAAGATAGCAGAATACTTTCATTTTTTGAGTGGCGAAGCGTTCCATTCAATGACATGTGAGGATTTAGAAACTAAAGCTATTTTATTGTCAGAAAAATACCCTGAAATTAATCAAGACAAGTTTAAAATTGAAATTAAATGCTATAAACACCAAACAATTGAAATATTAGAAAACAAAAATCCCAGTACAATAATAACATTACTTTGAATGTATTGGCTAAATGGGAGTTGCAAGAAACCTATCCGAAGAGTGAAATGGCTCTTAAAATATTCCTTACAGTGCCAACAACAGTAGGCACTGCAGAAAGGAGTTTTAGCAAGTTAAAACTTGTTAAGAATTATTTAATTATAAAATTAGAATTATTAAAAAAAAGCCGTGAAATAGGGTTGAATTTGAAAGTGTCTGCAATTCTGCCCAGACACGATAGGAGGGAGTATATGATGAGAGCCCTGTCGATCAATTCGGCCCTGGAAAGATTGTGCAAGGCTCAAGGGGTAGAATTTTTTTCAGCCTGGACTGTACTTGTTAACAGGAGAGATTGCTTCTACAGGGTTGGGATACACTTCAATAGAAAGGGTGCAAGAATATTTGCTGATGCTATCGAGGCAGTGTTAGGTGGGTCGGAAAACTGCTAGCTAGGGGGGAGACAAAGACGAATAGATTAACAGTAGCCACTGGCAGAGGTGAAAGAGATTCTTGCACTGCTTCTATTGGAATGAGCAGAAGCCTGAAAAACAAGATGCAGGATATTTCAGAGACTGCTGGGAGTCATTGCGGTACAAGTAAACATGGGTTGTGTTAGGGTAGCTAAGAATAGAAATAGGTGCATGTATACTTGCGTGTACACCACTGCTAGGAGTTTAGTAAATAAATTTGATGAATTTGAGGTATTGCCCAAAACATCAAAGGCAGATATTGTTGGGATATCAGAGACGTGGTCTCACACAGATATAAGGAATGCAGAACTGGAATTTGGGGAGTACAATGTCTACAGAAAGGATAGACTGGATAGGAAGGGAGGAGGGGTTATGCTGTTAGTTAAGAAATACATAAAATCCAAGGAAGTGAAGCCAGTGGACATCGCTGGACAGTGCAGTGTCGAGTCAGTTTGGTGTGACATAAGCATTGGGAGATCAAAATTGAGAGTAGGAGTGTGCTATAGGCCTAATGACTCTGATGAGTATAATAAGAAACTGTACAGGGAAATAGAGTGGGCCAGTAAATCAGAGAGTCTTATAATGGGAGATTTTAATTTCCCAGATATTGACTGGAATTTGGGGGCTGGTCACTCACACACTAGCAAGGCTTTTATGGATTTATTGGATGATTGTTTTCTACATCAGCATGTTCGGGAGGCAACTAGAGGGAGGAATACTCTTGATTTGATTATCAGCAGTGATTGTTCATGCATTAAGAATCTGCAGATAAATGAACCATTAGGTAGCAGTGATCACAGTGTGCTGAAGTGGGATTTACTCAAAGAGGTAACTACCATTAGGGGTAAAGGGAAGGGTTATTGCTTTCGTAAAGGCGACTACGATGGACTGAGACAGTATTTAAATTCTATACAGTGGGACCAACTGATGATGTTACCAACAGCAAATGCAAAATGGGAAACATTCAAAGAACTTATCTTGGAAGCTACTAGGCTTTACATACCAACTAAGAAATATTGTTCAAGGTTTAGGCCTAAATGGATGTCAGATGAACTGATGAGGCATATGGCAGAAAAGAAACATGCATGGGATACATACAAATTAACACATGACACAAAAGCCTATGATAAATACAAGTTGATCTGTAACCAAGTTACAAAGGAGGTTAGGCAGGCGAAGGCAGATTACGAGAAATCTTTGGCAAGGGATGCAAAGAAAAACAGCAAAGAGTTCTTTACTTAAGTAAACTCTAGAATGAAGGGGATGAATCAGATTGGTCCACTTGATATCGATGGGTCAACTGTTGATGATTCTGCTCAGGTAGCTAACAAACTAAATGAATATTTTGCATCGACATTCACACATGAGGAGTTATTTATCGAGGGGAAAGCCAGAGGTGTATTGAACTCTAGCAGTAAGCTAGAAAATCTTGTAATAACTTAGAGTAAAGTGGAGGAGAAATTGTTGAAGATAAACACAAGAAAGGCACCCGGGGTGGATGGGATCTATCCAGTTATATTAAAGGAGGCAGCAGAGGAAGTAAGCAAACCCTTAGCCATAATTATGAGAGCTTCCTTGGACTCAGGAGAGGTACCCACAGACTGGAGATGTGCAAATGTCACCCCAATTCACAAAGGAGGATTAAACGCTGACACAAGTAATTATAGACCTGTGAGCTTAACTTCTGTTCCAGGAAAATTAATGGAGGCACTGGTTAAAGAAGCACTGCAGGATCATCTAGACAAGACTTCAGTTATAGCTCGGACACAGCATGGTTTTGTTAAGGGGAAGTCTTGCCTGACCAATTTGATTGGATACTGTGATGCAGTCACAAAGGAACTGGATGCAGGAAATAACTTTGATATTATATACTTGGATCTTAGAAAGGCTTTTGATACTATTGCACATGGAAGACTACTGCACAAATTGGAGCAGTGTGACATTGGAGGCAAATTGCTGTTGTGGATAAAGGGGTGGCTGAGGGGGAGAAGACAGAGAGTGGTAATCAATGGGCACTGCCCGTCGTGGACTAATGTTATTAGTGGAGTCCCTCAGGGCTCAGTGTTGGGTCCATTATTGTGTTCTGTATTCATAAATGATATTGATGATGGTATATCAAGCTTAATGTCGAAGTTTGCAGACGATACAAAGGTAGGCAGGTGTGTCAAGGACACTACTGACACTATGCTGCTTCAACAGGATCTGGAAAGGTTGAGCAGATGGGCTGAGAGGTGGGAAATGAAGTTTAACATTGACAAATGTAAAGTACTACACATGGGAAACAGCAACCTCAGAGCAACGTATAAACTCTGTGGTACTACACTGACAGTGGTAGAGAATGAACGGGACCTGGAGGTTGTTGTGCAGGCAGATATGAAGTTCTCTGAGCAGTGCAGACGGGCTGCAAGGGTAGCTCATGGTGTATTGTCAATGATATATAGGAATTTTTCTAGCAGGGATAAGGAGGTGATTATTCCCTTGTATAAGGCAATAGTCAGGCCACACCTAGAGTACTGTATACAGGTCTGGAGGCCTCATTTCAAGAAGGATGTAGAGCTGCTGGAACGAGTACAGAGAAGGGCAACAAGATTAGTGAATGGAACAAAGGGGTGCTCTTACGAAGAAAGGCTTAAGTTTTGCAAATTACAGTGTCTGGAGACTAGGCACCAGCGAGGTGATCTGATAGAGGTGTATAAAGCCTTGAATGGTTTGAGCATGCTCAATGCTGATGGGATTCTTCCTCTCGCTCAGAATAATCACCTGAGAGGGCATAAATTCAAATTGGAGAAAGACAGATATTGGATAGACGTGAGGAAATTTGCCTTTAGCCAGCGGGTGGTTGGTTGGTGGAACAGACTTCCATCCCTTGTCGTGGAAGTTGATAGCCTAAATAAGTTTAAGGCTCAGCTGGGCAGGTATTTTGAACGAACAGAGGGGTGAAGTGGAAGTGGTTTTTTTTTTTTTTTTCTTTTTTTGGCTGATGCTGCCTAAGCTTGCTTTCTTGCATCAAATGCCTCTGATAATGCTAATGCTAATGCTAATTTGAGATCGACATCAGGACAAGAACGCACATCACATCTATGTCTCCTTTCAATTGAACATGAACTTGCCAGCAAAATAGACTTCGATGAAATTATCACAAATTTTGCTAACACTAAAGCAAGAAAAATTAAGCTTCGATGTAAGTTAATAATTTTATGTTCATATATAATAACTTTGTGTACCTATCCATGTGAATCAGTGATTTTATGTATTTCTTTTGTATTATTTTATTATTAAATAAGAGAAGTTTATTTGTTTTACATTATATATAAACCAATGATATTGTTTACGTTTCAACTCAATAAAACAATGATGAAAATTCAGTCGGACCTCTATATAACGAAATCGATGTTCGCTTACAAAAATTCATTAAACAGAAATTTCGATATAAAGAAATATGACCTTTTCAACAATTAAAAATAATTCAACATTCAAAAATACGGTACAATCAGAAACAAGTGGAATAAATACATTTTCTAGCAATTGAAAACAATTAATTTGTTAATACATTCATATTAAGAAACGATTTTTTCATTCGTACATACTAATTAAGAATTATTTTGCTCATCAATTAGGTATTATTTTGCGAAATATTTGGCTATCTTTTGTTGTACACTGGATTTTATTGTACATCGATAATTAAAAAATGTTCGTATTTGTTTTATGTTTTCTTTACACTGATTTTCTTTACACTGAAGGCCTCACAAAATTACAGAAGTTGCCAACATTTGATGTTTAAGTTTAATATGTTGCCTCGGAGTACTCGGATATTCAACTATTCACTACTGTGACCATGTAAACAGGGGAAATATAAGGCAACGTGTGGGAGATTCACTTCCACGAAACAGATGACGAAACCGCTTGTCGGGATAAAGGAAACCCACTCTCTTCTAAATCTCTAACAGGGTGAGAGCCTATTGACCGAATGTTTTTGTGGAAATGTAAACTCTGTAACATTATTTGAAGGGTCTAGTAATTATTAATTATAAATTCAATTTGTTGACAATAGGTCGTGAGATGCACAAGCGAAAATGTACTTTCACGGACACGTTGAAACAAGAATTCCCTTCCTAACTGAAAGTCATGACGTTAAAGGTAAAGTTTGAGGCACAGTATGTACAGCTGAATTTTCTATTGAACATGGTAGTCGTTCAGATATTACACAGCACACCGATAAAAAGCAGCACAAAGAAGCAGTTGCAGAAAAAAGTGCAAGCCGTAAACTAACCTCTTTCATGACAAAGCAACAAGATGTAAATGGTGAATGGAAACGTCTCGCTGCACAAGAAGGATTGCTGGCTCTCCATAGTATCAAGCATAACCATTCGTTTAGATCAGTGGATTGCACATCTACCATCATGCGAAACTTATTTTCGAAAAGATTTACATGTGCAAGGACAAAATGTGAAAGCATAGTTGTGAATATACTGGCTCCTTTTGCATTTCTTTTGTGAAGTGATAAGTGACTGTTATGGTAGATTCATCAAATCACTCAAGCCTGAAGTTGGTCCCAGTTTTGGTTTTTATACCTACGAAAGAAGTACAAGTGAAATTGTTGGAATTCCAATATCTTGTATGAGAAACGTCCGAGATATTAGTGGATCACATTCTGTCCATATTGGAGAAATATAAATTAACCAACAAGATAATAGCAGTTAGTGGTAACAACTACAACGCCAGCTTCGGCGGCATTGCGATCAAAAGGCAAGAATAATGTCTTTCATAAGTTAAGTAAGAACATGAAAATGAACACCTTGGGAGTAGGCTGTGTTGCACATATCGTGCGTAACGTTTTTCAAACAAGTGCAGATATGTTGCCAGTTGATGTGGAATCAATCATTAACAGTGTTTCAACGTTTTCCTGCTTTCACTATTAGAGTTGAGGCACGGAAAATCCTGCAATTTTGTTGAAGTGGAATACAAGCAACTTTTAGGAAGTGGGAAGACTTTATGGCTTTCCAGCAGTGGAAAGAATGATCGAAATGTTTGATGGTCTCAAGTCATATTTTCTACCACAAGACAAAAGCCTCTTGAGGGAGTTTGAGTCTGTAAATGAACTTGAACCTTCTCTGGTTCAAGTTCATTCACAGCCAGCTTAAAATAAGTAATAACACTATCAAAAAGATTTTAACTAGAGGAAATTTGTGTCAGTGAAGTGGCACAAGAACTGATTGCCCTGACCAGTGGCGGCTCGTGACTCTGATATATTGAGGTGCTGCTTCTTAAAGTTACATTAAATTTCCTCGGTTATAAGACATGTAGACATAGATGGTAATAATAATAAGCAAGTTAAAAATACTACAAAACATTAACTGGACACTTGCCATTAACAGACTTGGGTAATCTCGAAATTTTATTTAAAAATAAAATCCATTCTTCGGTTTTTATTTGTTGAAAATAGATTAATAACTTTTTCATTCAAGTTTGGTGCACTGTTCAAATTGGCACTGCTCGCTCGGCAGTTCTTTTGACTCGTTTTATCACCTCTAAAATTGCGTATTGGCAACCTGCCAACAAAGTACTGTATTGACTCAACCACTGGGTCCTTTTTTTTTTTTTTTTTTTTTTTTTTTTTTTAGGAGCATTAGCAACTAAGGCCATATTGCTCCGGGATATGCGGTGGTCATTCTCTGACCTTTCCGCATTCTCCGTATTTGGTGGTGACGGGCTCGAACCCCGGTCTAATCAAGAAGCGTGTGCTATGCACTGCTGCTCCTTCCCACCTGGCTACGGAGGCGCCCACTGGGTCCTAAATGTGGAACTGCGTAGCGCACAGTTCCACCTGCGGTTAAACTTCAAAGTTGAAAACGATCACAAAATTTACTTACTCAGTTTACTGTATATTTAGATTTAAAAAGCTGGGGGTGCTGCTTTTTAAAGTGCCTACCAACGAGCCGCCCCTGGCCCTGACAGAACAAATGCTCAATAGAAAGGAGCAACTTTTTTTTTTTTTTTTATATCTGCTGTCGTGGACCTCAAAAACCAACTGATAGACGATGGTTTCATCAGAGATGTTGAAGTTACTGAAACTGTCAACAATTTCTATGATACTTTCCTAGAATGCGTGGAAAACTGGGCCAAGTCTTTTTCAGAGCTGACTTTAAATGAGTTTTTTAAATATCTCTCCACTTTGGTGTGTACAACAGTGTATCTAAAACATATTCAAAATTAACACCAGCGTACTAAAATTAATAGATAAAGATGAGTTATTAATGAAGTGAATCATGTGATGAATATATTTGAATCTTAGATTGATTATTGGAAGAAATATGTTGTGACGACTAGCGAGAGGTGGACTGAGACAATTCAGACAATGAGAAATGAAGACATTAGTTTTGGGAACATAATACTCATTGTGAGTTTTGTGTTAAATTATTATATTAGCGTTACGCCTAATTGATTACATAAACCCGTATTTGTGTCTGTAAATTTCGTGTTCTCTGGTCGATTTGCCTGTTTCGCTGGACGAAAAAACTCCAGTTTCTGGGGTAAAAACCTTGTTATCTACGCCTGAGCCCGACTAACTCAACCACGGAGTGAAAAAAGCCCATTAAAGTTCCTCGCGTCATCGACAGGATTCGAACCCGCACCTTTTCCAACCACGGTGTGGGGAGGGTGGAGACAATACCACTGTGTTACCCGCACAGACTTAAGTTTTGTGTTAGGAATACCAGGCACAAATGCATCATTAGTGAGGGCATTATATCTAATTTATGTCTACCCTTTTAATTTAGCACTACCAAGTAAGCCGACCGGGCTAGCCGGATGGGTAAAGTGCCTGCCTGGCAACCCAAAGGTCGCGGGTTCGAATCCCGCCTCGGGCTTGGATTAAAGTACTGCAAAAACCTTGGAAGGTGCATTATGGCCACAGAAGCCGATGCGCCAACAACTACCAAAAAAAACCTACCAGGTGTGTGTTATTTGTTGGTTACCGTTCATCAAGTGTAAGACTTACATTTTACTGCATTAAAACAGCTTCCACTTTTATGACCATTCTTCAAACCTGTCCAAGTGTTCCGTCATAAAATATCTTCTCTAAAGAAAGATCGTATCCATAAGTTTCGCTCTGTGCAACTTACGAAGAAGAATTTTCTTATAATCGTCGCATAAATTAGCCCTCGCTCATAGCTAAGGTTGCTGTTCATCTATGTCATGTGGAAAAGACTTGCGTTCGATTCCCTTTGGATTTGGATTTTTTTTTTTTTTTTTTATCACTTTCCCGGAACGGTAAACAGCGACACCATCCATTGTTCTACCCGCAAGAGTCAAGTGTTAAGATCCAGTGGGTTTTTTATTTTTTTATTTTTTATTCAGCCTCCCCCTTCTTACCACATTATTTTTACTGCCCTGTATTCCTTTCTATTCTGCAAAGATCATTGATTGCCTACATTAAAACTCCATTATTATGGCCACATATTCCTTTCAAACGCTATGGGTAACTCTCAGACCCTTGAACGGGAACAGCAGGGGGGAGAGAGAGAGAGGAGAAAAGTTGCTAAAAAATAAATAGTCTGGAATTTGAATATTGCTGTATTTTACTTACCTGGCGAATTTTTTGATTGCCTAAAATCTAGTCAATCAAAAAATTCATGTAAGTAGAATATAGCTATATTCAAATCCATGCATATAACAAATTCCCGATTATTTAGCCGTAGATTGATACGATCAATAACGATACCCAGTTTGCGATTGCAGTATTGCATTGTTAACCGCGCCACTCTCAAAACACCCGCTTGTTGTTGTTGTTGTTGTTGTTATGGGGTTTCGATGGCGCATAAGCTGCTTTGGCTATAATGCTCCTACACCTGTTTGTGATTGCGTTGTCTAATGAAAATCAACCAAGGACTGGGTTGGAAATATTGTATCTAGAAAAACTCATGTTGCGTTCTTCTCAAAAGTTTACAAAAGAAATTTATTGACAAAAAAGTCCCTCTCTCTTTTGCTGTGCGAAAATCGCAACAGTCCCAAAAGGAGATAATATTGTGGTCGCCGGTACACACTCCTCTTTCGACGTTAAGAGAATTTAGTTTTTACGCTGTAAGCGCAAAGAAGGGCGCATTCTAAGACAATGAGGAATGACAGTGATGTATCCCTGTTGTTGACATTTGATTGACGAAGAAAAATTAATGAACAGTGTACACGGATCTGGTAACAATTTCAAAATTAATTTTACAGTGACAAGTTGCGTGAGATGATTCTTCTGAAAGAGAGTGAGGAGGGAACAAAAAAAAAAAATTATTATTAGGATAATGGTTGCCAGTGCCAAGGAAAGAATGATGAAATCTGAGCTCAGTTACTTGTTTGGCATTCAAAGAATATTTTATTTTCTCTAGTCATACCTTATATGTTCTGCTACCTAATAGTTAGGCTATTTTTATCACTATAGATTCAGTAATCGTCATGCAGTTCTTTTATAGGTGCTATATGGTAGTGACTAATTTCGATTTTTTTCCCTTCCTTTACATCTGTTCTTAATTAATAACGGAGGCCCACAATAGCTTTGAGACATGACTAATTATCTGTATCTTTTAGCAATTCGTAAATGTTGTGTTCTAAAATGACATTATTTATTTATTTATATATTGATCAATTATTTTTATAATGCATACAGTTTTTTCAGCAAACGTTTTATACCTTTTTATTCTTTTGAATAACATACACAAAATGCATGTTGATTTTATTATTATTTTTTTCTTCTTTTCTCTTTATGGGATTTTTTCCCACCCTATGATCAAGTGCATGGGATGTTGATTGTGTCCGGTTACTGTTATTATTACTGTTGAACCAGAAACTATCTGACTAACCTAAAGGTGTTCAGGATCGGGCTTTCTGGAGTTCCTTGTACGTGTTCTCTGGGAGGCATATTGCTGCTATTGATAGCATTCGCCGTATAGTCCAAGGAAGCCACAGGCTTTTCTGCACTGGTAAAAAAAGCAAAAAAAAAAAAAAAACCAAGTAGATAAGAAAATACAAATTATATGCTTCCCTCCTCACACAGCTAACTATCCAGTCGGCCTTTGAATTTATTCAAACTGTCGAACTTAAAATACCTGCTAGGGCAAATTTCCCAGCAATCAACGACTCACTAGCTAAAAGACTGACTAAAACTCGCTGGCTTCCTACAAACTAATTTAAACCTCAACTCCTGTAATTTGAATTTACGGCCCCTAGTTCTGGAATTCTTTATAACAGTGAGAATTCCACCTTCATTCATTTTAATAATCCCTCTTAGAGCCTTATAAACCTCAATAAATTCTTTATTGCTAATAAGTACAGAACATGTACTAGAGAGACAATAATACTCATGACGGCGACATGGCCAGGAGCTTTACATTATTTCCATTATTATTTTACATTATGGCCACGAGTTTTACAAATATTTACATATAAACAAAGTTTATATGTAAATATTTGTATATATGCTTTGTTAAATTTTTCCTGAATATTCCAGGATTGATTTTGATTTGTATTGTTGATTCAATCTTGTCAGGTGATTTTATGTTTTCCTGGTCTTGAAACAGTTGAGACCATTTGATTTGTCAAATCTTTTGATCAATAGCGCAAAATGTGTAAATATTTTCTAGTGTTATCTTAGTGTGTGTGGGACTTTGTCTCTCTCCCAGGCTAATCAACATAATCCTCTTTCTTACTGGCCTTCAGAGCTCATAGCTTGGACTATGGTTTGGACTCTGTGGCTTCGTAATGAAATTATAACTTTATACACCTGTGGGATATTTTTCTATGCTTTACTTAGTGCCTTACAGATTTTGTTTCGCTTCTGAGTGGAACTTTTGTATATAGTTTAATTATTTTGCAGTTGATGCCTTTTCCCTCTACTGGGTCTTCAGCGCCTGCGGAAATTTTTCCGCTACGGTCTCTGTGGCCTGTGTTTGGGAGCGTATCTGCTAATATTTAATAATAAGATTCTTTATTAACATAAATTTTATACAATAGTGATTCCTTACACAGAAAGCCAGAGGAATCTTACAATTTGTTGTTTTTACAAGTGATTTTGTTTTATAATAAAAAAATAAATAAATAATAATAATAATAACTAAATAATAATTAATAGATCAAAGCAAAGATGATAATCAAAATGTAAAAATGAAGTGGTAATTACAGCGAAAAAGGACTACAAGTTGAGCAGAACATGAAATGACATCGGTTAACTAACTAAGATCGGCACTTACATAAATGTCCTTTACAAACAGCAAGATAGGACAAGATGCCATCGCGATATGCCTTTTCTATAGTCCACAGGTCGATGTTTCTGTAACCGCTGGAGCCTTGAGCACAGGGATGGGGGTACTACGGAGATCTCTGCCTGGCAAACGCAAACCAACCGTCTTCCAGATGTTGATGTGATCCTGCTTAGCTGAGCACAGATGAAGGAATGATTTTATTTTTAGCATATGGGCTCTGTGGACTATGGGCGTATATTGCAGGTTGCGGCAGAGAGTAGATTTAGACGTTGTGTAGATCTGGTGCGACCACAAGTTGGCCCACTTCAGCACCCAGAATTCGAGGCCCTATAGTTTCCTGAGGCTGATTTAGTGTAGAATACTCCCTATACTGTACTTGCTTTTGTTGGATCCATAATGTTTGGATCTCTTGTTTGTGTAAATATGTTTAACTGCTCTCGTATCCAAAATGCTTGGATACTTGACTTTGTATATATGTATAAATATTGTTTCCTGTTTTTATGGTATTCTTAGTTTTGATGTTTTTGTTCTTTTCATCTTGGCTCCTCTCTTCTCCTCAGTCAGTTTTCTCATTGCCCGTCTTAACAATAAATTATTTTTCCTGGTAGCTCCCAGGTCCCCGTCTGTCTGTTTGTAGTGGCCAACATGAATTGTTGTAAATAGTGTAGTTAACAATTGCTTCCTATATATGATTGTTTCACATTAATTAAGTATAAATCCTTAATCAGCTTTCGCCTAAACCTAATTCTTGGGGTGTTTGGCCGTTAATGATTTAGATAGTTTATTTAACTTGATTAATGAAATGTTTTGTTTGTACATAACATGTAAAATAAGAGGTTATTTATTTTGCCTTCTGGCAGGTTTTGGAATGGGCTCCTTGACCTGCCAGCGGGGTTGTAATTTAATTTATGTTGTTTTCTGTAGCTTCAGCTGTTTTCTCTCTTCTGAGGTTCCTTACCCTTTGAAGAACTTTTCTTTCCACTAGTAGTTTCCTCCCTCTTTCTTCTTCCTTGGAAGAAGTTGTTCCTTTCTAGCAATCCTCCTATTTCTTCCTTTCCCTTGATTCCATCGAGGTTCTGAGAACCTCACTTAGTGATGATATCGCTAGTTGTCCCTGGAGCACCTCCTCGTGGCTAGGGACGGGTGTCAGGATGCAGGATATATTTGTTTTGCCTCCTGGCTGCTAAGACTCCAGGTGCCTGCAAACAACACTCAACATAACATTCACTTAATACTAACACATACTTGCCGGCTTTAAAACCTATAGATGATACTGCGGTAATAGGGGAAACCCTGGAGGCCCCACAAAAACAATATACTGTACTTTGAAGACTTTGAAGTTTCTATTAACAGGCGGACACGGTGAAGCGGTTGTTTTAAATGCTCCTGATTGTCACTCGTTTTTTCTACTATAAGTGAATGTTTTAAAGGTTCTCACATGTTACAGTGCAACGGCCAAATGGTTCTACCTCTCCCAAGATGAGTATATATCCCGGATCCGTTTATTCTAACTCTTTCAAATTGTGTGCAAGTTAAATCGAACCAGGCACGTTCTGCAATGGAAGATTGTCATTTTCAGCAGTTCGGATTTCTGCCTACTGGATTGTAGCCCCAGTCAAAGTCAGAGAGGAGTGATAATCCCCCCCCCCCCCACAGGTGAAGTCTCTTAAAGTAAACATCATAAAAGAGTCCCACCGTAGGGTGAAGCGACATACAGCATTAGTCACAAAGCCCTTGCACAGTGCCTAATGGAAAAGGCGGCTTCGTGTTCCTAGAAAGCTTTGATGATCCCCCCCCCCATACATATTTCTGTCGTCCAAAATGTCGGATTATAGTGCTTCAATAGCCGAGTTGTCTGGAGAATTGACTTTCTCTGAAGTTCCAGACACCAGTTTCAAGGAACCTCCAGCTATGATGGAAAAACCACTGGAAGACAAATTTCCCCCAAGATTCTCAAGATTGTGAACAAACTGGTAGTGCAGCCATTCTTGACTATCTTTTTGGATTCAAAGCAAATATGCTTCATGTTTTTATAGAGGACTCTACTGTGACACCTCTTATGTTTGTTGAGATGGCCAAAAATTAGAACAATATGGAAAGGTTAGTGATAGATCTAACTATAGAGAACGAAGAGTTGAGAACAAAATTAAATAATCTTAATGTTGAGAGGAAACAACAAAATGTCTTTCCAACCGTTTCGGCTCCCACCTATGCGGGTGTGGTTGCCTTAGGCGCTGGCAAACAATTTCAGAGTGATGTTAACTTACCGGATGTTCAAACAAAGTACGTACTATTAGTTAAAGCAAATGCAGATAGTAATTGTAAAACCAGTAAGGAAGTTAAAGATGAAATTCTAAAAGTCTTAAACCTGAATTTAAAAAATTAACGATTAAATCAATAAGAAAAATAAGAGAAAAGGGAGTTCTAATCGAAACTGGTAACAGCAAAGATCTAAATAAACTTAAATCCTGCCATAAGTTCAAGGAGTTAAAATTTTCTGTAGATTCCTCTAAAAAATTAAATCCAACTGTCATAATATATGACATACCTAAAGATGTCAATGACGCTGATTTTCTGGAGGACTTATTCAATAAAAACCTTGTGGATCATGGGATTCCCCAGGAAGATTTCGAGTCTATTAAGGTTCATTTTAAAATCAGGTCTCGGAACAAAAACAATCAACATTGGGTTCTTGAGATCCCAAATAAAATTAGGAAAGTGTTTTTGGCTTCAAATAGTAAAGTTTTTGTCGGATGGTATGAAGGATTTTTTCACAGCATCAAACTGTTTTAAATGTCTTAGCTACGGACACTGGGCTAAAAACTGCCACCAGTCCGAGTTTACCTGCGGACATTGCGGTGACCTGGGTGACCTGGGTCATCAAATTCAAGACTGTCCTAACATGGAAGAACCTGCTGTTTGCCCAAATTGTCGGCTTAAGAAGAGGAATGCGGACCATTCCTTCAAGGATGTTAAGTGCCCTGAATTTGTGAAAGCCCAAGAAGTAAAAAAAATTCGGACCGACTTTATCTAACTCTGGAATGTCTTGTGTATAAACTTTACAGTTAAATTGTCAACGATCTTTATCGGTGTTAAGTGATCTTTCTAAGTTAATGGCCCAACACAAATTTCAGCTTTTAGGGTTACAAGAACTGTATTCTTATAAGGGTGTGGTCAAGGGCCTCCCTCTCAGCTGTCGCATTATTTCTTCCAACCCTGTGTGGGTGACCGGGGTAATGCCACTACCAGGGTTTGGGCCACCCTGGTGGTTGCTGACCCCCTCATTACTGTAACAAAAATTTCTAGTCTCTGCTCTACACATGCCACATGTGCATGCTTTGAAGGCTGTTTTGGAAAAATTTATGTGGTTTCTCTGTATGCTCAATGTAGTCAGGCCATAGAGCCAGGTTTACTGTTCAACGTTGGAAAAACTGAAAGCCAACATTCGACGCAAACGACCAGGACTTCCGACAAGCGGCGGGATTTTGTTGCACGACAACGCAATTCCACAAACTGCTCACACCACTCGTGAGTGGTTGCACCGTAATCGTTGGGAAACTCGATGTCTAAACTGGATAGTGAGGAATCCGGAAATAGCGGCAACAAAATTACCACAGCTCTGTACGCCCTGGGCTGCCTGTGCTCATATAATAAACTCAATTGGGAGCTTCTATGCAATTTCATTGTACTGCAGACCTGGTGTGGAAATCGACTTTGCTATCACATATCTCCAATCCGTCCAGACAACCCTAGCAGGACAAAGAATAATTGTAGGAGCAGATGTAAACTGCCACTCCCCTGTTTGGCACAGTGCCACACCGGACCGCCGCGGAACCAGAAATGGACAAACCCTGTGTGGGTTTGTCCATTTCTGGACAAACCCACACAGGAATTCGTCCAGTCTTTGTGACTGGACGAATTCCTGGCAAATTCAATCCTCACAGTCAAAAACCAACCCTTTAACCTGCCAACATTCTGCAATACCTTGTGGGAAGCCACGATTGATATCACCCTGACCACGAGGAATATTGAAGCCCACGTGACCGATTGGACAGTGCAAAATGCCTGGACCACATCGGATCACCGCACAATAACCTACCAAATCAGAAGATCAATGACAAAAATAACTACAAACAGACAATTGGCAAACAGATTCGCAATCCAAAAGGCAGACTGGGAACTCTTCAGAGTACAACTGACCAGCAAGGCGCAAAAAACGCTGGAGGAACTGGAGAGACAGGCGGTGGACAGTGAGATTAAAAACCCAGATACACTCCAAGAGAAAATCACCAGTATCATAACTGAAGCAGCAGAGACAGCGATGAAGAGGAAAACCCCTTCAGTCGGGGACATGCCCTGGTAGACTCCAGAATTGCAAAGATTGAGAAAACAGGTCCAGACAAAACGAAAAGAATTCCAAAGAGCACGGAGAACATGGCCACCAACAGAGGTAGCAGTACTAAGGCAACAATACAAAGAGGTGCGAAACACCTATACAGAAAAAATTAAAAAGAACAAGCGAGCCTCTTGGGAAAACCTGGTCTCCAAGACAGGGAACGAGAACCCCTGGGGCGTAGTGTATAAAATCACCACAAACAAGCTCCCCAGGGGAGAAGCATCCACTGTAACGAGGATGCCCAATGGAAGCCTGACCAAAACGTGGGAGGAATCGATTACCAATATCCTTAGTGCTATCATCCATGAACCACCAGATATCCTTAATGAACAACAAAAGGTAATATGCCAGGCAAACCAAACGTATAGAACCCAAGAAATAGAACCGCCCTTCACAGTCGATGAATTACAGGGTGCGGCCTTGTAAATCAGCAACAGGAAATGTCCCAGCCCGGATCTCATAGAACCAGAGATGGTCAAAAAAGCCGTGGAATATATACCGAACCTGATACTTAATCTCCTCAACCGATGCCTGGAAACTGGGAACTTCCCGACAAGTTGGAAGACTGCACACCTAAAACTTATCTTAAAAAACCCAACAAAACCTCCGGACCAACCAGCTTCATATCGCCCCATAGCCCTACTCTCTACCCTAAGCAAACTCTATGAAAGGCTGCTCCACAAAAGGATCATGAACCATTACAAAACCGCCAACCTGGAATCACCCAGGCAATATGGATTCAAACCGGGCTTCTCGACCATTGAAGCAGTCCAAAACCTCATAACCAAGGCAACCCAAAGTAACAAGAAGTATTTTCTGGTAATAGCAGTGGATTTTGCTGGGGCCTTCGACACCGTCTGGTGGCCCAGTGTCCTTGGCAGACTCCGGAAAGCAGCAATCCCAGAAAACTTGTATAACAGTGTCCGGGCATATCTGTCGGATAGGAAAATTGAGGTCGTCACAACTTTCCGAAGAGTTGTTAAAAGCGTTCGAAGGGGCTGCCCACAGGGATCTGTCCTGGGGCCACTAATGTGGAACATGGTTTTTGATGACTTCTTGGCTCTGGACCTGGGAAATGTGGCCAGTCAGGCCTTTGCTGATGATCTCATTTTAATGGTGGAAGCAGACTCCAGAACGGGACTTGAAACACAGGCAAACCAAGCACTACAAACCTTACAGAATTGGGCAAAAACACATATGTTAATGATTTCACCAACCAAGACAAACTCAGTATTACTAAAAGGCTCTCTAAACATCAGACGACCACCGCAAATAAAGATAGCGGGATCCACCATTAAACTAGCAAAGCAAATAAAGTATCTAGGTATTATCCTGGATGGAAACCTGTCCTTTACACCTCACCTCACCTACTTGAGAGAGAAACTAAGGAACTATGCAGCACTTGTAGCAAGAGTATCTCGCAGGGACTGGGGACTCAACATGAAGACCCTGTCCCTGTATTATAAAACAATATTCATCCCAGCGATCACCTACGGATCACCAATCTGGTTCGGGAAGGCCGGAACCGCGGTCAACAGAAGACTGCTGGACACTATCCAAAGAAACATACTTCTAACTGTAACTAGGGCATGCAAAACGGTGAGCACCCACGCTCTGCAGGTCCTGGCAGGAGCTCTTCCGCTGGACCTCTAGGTGACTAGATGTGGACTCATGTATTTACTGTCCAAGGATATACCTGCCTCCATCTATGACTTTACCTTGGACCCAACCAACAGACGGACGGCAGAGAAACAACGAATAGTGGCTCACATGTTGAAGATTTGGCAGCACAGATGGGAGATGTCGCCAAAGGGTCAAGTTACAAGAAGCTTCATACCAATAGTCGCAAAAATGTACCCAAAAGCCCCCTCGTGGTTCTATCCTGGGCTAAATACAACCTTCCTCCTGACGGGCCACGGCCCATTTAAAGCAAAACTGAACGCATTCGGAATAATAGAAGAGTCCACATGCACCTGTGGAGAACCTGAAACCTGGCAGCATATTATGCACGACTGAATGCTACGAAGAACACAGAAGTAGACTTATAACTGAGATTCAATACTTGCCGAAAAATCAAGAGTACCATCTACTGGATTCAGAAGATAAATACAAAGCCCTCAGCCGATTTGCACTTGACGTCTTCAATAGACGACGAACAGAAATAGCCATCCACAACGAATAGATGACCACAAATAATAAATAAAGGCAAACTGATAAAACATCAACACAGAGGAAAGGATAGCAAAATACTAAGGACAAACGGCGTAATATGCAGCAGAATAAATGAAACAGCATCGACCTAGTAATCAATGGGAGTGGCTCCAGCCAGGATGTCGTCGCTCCCAGGATGAAACCACACATTTAGAAAAGGACCAAACCCCACCAGCGAGTCATCAACAAACTGCACTTGCTGGAGGGCACTGCAAATTGCTGCTATGGCGAACTGGGAAGGGCTCCCTTGCCCAGTCCACTTTCTCTCCCTATCCCTGGTGGGGTCAGGGGAAGGACTTCCTGCCCCCTCCCCACCCCACCACCCCCTCATTTCCCTCTGGTGGGGCAAGGGCATGCCCCACTGATATACCTGGGGTCGCCTTCCCTATTGACCCCATATTTCTGTCTTTTTCCCCAGCCCTTCGACTCTCCCCCTACTCTACCTATATCGCCTGCGAAAAGCGAATGCCCCACACAAAAATTTTAAATGCCAAACTCGACACACTTGCAACCTCTTTCGGCCTAATTAAATTCAAGCGTTTATCCACCCCCCCCCCTTTTTTTTTTTTTTTTATAGGTCCTAGCTACTGAAATCTCAGGAAATTAGGTGGCAGGACCTGCCAGAGTACTTATCTAAAAATACTGGTGTACCTGGTCTGCCTCCACGGGGCTAAGTGTGGGCAACGTTGGGCCTCAGTAGGGGTCCAGCGGCTAAACGGCCAGATGAACAACAGAACACAACACTACAAATGTACAATATCCATACACTTTTAAATCTCTGGCCTTCCCAGTGAACTGGTACACCCACAATGAAAGCAACGCGGAGATGGGGGAAACCCCTGGTGCCGTTAGACACTAAATACACTTTACACTTTGTCTAAACTGGATGTCAGATGAACTGATGAGGCATATGGCAGAGAAGAAACATGTATGGGATACATACAAATTAACACATGACACAGAAGCCTATGATAGATACAAGTTGATCTATAACCAAGTTACAAAGGAGGTTAGGCAGGCGAAGGCAGATTACGAGAAATCTTTGGCAAGGGATGCAAAGAAAAACAGCAAAGAGTTCTTTACTTATGTAAACTCTAGAAGGAAGGGGATGAATCAGATTGGTCCACTTGATATCGATGGGTCAACTGTTGATGATCCTGCTCAGGTAGCTAACAAACTAAATGAATATTTTGCATCGACATTCACACACGAGGAGTTATTTAGCGAGGGGAAAGCCAGAGGTGTATTCAACTCTAGCAGTAAGCTAGACAATCTTGTAATAACTGAGAGTAAAGTGGAGGAGAAATTGTTGAAGATAAACACAAGAAAGGCACCCGGGGTGGATGGGATCTATCCAGTTATATTAAAGGAGGCAGCAAAGGAAGTAAGCAAACCCTTAGCCATAATTATGAGAGCTTCCTTGGACTCAGGGGAGGTACCCACAGACTGCAGATGTGCAAATGTGACCCCAATTCACAAAGGAGGATCAAAGGCTGACACAAGTAATTATAGACCTGTGAGTTTAACTTCTGTTCCAGGAAAATTAATGGAGTTAATTAAATTTAATAGTTAAAGAAGCACTGCAGGATCATTTAGACAAGACTTCAGCTATAGCTCAGACACAGCATGGTTTTGTTAAGGGGAAGTCTTGCCTGACCAATTTGATTGAATACTATGATGCAGTCACAAAGGAACTGGATGCAGGAAAGAACTTTGATATTATATACTTGGATCTTAGAAAGGCTTTTGATACTGTTGCACATGGAAGACTGCTGCACAAATTGGAGCAGTGTGGCATCGGAGGCAAATTGCTGCTATGGATAAAGGGGTGGTTGAGGGGGAGAAGACGCAGAGCGGTAATCAATGGACACTGCTCGTCGTGGACTAATGTTATTAGTGGAGTCCCTCAGGGCTCAGTGTTGGGTCCATTATTGTTTTCTGTGTTCATAAATGATATTGATGAGGGTATATCAAGCTTAATGTCGAAGTTTGCAGACGATACAAAGGTAGGCAGGGTTGTCAAGGACACTACTGACACTATGCTGCTGCTGCAACAGGATCTGGAAAGGTTGAGCAGATGGGCTGAGAGGTGGCAAATGAAGTTTAACATTGACAAATGTAAAGTACTACACATGGGAGACAGCAACCCCAGAGCAACGTATAAACTCTGTGGTACTACACTGACAGTGGTAGAGAATGAAAGGGACTTAGGGGTGGTTGTGAAGGCAGATATGAAGTTCTCTGAGCAGTGCAGACAGGCTACAAGAGTAGCTCATGGTGTATTGTCAATGATATACAGGAATTTTTCCAGCAGGGATAATGAGGTGATTATTCCATTGTATAAGGCAATGGTCAGGCCACACCTAGAGTACTGTATACAGGTCTGGAGGCCTCATTTCAAGAAGGATGTAGAGCTGCTGGAACGAGTACAGAGAAGGGCAACAAGATTAGTGAATGGAACAAAGGGGTGCTCTTGCGAAGAAAGGCTTAAGTTTTGCAAATTACAGTGTCTGGAGACTAGGCACCAGCGAGGTGATCTGATAGAGGTGTATAAAGCCTTGAATGGTTTGAGCATGCTCAATGCTGATGGGATTCTTCCTCTCGCTCAGAATAATCACCTGAGAGGGCATAAATTCAAATTGGAGAAAGACAGATATTGGATAGACGTGAGGAAATTTGCCTTTAGCCAGCGGGTGGTTGGTTGGTGGAACAGACTTCCATCCCTTGTCGTGGAAGTTGATAGCCTAAATAAGTTTAAGGCTCAGCTGGACAGGTATTTTGAACGAACAGAGGGGTGAAGTGGAAGTGTTTTTTTTTTTTTTTTTTTTTTGGCTGATGCTGCATAAGCTTGCTTTCTTGCATCAAATGCCTCTACTAATACTAACTCTGTAACATCATCCCTACAGCCCAAACTTAGCACCTACAGACTTCCATTTGTTCGACCCTCTGATAAAAACACCTTTCAGGAAAGCATTTCACCACGAATGAGGAAGTTGATCAGGCGATGCGATGATGGTTATGCGTGTTGGCACAGACTTCTTCAGTACTGGTATTGATGGGACAAGTACTGGCACTTGTCCCATCGTTGGGACAAGTGCATCAATAAATTTGGAGACTTTGTGAAGAAGTGCATGTTCACTTATTTCTTGGCGTGTAATTTCAACTTCGTATTCTTAAACATCATCTAGAGAAAAAATGTGTTACCTTACTTTTCGGAAACGCCTCGTAGTACCATATAATCAATTTCTAACATATATATTCTGACTGGGTGGGAAATACAATCTAACAAGCCAGTCTTATTTGAATTTGTCTACATTAGTAGATGTCATAATCGGTTAATCATGCTAGTCTAAGTAGTGGGGGAGTGTCACAGTGTGGGTTGCCGTGGCCTGGTTACTTCTGGTCTCAAATATTTTTGGGCAAATTCAGAGAGGGCCATATAACATATTTTATCAGAATCGAGTAGTTGCTCGTCCCTTCGGTTTATTGATCCAATCTTGGACATTGTTTTCATCTGTGGAGACAATCATATAGGACGTGGGTTAATTTTAACTTGCTTAAATCCCGTCTCTAGATTGTTGGTGATTTTATATTCGTGTCGCCTTGGTTCGTGTTTCTCACCTACGAGGGAAAACAAACAGTCCTCATTCATTTTACTCAATACGTTTGGTACCCCATACACCTCAATTAAATTCCACTTTGATGTCTGATTATCAAACTTTACAGTGTACACCTCCTAAGCCGTTCTTCATATGCGCATCGCTTTGCATTTACACCAATCCGGTGGCCCTTCTCTGGATGTTATCTCTCTTTTTTTTTTAGGTGTGGTCTCTTGACTTAATACAATAATTCATTTGCTGTCTAAACAGCGGCTTATAAAGATGGATAATATTCTTCTCCCTACAAGCAAATGTCCTATTTCATGGACAGAACACCCTACGCCTTTCTAGCCGCCTGTGTAAGCAGGCGGCTAGAAAAGGCGCCTGTATTCTGCATGAAAAATGTGCTCTGCCTTTGTTCTGCATGAGAAATGTGCTCTGCCTTTGTTCTGCATGAAAAATACATAGCACGAAAATCATGTCAAGCTGAATCATAACTGTCTTTTTTCATCTTCAACTACTTTTAACTCCTCGCTTCCTAGCTTATATGTGAATTTAAGGTTTTTGACCCTGAATGATAACCTTACACTTATAAACATGAAACTACAGTTTCCATTTTTCGGACTACTTACTAAAGTCTAGACTATTGATAACCATTATCTATCTTCTCCCACTCAACCATAGCAGTAACTTGCCCTTAATGCCACACTGCTCCAGTTTGAATAGCAGTCTTTTATGTGCAACGATATCAAAAGCTCCTCTGCAGTTTAAGTATACGATTTCAAAATTATTTTTTGTGTCCAGTTCCTTTGTTGTTGTGTCATAGCACCCCATCATATTGATCAGAGAACATTACCCCTTAACAAATCTATGCTGCGACTATAGTATAACTGTATTCCTGTCTAGATGGTCCTGCATTATTTTTATGTGCAACGATATCAAAACTCTATTATTTACCCTGGAACAGAAATTAAGCTAACAGGTTTGTAATTACTCATGTCACCCCTTGATCCCCTCCTTATGAACTGGGGATACATTTACACATCTTTAATCCATAGGGACCTCCTCTGAATCCACGGATGCTCTCATAATCATGGCTGTTTGCTTAGCTCTTTTGCTGCCTCCTTCTCTAAAGAAGAGGCAAATCCAACACAGAATACACGCAATTTACAGACAATTTATTGACACTAATGGCCTTAGTTTCTTAGGCGCACACGCACCAAGGGTTTAACGAATTCCAAGAGATTGATGTAGCTGCATTCGTAGTTTTGTTATGTCTAAGTTGTGAGAGAAGTACGTTTTTATATGTCTAAGTTGTGTTCTGAGAAGTAAGAATTTTTGTTAAGCTCAGCGATTTCACATTGTGGTCTGGGAAGAAAGGTTGACAGCTATTACAAATGGTACATCATTGGACTGAAAAGTGATTTTTGGAGTGATTCCAAATATACATGTTAGAGGAGAGGATGAGGTGTAATTGAATATTTCCTGTGGTAGGACGGTGATTAATAGTTTTAATATTAAGCAATGCCAGGCTATCAATAAGTCTCTTTTGCAGGTAGGGGAGATTGGGAAGAAAGTTAATAATCTCTGGAGATTAAACGTTCAGCAGAGTGATGGAGTTAATCATCTAGTTGATTATTTCATATACTGCTTCTGTATTTAGAGTAGTAGGTGGTAGATGACTTTCATCAACCGGTGAAATACCACCACTTTGCTTATTGGAGGCTTGAAGTGGTGAAACCCATGTTTGGGTTTCACCACTTTGGGGTTTTCATAAAAAACCCCAAAGTGGTGAATTAAATTTTTCGTGTTTGGGGTTTTCATAAAAAAAAAAATAATAAAAAATATACGCTCTCATGTGAAAACAGTGTTTGGCTGAAAAATGTTGCAACTCCGCCCCTTCTGCTGTTTTTTTTTTTTTTTTTACTTGAAAAGTGCTTCAGAGCTGGCTGTTACTGCGCAGTCTAATGAGTGGTACTCTTTTTCAAGCCAAGTTTCAATCAGAAACGGCACATCCATCTGATATACCAGTATTTGCTCAACTGTTTCTAGTTTTTTTCGGATGCTCTTCGCGCTTTAACAAATTATATATTGAGGAAATCATGATGGGGAGTTCTCAGAGTGGTTTGGCTGTGTGTGTGTTGTTCTGTTTAACGTTGCTTTTCGCAGACCATAATTTTACACTGCTTGCTGTATGGAATGGAATGTTGTTTTTGCTGGAACGTGGAGGGCCCACTTCCATAGAGCTGCCAGAGTGTGGGAGCCACAGAATTGCGCTCAAGATATCATTGCGTTACTCGGCGTAGATGGTCTTTGGCATTACAACCGACGGTCCGAGCCAGGATAAGCAGCCCAACGCTATGACCCGGTTCCTCCAACTTCATTGTGAGCTCAATAACCCAAGGGTGTCATAACGATTTGCCACATCCACACTCGATTATCTGATTTTCATTTATAAAATGTGCAATGCGACTCGTCGTTCCGCTGTTCCCACCATTCCATAGTTCAAAAATGATTAAAAAAGAAAAGAAAAGAAAAAAAAATTCGCGTGAGTTCTCTGGTCGATTTTCCTGTTCTAAGGGACATAATACCGGAGTTTCCAGGGAAGAAAAGGAAAAACAAAAAAAAAAAACTTGCTATCCACGCCTGAGACCGACCAACTCAACCACGGAGTAAAAAGCGCCCATAAAAGTTCCTCGTTTCTTTGATGGGGTTTGAACTCCGGGTCTTTTCCAGCCGGTGTGGGGAGAACTGTAATTATTACCAATGTGCTACCGCGAAAACCGTCCAATGTTGATAGCACCACTGCAAACGATGTCTGGTTTTCGTTGGTGTGATTAGTTCGTTGGCTTGTGATTAGCTCTTCTATGAAAACCCACTCCGTGCAGTCCTCGGACCGTGGAAGCACTACGGACGCACCATGCAGCATGGCCACTTGGTCCGCTTTCACTTTCTTCAGAGATTTGAGATTTCTGTTCATCATAATTTCCCTCGAGGAGCGTAATGTTCATTGTGCTTACATAGGTGGCTTCATCATGCTATCCCCAGGGGTGGACTGTCAGAGAAAAGGATCAAGTCTATTAAATCCAGCAGCCCATTTTTCATGTTTACGAAAAAATGTTCTGGAAGCCATTCTTTCCGAAATAAAGTAATGCAATCTCCTCTGCGTTAAATTCCATCAAAACTTCAAATGCTACAGAACCACTCAAGTCCCAGTGGACTACGGAGACAAGTTTTTCACGTCATGCTGACTGCACATATACTTACTTTTTTCACTCCGTGGCTGAGTTAGTTGGTCTCAGGCGTAGATAGCAAGGTTTTTCTCCCCAGTAACTGGGGTTTTTTCGTCCAGCAAAACAGGCAAATCAACCATAGAACATACGAAATTTACAGACACAAATACGGGTTAATGTATTTAATTACGGGCAACCCTAAAATAATAATTTGATTTTTTTTTTTGCACATATACTTAACGGTTTGCAGCGCCATATCACAGAGAAATAGCGGTGCTGCACTCCTCGAAAAAGTGAAATTGAGAACCTTTAAACCCCGTGAATATTGAGGACTACCGTATGTAACCTTATTTGACCTTGTAGTTGAAGATGAAGTCATATTATGTGGCTGTAAACGGCATTTGAAGATAATGTTTACTTTTTTATCCACGACATTTACAAATATAAAAATAAAAATTAATTTGTTAAGGAAATTCACTTTAGATTTAGATTTTTGGAAACATTTCAAATTATAAATTTAAGTAATAAATACAGCAATATAAAACCATTACTGACTATGAACTACTGTTCTTATAACATTTTGATCCAGTTAAGGACTAATTAAAATAATTAATCCTTAAATAAATTACAGGTTTAATGATTATATTTCTTTCCTTTTTTTTTTTTTTTTTTTTGTGGCACTAAAAAATGGTCCTGTCAAATATGATACTATCAGAAAAATTAGCTAAAATCTTTTATGATATGTACGAAACTTGCCTCCCTTCACTTAACTTGCAGCTTGACGTGTTCGGAAAGTAGGAAATTAAAATAGGGCGGGACTGAAACATGACAACTGGAAGCATGACAATTAATTAAAAGAAACTTCGAATCCCCTTGAAGTTAAGGGAGGTAAATTTTCCTACTGAGAGAATTTCTAGAGACTTGTTATAAGCTGGCTTAATTATATGATTCTGGATGTAAACACTGATTTTAAGGTATTTTTTGTTTTGGTAGCAGCATAAAACTTCCAGAAAATAAGCAAATCCAGAATGAAAATAATTTCCCTTGTTTACGATGAGTAATTTAGAGTTAGTAAGGAAATGGAAACTAAGATTCTGGCAGTGTAAATTTGTCAAAGTCAGGCTTCTTTTCAAGAATGCGGCAAGGCGTTCAATAAGCGAATCGAAAAAAAAAAAAGCCAGTGACATAAAATGAAGGTTTAAAGTGGCAACAGGTGTAGAAATGGATTAGCAGTAGCTCCTTACACGTTGATTAATTAGGTTTTATAAATATATTTTCTGTTGTAAGAAAAGGCGACACGCATTAAGAAGACAACTGTTGTGAAGCCACGTCTGTTTAACGAGACGACTCCTCGCAAAAGAAACCGTTCGCCTTAGCACGAATTGCAGGATTGATCTGACATGTGGCGAAATATTATGGCGCTAACACGTTTGTTGGCTGAGGTACAATGCGAAAAGCACGTATTTTGTTTGTAACGTCTTTGTTCACCCGTGTTTGTGACATTGCTTCGGCACTCTTCCAAGGCTCCCGAAGTTTGCTGAATAAGGTGCAGTTATTCATCACACACAGATGGATTTTATTATGTTTTTATTTTAATTCTTGGCTTCCATGAATATGCTAAAATTTATCAGACTTCCTTAACGCAAATTGTAATGCCTGTTTGCTCACAATGAAGCGTCACTGGGCGGTCCCTCCAGTAGGGCAGTCTAATCACGCTCACTCGCGCAACGCGTGTATTCTTTACAACCTCCTATCCTTTCCCATTCATAAAGCAATTTACCAAGACCTCTGACATTAGCAGCTTAAAGTCTTCCAGAATTCCACAAAGTAAAAAAAAATCTCTCTATTATCTCCTGCCCTCACAAGGAAAGACACCGTTACAGCATGTGCTTGAAGTCTGTATCAGGGTTCTTTTTGG
This sequence comes from Mastigoproctus giganteus, assembly GCF_048544385.1. Lineage (NCBI taxonomy): Eukaryota > Metazoa > Arthropoda > Arachnida > Uropygi > Thelyphonidae > Mastigoproctus > Mastigoproctus giganteus. The sequence continues at coordinate 115,785,718 of NC_143577.1, read as the reverse complement.
CCAACAAAAAAACAAATATTATGTTTAAATTAAAAAATAAATAAATAACAAAATATATATTTATATAATAAAAAAAAAACAGAAAAATTACTGATATGGATTCAATACGCACCCCAGCTCAAGATAATATAATGAATGTGGAGGGGCGGGGTACTTCCCTTTCAACTAACTGTTGCTGCTCGTTGCAGATGGCAACTTAGACCCCATGAAATCTTTGCTTTAACAGATCTCACCAGTTATTATTAGTACAGTTATAAGATTAAGTAATTTAAGTGTAGGAAAGCGGAACCATGTTGGCTGACTTATTTCTTTCACCAGGAAGTGGATTGGACATAAATACTCGTATTTATGTGCGAATGGTTTTTTTTATGAGCTTCAGATAAAAGAAGGTGCAAGTACTGAGTGAGCCATTATTTTCTGTAACTGTTATTCATACGGTGGCTGATTACTTTAAATCTTGCTGAACACTTGTATCATCGGGGGTTCCACCTCGTGACGAGTATTGCTATCAAGTAGACAGGGTGGTGGTTTTTGTTATGTCTAGTGTTACTGTTGGTCGAGGAACTCTCTGACTATCTTACAGGTGTTCAGGATTGCGACTTTCTGGAGTTCCTTGTAGGTGTTCGCTGGGAGACCGATTGCTGCTAGTCTGTTATGTAGGGTCTTTGGCACCATACCAGTGGTTGCCACGATTATCGGGACTGCCGTAACTTGTTGCATATGCTACATCTCTTTGATCTCCTGTCTTAGGTTCGTGTACTTCCTGATTTTTTCCCTATGAAAAAATGGGTCTAGGGTTGGAGGTTTCACCTCTTGACGGATATTGTCTACCAAGTACACAGGGTGGTTGTTGTTATGTCTTGTATTACTGTTGGTCGAGAAACTGTCTGACTGTCCTACATCAACAGGTGTTTAGGATTGCGATGTCTGGAGTTCCTTCTAGGTGTTCGCTAGGCTGTTATGTAGGGTCTTTGGCACCATACATCGAAGTATGGTGCCGAAGTGTCAAGGCCAGATTGCATATGTTCATGTTTGCTTAGTGTGGGTTATGTTGTTCATCTGACTGCTTAGCCTAGAGTCTGTGGAGCACCACAGACTGCTAGTTAGCGTCACTGGCACTGGGAGCCAGTGACGAGATAAGTGGGAAGAGAGTCTTCAGCCCGAAATTTTCCCCAAAGCAAATTGGGAAATTTGCTTTAGAAATGGCATATCTGTCAGTGGTTCCTTCCAAACTATCTTAAAAACTCCAACCAGTAGTACAAACGAAGCTAGAAAGATGGGCAGAGTAGGCACTCCATGGCAGACACTACAATGATCTCCATCAAGATCACATAGGTAAAATTGCTTCCAATCCATGGCTCACGAGCGGGACGCTGTTCCCCGAGACTGAAGGAGTCATGCTCGCCATCCAAGACCAGGTAATTAACACCAGGAACTATAGAAAATACATCGCCAAGGAACCCGGAGTGTCCGATGATACATGTCGACGATGCCAGCTGGCCTCAGGAACGATCCAACACATCACTGCGGGATGCAAGGTGAGACTGCGTACACTCATAGAAACGACCAGGTAGCCAGGATAATCCATCAGAAGCTAGCAAGGAAATACCAGTTGGTCGAAGAAAGTGTACCGTACTACATGTACGAACCCCAGGCAGTACTAGAGATCCTAACCCACAAGCGGGACCGCGCCATAATAACGGATAGGACAATCCCGCACAACAGACTGGACCTAACCCTTGTGGACAAGAAGGAAAAGGCTACCTATCTGATTGACATAGCGGAACCCAACACTGGCAACCTGCAGAAAACCCATGGGGAAAAAATCAGGAAGTACACGAACCTAAGACAAGAGATCAAAGAGATATGGCATATGCAACAAGTAACGACCATCCCGATTATCGTGTTAACCACAGGTATGATGCCAAAGACCCTACATAACAGCCTAACAGCAATAGGTCTTCCAGCGAACACCTACAAGGAACTTCAGAAAGTAGCAATCCTGAACACCTTTAGGATAGTCAGAGTTCCTCGACCAACAGTAACACCAGACATAACAACAAAACCACTCTGTGTACTTGGTAGCAATACCCGTCATGAGGTGGACCCCCAATCAGGGAGAAATAATATAAGAGCAACAATAATAAGAATAAACTTTATATTAGCTATGTTACAATTGAAATTTCCAAACAAAACTGAATTGTAGACTTCACACACTGAAATTCTCTCAAGACTATCAGCCCGAGATTCAAATATAACGTCTGCCACAGCTGAGATCGATCGCACTAAGAATCTACTATAAAAGGTAAAGTAAAGTGCAGCCATTATCAACCCACTGCAGGATGGAAGCCTCCTCAACAATTCATGTTGAGGGAAATGGACCATAATCTGCCACACTGGTCCAGTGCGGGTTGGCAGATCGAATGTATTTAGCAGTCAGGGGCTTGAACCCCGGTCTACTCAAAGAGCGTGTGCTATTGCATCCCGCTCCTGACCACTTGGCTTATGATGGTTAGTAAAACAAGATTTGTGACCGCGTTAGGGTCTTACCTCACAATTCATTTATTCAGCTCTGTCTCATTTTGCAATGTTGTTTAACATTGCCGACAACACGTAGGCTGCTAGGGCCGTATTGTGTCTTTCTAATTGTCACTTTGAATAGGTTCACTTATATACTTGGCCAGCGATTTTTACAGTTCGAATTTTAATTTTGTATTATAGCTTCTATTTGCAAAAGTCATCTTTTAAATACCTACTCCAGTCAAGTGAATTGAGATGTAAAACTAAAATGGTTAATAAATATCGTCATATTAAACATACAGCAAATTTTTTTGTTCTCTTGTGGCGAGAGCGACAGTAACATTGTCAGTATCTGAGAGAGCAACAAAAAAAAAAAAAAATAAATAATAATAATATCAAATTTAAAAAACAATAAAGAAAGAAAAGGAAAAAAAAAAACAGTTATAAAACTGTAGAATACCAAGCTGACTGCTTGCTTGCGAGTGTGACGTTCATAATTTAATTATTAAACGGTTACGTTTTTTAATTATAAAGGATATTTAACATAAAAAAAGCAGGAACCACTTGAAAAACACAAATCAGCAGTGTGTAATTTGCAAATATGAATATGTATAGATGTGTGGAGGAGAGGTGGGCTTAAGATGTTCATTTATTAGGCAAGTCGACTTTCGACCTTGAATCCACACTAGTACTACAAGCACTACTTCGCAGAATGTACAGAATACAGGTAATTCTCGACTTTATGAGTTAACTCGTTCCTAGCGCGCGCTCGTAAAACGAAAACTAATAAAGTAGGAATTTATTTCATAGACATAATGTTAAAAATAGGGGTTACGTTATCAACAATGAAATTAGTTAGCTAATTAGTTTATGTTTAAACAATGATTGATTTATCCAAAGAAATGAAAACGTAGCCTGTAAAATCAAATTATTATAAAATCAAATAGAGAAATTATTTATGACTCAAATGTTAAAGAATGTTTATTCTTCATCATCATCATAAACTAAATGCACACTCGTTGGTTTGTTGCACAAGGAGTCGTCTTCAGAAATGCTTCAAGAGGTGTTTATTTCCAAAATAATCTTCTCTTTTCTTTATAAATTTCAAAAGCATGGAACGCACAACTTGCAACTAACACGATTTGCGCGGAGCAACAAGTTTACGAAGCAAAAAAAAAAAAAAAAAGAATGAAGAGAAGATTCTGAAAATTTATTTGTTTTTTATACGATTGAAGATTTCAGTAAAGGGCGAACACATTTCACCATAATAACGTAAAAACCCACACAATTCCAGCTATCGGTATTTTCACAAATGCAATAATATTGAGTTTAACTACCCGTTTATAATTGCTTGTAGTAACAGAAAAGCCCAATAAATCGGAAAATGCAAATTGTTTTTATTGTTTTATGGTCGTGACTTCCAGAAATGTGATTTAGAAAAATATCACAAAGCCGTTCAAAATTGGTTCTTATAACATATGATAACGATGAAAGTGTAATGCATTTTAGTGATTTGAATTGGTAACTAATACAATTTACACTATAAAAAGGACCTTTTAGGGAGTTATATAGCGAAAATTTGAACTTCCGAGGTCGCGGAATGAATTACCAAAAAACAATGTGTTACTGGGTTCACATTACGATATTTTCGCGATACGATGGTAACGGATTAATATCGTAAAGCGCGGTACACTGTATTGTAATACTACGCTCATTGGTTTAAATGCGATATTTATGAATGTTTAACATTCATTTTTCGCAATTAATATTCATATTTTCAATTTTGTTGATACTTGATACTTTGAAAAAAAAAAAAAAAAAAACTCGTAAACCCGGGAACTCGTAAAGCGAGAACTGCCTGTATATATATTAGTCATAATTATTCGCGTCACATCACGTAACGTTTACGTTTTATACATAGCCTTATATTATGTCATGAGCTATGCTTTTACTGTATTTCCAGTGTTTATCCTTTTGATTTTCTGTTTGTCGGTGGGGCCACTGGCGATACCTGATGTAGTCTGTGGTTTCCAGTTAAAAAGCCACGCACTACAGTAATAATGCTCAACAGAAGTTTGGGGTAAACAGTATTCCCACGAAGGAACTCAAAAGCAGAGCCATTAACGTTCACTCTCTGGTCATTGCCATGAACGAGCATTTGAACCGAACCAAAACTTCCTTGAAAGCTAAGATAACCTTTAACACTCTAAAATACGTATTTGGGCTTCTGACCGTCTATGAACAGCACTCCCTGTTTTCCGTGACTTTTCCGCTCATCTCTTTGCAGCTTCATCCCCCCCCCCCCATTCCCGTGGTCCTTTTAAGAGGATAGGAAGAACAGAAAAATAAGATAAGAGGTTCCTAATATCGCAGCTGTTATATTTTTAATTATTGTTCGGATTCCAACACGGACGCCACAAATCATAATAAAGATCATTTTCGGAATCTTTTTGCAACTCATGAATACATTTGGATTAGCAGAAAAATGTGAAACTGCAAATATATTGTGCACACTCAATTTATCATGAAATTAGGTGGTACTACAGTATAGGATATACTGTAGATACTTTATAGGAATACTGTAGTGCGCCATATATGGTATTTATCATATAATAATTCTGTGTTTCTCTGTATGTAAACAGATACATTAAAATCCCCGTTATAATGAACTTCTCGTGGATACTGGATACGTGGATACACCAGCACACAGGTGGCACCGTTTCAAAGACCGATGATAGGCCAACAAGCCTTGAAACGGTGCTGTCTAGGTGGTGGTGCCCACTGAGAATAAGTAACAATAGTCTTCTCTATTAGTGAAGCGCTACTTATTCGAGGTAATGCAATACATGGTAACTCGTTGTGAAGATAGTCACAATATGAGATACAGTCATTTCTATGCCTTTACACTACTTATGTAGTTTTTCGTTATGAGTTCACTATGGTGTATTTACACGGATATTTTATGATGTATTTTAAACTCATAATTTATTAAGCCTTGAGCATTTATATTTTATTTAAATAAAGGTTTAACAAACCACACTTTCAGAAATACTCTGCTGGTATTTCCGAATGTGTGGCAACAATTCTCGCCAGTACAAGGATTGTTGCTACAAGATATGAATAAACGTACAAACTTTTGTCCATGGCTCATTTTACAATGTACGCATGATCCTCAATGAATCATTTTATGAGAAAAAGAATTCTGTGCTCTATAAACATACCAGGGCCAAATAAAACCCACATACAATAGTCAGTACTCTTTATCAATATATCCCCTTTCCATATCAATACCACTGATATAAAATATATGAAAAATATACCATTTGATTTCATATCATTTCATGTATATTAATCAATATACATAAGATGTATTAAAGCTTTACAAAATTTTCATTTTAATACGTCAATTGTAAGGGTTTTTTCACATATTCCAGTTCTTTATTTATTTATTTATTATTATTATTTTAGCTGAAAAAGAGACCACTTACTGTATTTTGTTTCCTTTACTCTCAATCATGAAAACACGAAGTGGCTCTCGTCATATCGCGTTGATTTTAGCATTTTTTTAAAAAATTCCCCTCCCCTTTCCTAAAAAAATCGCTAGATTTTTTTTAGGAAAGGGGAGGGGAGAGGATTTCAGCGCGATTATTCAAGATGGAAAACGTAGAGCGCTATCTTTTCACAAAAGTAAATGTATTTGCACAAGTGTCGTAAAGATGTTGGTTAGAATATCCTTTAAACGGGAGGAATACATGTTTTTTTTTTTTTTTTTTACCCTCTCTCTCTCGCCGTGGCCAGTTAGTTGATTTTGGCAAGGAGAGTGTAAGCCTTTACCACCAGAAGCTATAATGTGTCATCCAGCGAAACAGGAAAACTGACTATGCACAGAATAAATGTGGGAGCATATTCTACAGCTAAAAATAAGGGAAAAAAAAAGTTTATATAAACATGTCTCAATTTTTTTTATTTCTGAGATATTGAGCATTAATCATAAATTACAAAACTATGTAAAACGGCAAAACATTTTATGTTCAAATTTATGTCTGAAAATATGACTGGGTAAAAAGAGCTTTTACCCAGTCATATTAAATCTGTTTATTTTGTCGAGTAAACTGATATGAATTCAGTATATGGTGAGGTTCATAAGAATTCCGTAGCTGCTCTTCGCAGATGCGCAAAAATATTTCCAACTTAACAAATACGAAACTAAAACATTTGCTACTGCGGAGAGACGAATTAGAGAAACAAATATGCTGAAACCATTACGAGTAAACGGTGGTAGAAGATGATTTCGACGAGCCGCAAATGTTAAAGAGTAAATACTTCGTGCTCTACAAGTAGCACAAGTACGAGAAGGTTGTCAGATCACGTAAATGTTTTATATGCAAACAAATGGAGGACATTACATGAGTAGCAATTGTACCCGATTCATATTACGTCTGTATGAGAATTGCCACAAATTATGAATAAACGCAGAAACTTTTGTCCGTGGCTCATTTCACAGCGTACATGTGAGCCTCAATTCTCAGCCACGGTCTGGTAACAAATTAATGATGTGCTACAAGAAATAGAACTCTGAACTTTTCAAACATAGGCCGAAGAAAACCAACATACCATTGTCAGCACTGGTTATAAAAATAACATTTCCCTCTTCTTTAATGTTTGGTGTGGTTTTTTTTTAAACTATTAGAAGACACTCCTTGAAAATCGGCAGATTATGTGGTTTATTGCACGAAGTATTTGACTTTTATTGGATCACATATGCTGATGATGTCAAGTCTTTACTAAGATATCGTCATTCGACTCGGAAGCCGAAACCACTCAGCAAATCAACAGGGAACCACTGGACATAGATGACTACCTTAGCGCATTCAAACGCCAAATTAACGCTCTGAAATTGGCACAAATCATTTTCTTACTTACTAAAGGGCAGTCTAACAATGCTTGAGCCTGGGCTAAATGGCTCCTCAGTTCCGAGTGTTCAAACACACAAAGATATGAGGGCGGGATTGTGTTCGACTCCAAGCTGTCCTTCACCGATCGCATTAATCTCATAAATTCGAGCCTGACTTCACTACATTGGGTCGCCAAGCGACAGCTGCTCTACACCAACGACCCACACCTGGTAAAAGGTACATCAGATCAGATCTATACTCTACACTACTAAATGCTTTAGAGATATGGGCCTCGGCTGCCGAATCAAACCTTAAAATGATATTTTCTGCTGAATTCTGACTGTTAAAATGGGCCAACACCAAACTCCACTTTTCCCCAGCTATCTGAACAACACAGTTAGCAGATTCCCTCCAACTGTGCAGGCTCCGATCCTACATCGGAGAAAGAAGGCTGTTATTTGCAATTGAGATGGCCACTAGTAAAATTACAGACCCGAATTTCTGGGATCACTGCTCTTGGTGCATTCCCCCCCCCCCTCTCCTTATCAACGGTTTTCAGCACCGCTGCTAGCAGACCATAACTGGCTAGAGCGTGACGACAGATCCTTCTAAAGCAAATGCTGCCATCACCACAAGTTATCGACGTTGACCTCCAAGAAGTGGTCAACAACAAAAAATGCAGGAAGGGAATCCTCACGAAACTGAAAATTTAGAACTGTGCTTTTGCCTCCCAATAGTATGGATCTATATTTATGTAACATGCATGTATTTTTCGTATGTATCTTTTTTGTCTGTACTGTAAATATGTATTGTAAACTACCACTATGCTGTGACGGGACTAATTGTATGCATGTATGTCATACTGCATTTAAAGATTCTATTCTATTCTATTTTATAAATAGAGTACAATAACCGATGGATTGACCAGAACGGCTTTCTGCAATGGCCACCACGATCACCATTAGATTACTTTGTGTGAAGTCACATGAAATCAGCGGTTTATTCTATGTGTATTACCACACAAGAATTATATATTTCATATTAGGGTTCCTCGAGAGAACAAACCGTACATACACGTGTATTATCACAGTAAATTGAATGTGTTTCTTGTTTTTTACCCGGGATTCTGAAGGGAAAAAATTGCTGTCCTCGTCTGAGACCGACTAACTCAGCCACGGTGTGAAAAAGGCTCATAAAAGTTCCTCGCGTCATTAATGTGAACCCCAGATTCTACACGTGGTAGGGAGGACGGTGATTGTAACCACCGCGCTATCCGTGAGGACACAAAGAGGTATTGTAGACATGTGTATTAATTTATGTTGGGCGGCACCAGAATGTTAGTTCAACTCTGTCGTGGTACCCTATACTACTGCTAGGATTTCCAGCAATGCACATTACCGCCTATCTTCGTGGAGAGAATGAAAGAATTTCATTCTCTCCAGCGGTGGCAGGACGTGATGTGGAGTAATGAATTACGCTACGCAGTCCAGGTGAGCGCGCTTTTCAGCGTTTGCTCAAAGAATACTGTAGTTTCATCAATATTGTATTGCACCGACAATGAAGTACGGTAGTAGTAGTAGTAGTATGATGATATGAACCTCTTTTATGTGGGTTGGTCTTGGTCCACTAATTATCATTGATGAAACGATGGATGAACTTCTCTTTGTTTTGAACAATCCTGTATTGTTCAAAACAAATCCTGTATTGTTACCTGTATTGTGGAAATTCTTTGCAGAGAGAGAGAGAGAGAGAGAGAGAGAGAGAGAGAGAGAGAGAGAGAGAGAGAGAGAGTACCTTTGAGATGTTGGTGAACAACAATTGAGAGCCAGAAAATGACGTTCTAGTTCAAGCAGAGAGCTAACCGTGGCCTCTCGAAAGGAACGGAGCAAGATTCCAGTCTCTATATGCTAAAAACTTGTAAAATGTCCCCAGAAGATTCCTGATGTCATTAAGCCCACTGGGGTGTTCTAACTATATATTAAAAATTTAATTTTTCTGATAAGATGCATTTTCATTTTTTCTTCAAAAACAATACATACAAAACTGATCTGTACAGAGTTTCACATTTTTAAATGGCAATTTAAAAATTCAGAATGTGAAATGTACTTAGATAAGTTTGCTTTATGCAGGACTTCAGGGCCGTCATATGCTCCTCTACTTTTATTAGAAGGTTGATATCAGCTAATGTTCTTTTAATCTGTTAAAATAATTGGCGCCTTCGCTTCAACAAACAGGTCTAATTCATGAAGCTTCCTGAAACACTATTATTCTTACTAATTATTGCCAAAACTGAAAAGACCATGATGGATCATTGCACTTCTTAACACTTTTTAATTATTTATGTTTTTTTTTTTTTTTTTTTTTGCTTATTGCATGCTTCTTTATTTATTCCGAACTTTTACGAGCTGGGAATACTGTATTTGGCTACATAGGCTGTACTAACAAACAGAACTGATTGCTTCATTTTTCTTAACGCAGTATTGTTTTTTGCTTTTTTGTAAAGGAAATCCTGTTTTAATCACGGGATCCAAAGAAATCTTATAATTTAAAACTTTAAATTATGAGATTGTAATTGTTTGTAAACTTATTTATTCATTAATTATTATTATTATTATTATTATTATTATTATTATTATTATTATTATTTTAAATAGTTACTCGTATTAATTAATTATTTTAAATAGTTAATTAATAGTATATCCTAGGGTATTGTCGTTATTCAGTTAGTACACTTGGCACATATTGATAATTTGTTACGTTATGTTCCTTCAGATGGCGTCTATGTCGAAATCTAAAGAGGCAAACCGATGTGACGGTTATTGAAATATTTTGAAATTCATGAGTGCAGACGACGCAAACATTACCATATTGGGCACTGACACTCGGGTTACGACACCAAAACGACAGCTTGCCTTCGGTAATGCTCCGAATGTACCATTTCCATTTCTTGGTGAGGGTGGCACGCGCCCACGTCTTGAAACAGAAACGTCAAGAACGAGGAAAAACTCCAAGGGAAAAATATGAGGCGAAGTAAATATAGCAAACTTTCTTCGAGATGTCTCGAACCTTGACGTATAACAAAGAAAGCCATTATCATTCGACATGAGAGGTTTAAAAAAACAATATGTTTGCAGCAGAAAATAAATTTAAAAAATACACTGGCAGTGCAATCTCACTTGAAAGAGGAAATGTTCTCGTTTATACTCAGGCACGGTTAGAAGAGTTTACATTTATTATTTTGACAATGAATACAGTCTTTAACCGTATTTAGCAGTCATGGAAGCTTGAACCATGGTTCATGTGCTTCTCTGCCCCCTAGTACCGACCACTCGGCTATATACATCTTACAGAAAGTGATAAACGCTGATTAGCTCACTGGAAATATATTCATTTTATCTGGATACTCAAAAACAAAAAATGGTACTCTCTAGATTAATACAGTACTTGTAATTGTAAATGGATGCTTCAGTATAGTCAGCATATTTCAAAACGAACAAATTTCCGCTAGTTTCAAACACGTTTACCTGGTGCTGCCCTCAAACGTTTGAATTGCCAGTTACAAGTTCGTGTGTTCATGTGCAATGGTCAATACCTTAAAATATTTAGTAAACTTCTTTCAATAATGCCAGACTGATTTACATATCTGAGTTTGGTCTATGATGTGCTTCACAGGTTCATTTAAAAATATGTGTTCCATTGCTTTGCTTTTATTTTTTAATATTAGTACATGTTTGTTTGTTTGTTTGTTATTTGGTTTTTAGGAGCATTAGCAACTAAGGCCATATTGCTCCGGGATATGCGGTAGTCATTCCCTGACCTTTCCGCATCCTCCGTATTTGGTGGTCACGGGCTCGAACCCCGGTCTAATCAAGAAGTGTGTACTACGCACTGCTGCTCCTTCCCACCTGGAGGCGCCTATTAGTACATGTACTGGTCAAATTGCGGTCAAATGACACAAGGAATCAGACCTTTTCTGAATCAGATAAAAAAAATATATAATTTTTTTATTCATAATATTCAAACTATTAACAAAATATTCATACTATTTCCACCCCCACAAGATAACCATTCAATTTTTCTTTGAAATTAGCCAGACTCGCAGCCTCTGTCATATTGGAGCCAATTTATTTCATTGTTCGATGCCTATAGGTGAACCTCACTGTCTATAGGTGAACCTCCTGAGATCCAGTCTTCTGTTATCTCCCCCACTCCGAACTTTTATATTTATGTTCCCTCGTAGATGACAACAGACCTTCCTCGTTCATTTTACCCAATCCCTTTCCCTCCCTTATACGCTTCAATCCGACCTCCTTTTAGGTGTCAGGTTGTCAAACTTTGCAGTCCACACCTTCTAATCGTTGTTCATATGTGCATCGATTTTGGTTATGTGTACGTTATGGGACAAAGCAACTAAGGTTATGAGGGGTTAAAGCAGTGGTTTTCAACCGGGGTGCCGCGGCACAATAGGGTGCCGCAACAACATTCTTTGAGTGCCGTGTAATTTCGGTTTAAGTTGCTTAAAGTTATTATTATTTTTTTGAAATTTATGCATTTATTTCATTATAAAAAAGGTGTACGGTATCCATTGTACCGTATCTTTTTAATTTTGTGGTGATCTATGATTGATCTTTATTTAGTACCTCTATATATACCTCACTTTGCATAGGGGAACGCTTCTGTCCGGCTGCTTGTATGATGTGCTCCGTAAACTTTTCTTGATTTGTGTGTTTTTAATTAAAGTATTAAGTTCCTATTAGTGCTACCACATAAAGATAGGCCCTTGGATTGCCAGATGCAAGTGCTTTATTATTTGAGCAGACAAAAGATAAGTATTAAATGAATTTCTGCGTGTTCATTCTGCTTCTTTATACAAGCGCATTCAGTCATTATCTTGTAGTTATACATGTGTCCAACAGACACTTGACCTTGACCTTGACCCGGCATTAGAGTTTTGCATAGCCGCTCTGCCGCCCCTCCCTACTTGTACCCCTGATACCTGCGAATTTCACTGCGGGACAACTAAAGCGACTGGCTGGTCACCGTGCCAATTGTTTGCAAAACCACAATTGGTGGTAATATTGATATTGTTCAATAACCCTACAGTATCTGATATGTCATTCACTCAAAATGCTCAGCTGTATTGAACTGCCTCTTCTGGGATTTTCCTATGAAAATAACGAACGAACAATAGAGCTACAAAAACAATAATAAATAGTAATAATATTGGCAATAACATATACTACGAGTATATACAGTATTTCAATCTATTAATTCAATATAACAAATACTACCTTCTGTGAAAATTCTAGCGTCTGCACCACCTGTGAACCAGCTCTGACCCCATTATCCAATGTATTGAGTGTAAGCAATTAATACGCAATTACCGTACCCACTCTGACCTGAAAAAAAATAAATAAAAGTCGTCGGAAATCATTCTGTTGTGATAGATGTTGACTCAGAAATTCTCAGAAAAGCCCTATAACTGTTGCAACTCAAAACAGCACGGAACCTGAGGCACCTCCCTCCTCTTCCGCTAGCGAAGTTGAAATGGCCTACTCTAGTTCACTTGAGTCAAATATCATGCCAATAACCAGAAATACTGAATCTGAATCTTACGTGGATGAAGCCCCTAATCTCTGCTTGTTGTCTCCGGGGTCGCATCAAGTTTCAGATGCATCAACTCAAACACAAGTGTCTCTGCGCTCAGAAGATCTCGGCACTCACTATTTCCCTACTGACACTCAGAATCCAACCTTTTCTATTCTGCAATCAAATAAATTCCAGGAACTACTCTTCAATACTATGAAGAAAATCCTCCAACAAACTCAGCTAATCAATGTACCTCATACTGCAAAATATGATATTTCCTGGATTCTAATACACTCAATGAAGGAAATTATGAGCTGTCCACGGAAATTCGTAGCATAAAAACAATATTAAATAATCAACAGGCTGAAATTTCTGACATCAACGCCCAAATTAAAAATCTCACGTCAATTATTTCTTGCCACTTAAGAGAAGTTAGGAAGATCTTCATTTTCCACCGGCCTCAATAATCCTACTGCTGCAAACTCTGAACCTACTCTTGAAACTAATGTCTTCTCCAAGAATTCTCCATTACCTGACGATACCCTTAGTATTGAGACCAGATCTTCATCTTCCAACAGCCTCAACATTCCTACTGCTGCAAATATTAATCTGCCAATGCCAGTTAATATTCATGATTCAAGTCATTCAACAGAGCAATTTACTGCCAAACAGAACTGTCAGATGATTCTTCTAATGTAAATCAAACCGCTCCCACCACCTGCTCTCCTCTTCGGAATACTTCTGCTTGTACCCCTACTTTACAAGCTCAGAGTCACCAAGAGGAATCCTCTTCAACATCAGTTAAGGCAACATATGCAAAAATAACTGCTGCCACATCTAATGAGGTCTTCAAACCTGTCTATAGGGCTGATGCCACAGTGAGTAAACCTGCTTCTGATTGCCAGTCTCAAATGCCACACCAAAGATCAAAACAGAACAAACCCTCAGAAAATGCTAAAGCATCTATATCACAGGCTACGCTCTCCAAGCTTCCAGCCAAAATGCGCCAATCTCACATTGTAACTAATGTAGATAAATCTCAATTACTTAAACAAAAGTACAATATCACAATTATTCCCACAAAAGACCGAATTTTTGTTTCTAAGCTTGGACCCGCCACTAAATCTGAAGATCTTATCAACTTAATTAAAGAAGAATATGGTTTCGGTGTGGATGTCCGTTCTCTGAAGATACGGTGTCCGCCTATTCATCTTTTATAATAACACGCCTTCCATCACAAACGGAAAAAATGCCGAATCTGAGATCCCTCTTATCAGGGGCTTTAGTAAAACGCTTCAAGGACAGACCACCAAGAGAGTCCAAAATTTCTTCTCTGCATGCATAGCAATCAGTGGCCCTGCTATCTACACATACTACGCTCTCCCCTCGTCAAAAATCCCCAGATCTCAACTGTTGTGTTTACCTTGAGAATTGCAGGAGTATAGTTAGCAACCTAAACCACTTTAGAGCAATCCAAGGGTCACATATTTACGACATTTACCTGCTCACTGAACCTGGCTCTCCATAGATATTGATGATCAGGAGATTATAGATGGGCAATATACAATCCATAGAAAGGACAGAGGATCTCGTGGAGGCAGAGTAGCTATTATACATAATAACCATTCTAACTCTGTGAAATTGCATCAAATTTCACAAATATTGAATCACTCTATTGCCTTCTCCAACTTGGCAAGTTAAAAGTTTTATTAGTATTACTTTATTTTTCACCTCCCTTAACTAATAGTGACCTTCAGTACTTAGAAAACTCGATGGACTCTATCTTCCCGCTAATTCAATCTGCTGACATAGCAATGGTTTTGGCTGATTTTAACTGTCAACTGGCCAATTTAGGATCTTCCTCTCCATCACTGCAGACTAGGGCTCTCTTTAATATACTTCACAGCTATGGTCTTGAACAAATTTGCAATTTTCCAACCAGAGAAAATGCCTATCTTGACCTAATATTCTCCTCTACTGATATTGAGGTTCGCAAAGACAATCCTATATTCCGCTCGGATCATTTGCAATTACTTTTGACATCACTGTGACCTCTCATAACTTCAAATGCAGCTCCTGTTCTCCAGGATTCAATTTCAGAATGGCTGACAGGCCTCTGCTCAACCTAGCTCTGAGCAATATGGACAAGCAGCTCTTTGATGATATTGATGACATCGATGTGCTCACCAATAACCTAATCAACTGTGTCCACTCAGTTATATCTGACATTGTTCCTCAATCCCATCTGACGCCACGTTCTACCTACCCGCACTAGTATAACAATTAAATCCAAAGAATTCTATAGAAACAAGTATATGCAATCAGGTGACAGTCGATACTATGAAATATTCAGCCAACTCCGCAAAGAAGTGAAAACCCTCATATTTAAATCTTATAACATGTATACAGAATCAATTCAGGCTAGTCTACTTACTCACAGAGATATTAAACTATTCTGGAATTTCATGAAGAATAAGAAAGTTAGAACTCCATAACGCAGATGGAATTCTCTTATCGGACGAATTCAGTATTGCTCAAGAGTTTGCCAAACATTTTTTCCAGAATCCAAACAAACGATACATTGAGAACTGCCTCATTTCCTGACTTCACACCTGTTGAAGACGATATTCTCATCAACATCTTTATCACAGATGAAGATTTAAAGTCAGCATTAAAATGCACGAGAAATGACTATACCAGAGGCCAGATAACATTCCTAGCTTATTTTGGAAAATGACTGATGCTACCTTAAAACCCCTCATACTGCTGCGGATATTCAACTTGTCTCTCAGACAGGTAAAGTATCCTAAGCACTTTAAGCAGGTCAATATAGTTTCAAATTTCAAGAAAGGTGATAAAAATGATGTAACTGATTACAGACCCATATCGTTGCAAAACAGTCTGGCTAAACTCTTCGACACAGCAGAAAACAAACATCTCTTCGAATTCTTCAGGCCTTTCATTGATCAGAACCAACATGGTTTCTGCAATGGCAAGTCTGTAGTCACAAATTTGCTTCCTTTCTGGCAATATACCTCTGAAGTGCTTGATAATTACCTTCAAGTTGACGCAGTCTACACAGATATATCTAAGGCATTTGATAAAGTCCCGAACGTAAAACTTCTGGAAAAACTTGAGCAATGTGGTATCCGTGACCCTCTGCTCTCATGGCTACGCAGCTGTATTACGCATCGTTCCTTGAGCGTTATCGTCAATCAAGTAAACTCGGACTGTTTTGTACCACTAAGGGGAGTACCTCAAGGCTCTCACCTAGGTCCTCTTCTTTTCATTGTTTTCATAAATGATCTTCCTTCTTTCATATGCACCTCCAGTATTCAAGTTGCTCTCTATGCAGATGATCTTAAGATCTACTCAGCAGTGAAGGAGATAACGGATTCTCGACAGCTTCAATGCGCCCTCAATAAATTCTCTCTGTGGCTATCTCTGAATGGATTGTCTGCTAACCCCTCGAAGTGCAAAGTAATCTCTTTCTCATCCTGCAGATTTCCACAACTAATAAATACGGAGTACACTATTAACTCTGTGATCATCGAAAGGTGTGACCAAGTTAACGACTTGGGGATTCTCTTCTCCAGCAGTGCTAAATTTGATGCCCATGTCCTTAAAATCACCAGCAAAGCATTCAAAACACTGGGACTTATCAAACGGAACACCTACAAGTTCAAAAACTACAGATATACTATCATCCTTTATAAAACTATAGTTCTCCCAATCCTGGAATTCAGCTCACCCATCTGAAATCCTCACACGAAAACTCTAATTAACAAAATTGAAGCAGTTCAAAAAAATTTTGTCCGTTACCTTACGTTCCGTAATCCTCTGTTTTATCACACGGTGTACTATGAATCGCTGTGTGATTACTTTCTTCTGAGACCTCTGCGCACTAGAAGAGTTACTGCTGACATCACCCTTCTAGCCAAAGTAATCACTGGAACTTATGAAGCATCTGATATCCTCAATAAAATCAACTTCAATGCCCCTTGTAGACAAGTCAGGAACCTTACACCGTTTCGCCTTGACTCTGCCACCACGGACTTTATAAAGTTCAGTCCACTGAACAGAATCTGCAAATCATCAAATGACTCTCTCATTGACTTCTTTGACAACTCACAATCACTGATGAACTCCATCCACAAGTTTGCCTCTTCTCTTAAACTGCAAAGTGACTAGCTCTCATCTAATTATTGTAGTTTATTATTATTATTTGTTTTATTATTTTTCTATTCTCTGACTAATTAATTTATTATTTGTTTTACCGGTAACTTAATGCAATCCTCTTTTGTACACATGATTTTAATTTTAAATCTATATCAATGTTTATCTTCCCGTTGGATTTCATATTTTTGTTATCAATTGTTTTCATTGTTCTGCTCTCAGATACACTGTTAATGGTTACCTGTTGTGTATTTTGTTGTTAATAAAAAAAAAAATAAAGAATAAAATTATTATATGGGTATATATTAAAAGGTCGAAAACCACTGTGTTAGGTATTTATTTTGGTCTAGAGGTGCCGTGAAAAAATTACTGGGACACTAAGAGCGCCGCGAACTGAGAAAGTTTGGGAACCTCTGTGCTAGTGTTGTATCTACAGTTTCGTGCATTATTTTAAAATGAATAATGCACAAAATTGTCGTCCATTATTCGTTTAAATACCACCTTCTGCACCCCCCCCCAGTTTATTAATTGATCAGTTTACCACTGGACAATCTCAGTTTATTATTTGTTCAGTCAGTTACACAGTCTCAAGTAAGGGTTGCATGGTTTTTGTTTCTGATACTGGGAGAAAAAAAAAATTACAACTTTCAACTGACTGTCTAACTCAGTCTCATTGTGAAAAATCCCATGTGTCATTGGCAGATTCGAACCCATGCCTTTTCCACCGGGTGTGACTGAAAATAACCGCGGAGACCCCTCCCCAGAAAACACTTTGCTACCCCCTTGGGGGTCGCGACCCACAGTTGTGAACCCGAGATGCAAACCCCTGGCTTGTAGCCGTGAAGGGTGTTGTGTACAGCAATGTGCCTTCTGTATACAATAAAGAGTTCTTTTATCTAATAAAGTTCTAATAAAGAGAAGAAGAAAAAGAGTTCTTTTTCTTCTTCTTCTTCTTCTTCTTCTAGTAAGTAGATGAGAAAAGGATGCAAGGAGTAATTGGCCATGCAGCAGTTATGGAACAAGCCTACAAGAAGCTTGTTTGTTATTTGTTATTTGGTTTTTAGGAGCATTAGCAACTAAGGCCATATTGCTCCGGGATATGCGGTGGTCAATCCCTGACCTTTCCGCATCCTCCGTATTTGGTGGTGACGGGCTCGAATCCCGGTCTAATCAAGAAGCGTGTGCTACGCATTGCTGCTCCTTCCCACCTGGCTACGGAGGCGCCTCCTACAAGAAGCACTGCAACCTGTACACGCCCAAAATTGAATATGATCATACGATCACCCTACATCAACTACCACAAGACTTTCGACTCCGTGCCCCCACGTCAAGAAACATAATGACCCTCGCTCAGCTTTTAACGGGGCGACTGGATGCACGGAAAGCCCGAGAGTGGATAATAATACCCGGCGAAAAACCAAGACGAGTTGCAGATAAGGAACCACAACTGAAAGCGGCATTTACACAGTTGGATAACCTCGGAAGATTCTTTCCAGCAAACACCATCCAGCTATTTAACAACCTCAACATCAATCCTGAAAAGCTCTGCAATTGCAAATCCTACAGAAAGGAAGTTCTCAGAAACTCTTACTTGCAAATACAGATGTAAGGATACAGTTTCAGCACCTTGTTCGGCCAGGCACGAGCCACTGGGCTTTAGGAAACCCGACCTCATCAAGAAATAGGTGTCAGGATTGTCACACCTACACAACTCTAATCCCCACAGAAGAAGACAACTGCTGGAAAATTGAACTTTCAAATTTTTATTTTACTGTATCGCGGTCATTCCTGTTGTCTCCCCATGTTGTTTCATATGCTGTACGTTGTTTGGCTGTAAATATTTGTGTTTATGTAAATATGGCTAAACTCCCACTCGTGTGTGTTTAAGCAGAAGGTATGCTTCAATTGTCATGGTATTATGTTCTTATCAGTTTACAGTAGTAAAAAGCCTTTGCGAGTAATTAATAACTCAAATATTCTATATTCCAGATAAAGTGTACTTATAAATCAGATATTATGTATTTCATGTATTTTATAATTGTAACATAGTTGTATATGTATGATCACCCTCTAGCCAGTGGCTGTAACCGGGTGTTTTCCTAAGAGAAATAAACTGATGATAATAATAAAAAAAAAGAGTGTTAGGCACACTAAAGATCTACCAATTCAACCCAACACTGACATACTTCCTAGAAGCAACCGTGGCGAAATGGAGGACAACCATCAAGGTCGAGAACATCGCGACCATAACTATAGCCATCGGAAGACGAATTTTTCAGGGAGATGTTCTGAGCCCCTTATGGTTGTGTCTAGCACTAAACACACTATTCCATCATACTCAACAACAACAAATATATATTCAGATATACCCTAATAGAATAGAGGCAGAACCTGTATACCCTCTTCCACCTGACGTACATGAATGATATCAAACTATGTGTCAACTGAGAATCAATTTTAACAGATACTCTGGATCAGCGAAGAATTCAGCATTGGCATCAGGATGGAATTTGAATAGACCAATACATTATATCAGGAAAACAAGTACAAAAAGGACTAAAACTACCAGCTGAAAACCGACGACGAGATTGAAGCCATGACAGAGGGAGAGACCTACGAATATCTGGGGATGATGTAGGCTCAACAGCTAGAACACACGGAGATCAATGCCCGTCTGACTAAGAAATACCATCAGAGACTTAGAAGCCTGCTAAAATAGAAGCTGAATGGCTGGAACATGGTCAGAACCATAAACACCTACACAGTCCCAGTACTAACATACTCTTTCGGGATCATAGATTGGATCAACGCTGAGCTGGAGGAAATTATGAGATCGACAAGGAAAATGACGAACAAGAGCTGCCAACACCACCAGAAGTCGACCATCGAGAGAGGCTGATGATAGCCTGGAAAGAAATAAAAAAATAAAATAAAATAAACTATTTATTAGAGTCTCCTAGAAAGTCACATCAACTATCCACCTGTATTGTGTCTGGTCTGTAAATTGCGTGTGTTCTGTGGTCGATTTGCTCACTGCTCGACGTTGACTTAGACAGCAGTCTTAGACAGCAAGGTCACTCCTCCCGGAACCCCAGGTTCCGGGAGGGGTGACCTTGCTGTCTAAGACTGACTAACTCAGCCACCGAGCGAAAAAAGCCCATAAACGTTCCTCGCGTCATCGACGGGGATTCGAACCCTGGTCTTTTCGCACACCTGGTGTGGGGAGGACGGTGATGATACCACTGTGCTACCACGCTCACACCCTGGAAAGAAGTAGGTGGGAAGGGAGGGGTTTGACAGATCTCATTGAACAACAGAAGAAGAAGGCGATTAAGAAACCTAAGGGATTACTTCTAGAAAAATACAACGCCAGTCTACTAAGCCATAAGAAAGATAGACAAGACCGCGCCCTCATGAACAAGAAGGAAATGGCTACCTACCTGATCGACACAACGATGCCAAACACCAACAACCTCCAGAAAACCAATAAGGAAAAGACCAGGAAGTACACAAACAGCGCGTTAAAGAGATGTGGCATGTGGAAGAAGTAATGACCATCCCGATCACTGTGTCATCCACTGGCATAGTGCCAAAGAGCCTCCTAAGAACCTAACAGCAATAGGTCTCCCAGAAACGTTACACTTACGTAGAATAGAACTGTAGGAATCCGCGATCCTGAACACCCGTAGGATAATCAGAGAGTTCCTCGACCAACAGTAATAATAGTAGTAACCAGACACACCGTCACCCAATCCACTTGGTACCTGTACCCGTCACAGTGTGGAAAAAATGCCATAATAATAATGAAATAAGTGTACAGACTTAAGATAGGAAGTCAAAGAAATGCAGCATGTGGAACAAGTAATTATCATTCCAATCACTATGTCAACCACCGGCATGGTGCCAGAGAGTCTTCGTAAGAACCCATCAGAAATAGCACTCGCAGGGAACACACAAACGGAATTCAAGAAAGCCGTGATCCTGAATAACGTGTAAAGTGCATTCGTGTCAAACGGCACCAGGGGTTTCCCCCATCTCGCGTGGTTTTCTTTGTGGGTGTAACAGGCCCTCTTAAAGCCAGAGATTTAAAAGTGTATGGGATTTGGAAGTATTGTGTTGTGTATCGTTGCTCCTCTGACCATTTAGTCGCCAGACCCCTGCTGGGGCCCAACGTTGCCCACACTCAGCTCCATGGAGGCAGACCAGGTACACCAGTATTATAGTTATTTACTCTGGCAGGCCCTGCCACCTAATTTCCTGGGATTTCAGTGGCTAGCAGGTCGCCGTAGCCGAGTGGTCAGGCACGCGGGTGCATAAGTACACGTGCCTTGAGTGACCCGGGTTCAAGCCCGTGACTACTGAACACGGTGCTGTTTCTTGTATTCTCTCTACCTTGGGAACTGCTCTGACCTGCAGGGAACACACACGGAATTCCATGTGATCGTCCCTGAGTATAAACAGAAAATTTATTTATTTATTAGGGCCTTAAAAAAATAAATAATAAATAATAATAATAATAATAACACGATTTTAAGGGGTGGTTCGCTAATAAGGTTAAATTTCGGAATTAATTCGCGATTTGGCTGTTAGAATTTGGAAGTTTATTTAAGTTTTTGTCATGTGGGGCGTGCACTGTGATGTATAGAGATAGAGAGAGAGAGAGAGAGAGAGAGAGAGAGAGAGAGAGAGTGGGGGGGGGTGTAAAGACTGAAGATTGGAGGGGAAAGACAGAAGTATGAGGTCAATAGGGAAGACGGTCCCAGATTGTCAGTGCGGCATGCCCATGCCGCACCAGGAGAAGTAAACGGGGGGGGCTGTGGAGAGGGGACGGGGACCGTCTCGCCCCCCCTCCCCGATAGGGAGAGAAAGTGGGCCAGACTAGGCCCACTAGTCTGGCCCACTTTCGGCGATATAGGCCCGACCTATATCGCCGAAAGGCGAGGTGGCAGCGTAGCTGCAGTCACAGTCGTGATCCTGAATACATGTAGGGCAGCCAGACAGTTCCTCGACCAATAATAGTAACCGGACAATACCCCCCCCCCCCCCGATATGGTAGAAGTAGCCGTGGCGGGATGGAAAAAAAAAGCCCATTGAGAGAAGAAACATAATATAATATTAAATTACTATTAATAATGTATGCATCAGTAAAGCTAAATTAAAAATTAATCCGCAGAAGTGCGTTTTTGATAATGCTCATTATATTATCGTTATTCAGAAAATGAATTATTTTAATTGATTCATTGACATATGAAAATAACGCGACAGGTAACGTCACGTGCAGCTTCCTGAATATATCATCCGAAGTAGCAAAGCTCGTAAATCTGTTAAAAATGCCCGAAACAAACACCCTGAAATTGTTTGACCCAAGCTCCGTAGGGAACAACGACCGCTTTGTGTGCATGAGGTGAGTACAGTATTAGCATAACAATTCTGAAACCCATCGTGATGCATGTATGTACACTTACATCCTCATGTTAATTCTTTTCCCATGAATATGGTACGTAACCTTCTTCACCTCTTAATGCGGAGTAAGTTTCTTTAGAGCACCAAAAAGAATGAATGGATGGATGTCAACGCAGCAGCGATTAGATCTAAGTATTGTAGTAGTCGTATTAAGATTCTTTTTTCTCTAATTTTTTTCCACATATTAAGCTTTAGCGAACTTGCATTTTCCCTGTTCTCTTCTTTCTTTAGAATTTCTTTCACGTTTTCTTTAATTATGAAATTTGTGGTGTCTTTTATTTCTTTCTCCCCCCACCCGAATCGTCCTTTCCATTTTTTGTGTCTCTCCGCCAGTCCTTTTCTGTTTGCCATTTCCCATAAGTTTTCGAACACCCTCTAATCCTTTCTTATTATTTTCTTTTCGTGACGTTCATTTTGTTGCATACTCGGTCACTGTTTTCCTTCATTTAAATTAAGATTTTCTGTTTATACTCCGGGACGACCACACAGTCGGAGGAGTTCATAAAATAGAGAGAATACAAGAAACAGCGCCGTATTTAACAGTCACGGGCTTGAACTCCAGTCACTCAAGGCACGTGTACTTATGCACCCTGGCGCGTGACCACTCGGCTACTGCGTCCGTCCCTCCTATTTCTGTGCCTCGTTGTCATCAGCAGTGTTTTTTTTTTGTTTTTTATATAAATTTGTTACTGTTTCCCGATTTCCTCCTTGACTGACAATCACACTTCTAGTTTTTTTTGTTTTTTTTTGCCCAAATTAACCAAACTGTTTGAACTATTTTAACCAAATAGTTTTGGTTAAAGGAAATTTTTCTGGGAATTTTCAACTACTGTTTAATTAACCAGTCTGAGGCGCAGTTTATGCGTTTCCAGAGGACACATCACTTTCTCAATCTGTTACACAGACAAACCAATCTTCATAAAGCGTACAATTTATAGTCATAATACCCAGGATTTATCAAGAACTATTCCTTATTGTTTTTAAGGTAATCTAAGCTTCACTACTGTTTTGATTGGTATAAATCGAGTTGGGTTGATTCCACATGTGTTCATTTCGTGTATCTGAACTCTTTTCTCTCAAATATTTACACCTGCCTAGGACGCTACTAGACACTCATCTGCCTTCATTACATGCGATTTTCATATAAATTATCCAGAATCGGATATTTTCTATTAGATCTGCTTCTGCATAGAAATTTAGTAAACAATTTATTCAGAAAATCATCCCTTTTCCCGCTTGTATGCTAGTCACATGCTGAAGACTGACAGTCGATGACAGTATGAGAATGCGTTATGACCTACACATTTCGAAAACGGACATAATATGGGTGAATACTAGTATCTCCCCAATGGCAGCTGTCGGTATAATTATAACATTAAAAACGAGTTTATTTATTAGTTTGTCTGAATTTATTTAGTTTGTTTGAATTTATCGATTCCATACAATTGTGGTGAAAAAACTGACCATTAAACTACAAATACCTGCATCTACTCTGACGATGTATTCGACTTGATCTTAATTTTAAACCAAGCTTAGAGATATATACTATTATCCACTGTTCTGACTAGGTTGCTAATACCTTTTTAAATTGTATAGTATCATATTCAAATGTTCTGCACAATCTAAAAAGTATTAGCAATTTAGGCAAACCTGTGGATAACGGTGTTTGTCTCCAAGTTGAACATCAATTCTTAAAGTTGAATACTCGGCCTTGTTCTTCATAGGGATCAGAAAGGTCACCACGATCGAAAAATCAAATACAGTAAAGCGTATAAATTTTATTTGGTAATAAACATTCGGTTCAGTTTATGATCAAGCACACAAGGACACTGACAAAGCAACTGTTGGTCAGATGAATTAGCTGTTTCAGGTCAGTCGTCTTGTAATCATGACGTCTGAATCCTGCTGGGTGATCCCCGGCATTCGAAACCATTGAAAGTGTTTCCTTTTATTCTAATTAATATTTGAAACTTCATTCGTAAAGCGCTCTCTACATGTGTTAACGTATATGCATATTTATGGCAATTGGGTATATCAGGTGGAGTCTTTTTATTGGATTTCATTCACAGAGAGATATATATCCCATCTAACAATTGCATTTCGGACATTTCTGCAACCCACCATGCAGCGCAAAACACATTATTCGCAAAATTCACAAGTGATGCAGTTTTTTTGGCCGCCACTGTATTACCCTCCGACAACAATGTTCTTGGTTATATTCCGGCACGACCACCACGTCAGTAGAGTTTACAATAAATCAATCAATGCAAGGTTTAATCGTATTTAGTAGTCACGGGCTTGAACCCCGGTACACCCAGAGAGCGTGTGCGCTATTGCACTCGCGCTCCTGGCCACTCAGCTACGTCAGGCCAGAGTAGTAGGCACACACAAAAATTGTAAATTCACCAACCCTAAAATAAAATCAGACTGCGATGTATATTTATATTTGACACTGGTTTAGCTGAATATTTCACGACTATCTTCTATTTACAAATATTTCTGTAAGCGTGGCATCAGTCTATACAATACTTGGGCGGCCAGTCGCCAGGTTGATAAGAATGTGTTACATTTCATTTTTTAAAAATTGCTCGTTTATTAATGAAATTCAAACAGTCTTGACAAATGAATCTGTCTTCCAAATTTCACGGGTCCTTTTCCAGCTCGGCGCCAATGCAGCTGCATTGGCATAGTTATGCCACTGGGTTTGTGTCGCATTCCAGCTCCAATTCAATAAATAAAATAAAGAATAAAATACCATATTTTCAGCTTATAAGACGCTGAGGCGTGGGAGACGAACCCTCATTTTGTAACGGTAAATTTAAGAAAAAAACTTTATTTAAATGGAAATTTAAAATTTAATAAAAATAAAACTCAAAAGCCAATAAAGAAAGGTATAGGATTATTACTCTTATTATTTTAGTACTATTCAACTTCAGATTCATTACTGACTTGATCATCATTATCTTCAACATTATCACAATCGTCATTATCATTCTTCTTCACTAGTATCACTGTCACTCTCATAAAATAAACGATCTTCAGTGCCATCCATTGCATCACTTACACCACATTTGTTAAAGGACTTGATCACAATTTCATTATGCCATGACTTCAGCACCCATTCACACACTTGTGCTGTTAATGGACGTTCTTCCTTCCCGTAGGCGTCGTATCATGGTTACCCTCTATCATCCATTTATTCCATTGCTCCCGCATGCTATCCTTGAATGGCTTATTGATGCTGACATTTAACGGCTGTAACTGGGAAGTTAAGCCACCCTGAATTACCGCTAATTTTGTGTTCCTCATTTCGGCCAGTTGTTTGATGTTTTCAGACTTAAGCGCTCTAAACTGGTCCTATACTAGTGTATTTTTACGCAGTAGTCCTCCACCAGGACGCGTTAACCAAACTTTTACAAACCAATCTTTGATATATTCTTCATCCATCCCTTCGGTTGTAATAGTACGTTAATTCCATTTGGAAGTTTATCTTTCGGTAAAGTTTTTCTTTTAAAAATTAACATTGGTGGAAGTTTGGTCCCATCAGCGCAACAAGTTAAAACTGCGGTGCAGGCGTTCTCTGGGCTATTCTAGTTCTTGTATGTAAACTGAACCAGTTTCTTTTCATGAAGCGATAACACCAAGATTCGGTTCTTTTAAAGCCGTGTATCCCAATACCAGCTACTCGTTTTCGCGCTGTTACTATTATCATTTTAGTACTGACTGCAATACCCGTCTCTGAGTTCCATTATCCAACTACACAAGTTTTTTTTTTTTTCCAAATTTGGCCATTTAGGTGGAATTTTACGCAGGTTGTGCTTTGTTTTAGCAGCTTCTTTTAATAAAATTTCCTGCTTCCTCCATTGACGAATCATCCTCTCAGTAGGTGGTGGTCCGAAATTTCGTTTTGCTGCTCTGTTCCCGTGTTCTTTGGCGTATTGTACTACTTTTAGCTTAAATCCAATACTATAATTTTGCCTTCTTGATGTGCCTGCGGCGCCTCCGTAGCCAGGAGCAGCAGTGCGTAGCACACGCTTCTTGATTAGACCGGGGTTCGAGCTCGTGACCACCAAATACGGAGGATGCGGAAAGGTAGGGAATGACCACCGCATATCCCGGAGCAATATGGCCTTAGTTGTTAATGCGCCTGAAAACCAAATGACAACGATGTACCTGCAATTGATTAGGGCTTAAATGTATGACTGGAATTCACTCGTTACTCCAACAACAGCCTGGTAATTATTGAAAAGTGTACTAACTTATAGTCGTTAACTACTATACGTTAACTTTCGGTTTTGCGCAAAACTGTATTGCCACTTTGGCTTTTAAGACGCAGTGCGATTTTTTAAGGTATTTATAAGAAAAAAAAAAGTGCGTCTTATAAGCCGACAAATACGGTAAAATTTACTTACCTACATAAGGAGCACAATTATTCAAATAAAAACTCACCAATATCACTAAACAACTTTACAGCGAATATGTACCGCGTTCGGCCATACAGCGGGTGCCGGACGAAAGTAATTAAGGTTCATACATATACGTATACTCCACCTTATGTCTGGCCCATACATAAGGTGAGGCGCACATGTATGAAAATTAATTACTTTTGATATTTCAAAGGATGTGTAAAATGTGGCCTTGAGATAATTAGCCATAGTCAATGGCCAAAATTTCCACACCTTTATGAATTATGCAGACTTCGTTTTTCACATGTTATGACTGAAAAATAAATAAATAAAAATAAAATAATAATAATAAACAAATACACTATTTTTCCCCGCATCTTTTGTACTCATTGATAAAACGCTAATCAAATTTTCTGTCATTGTTTCGGGTTTCACAGGATCCCCATGCGATTTAAATACTTTTTAAAATCAATTCTTTAACAAAACTTTAAAAAAAAAACTTTTTCCTTCCGCTTTTTCTCTTCACTTATCTCTTTTTTTGATCTATACTTTTTTCCTTTTTTCTTCCAATTTTAATTTTTCTGCCGCGCACGGGGCCACAAAAGCGCGGGGCCCGATTGGGTCCAATCGGCCGAAGCCCTGCCCTGACGGAGGATGCTGCTTAGTGTTAGATATCACCGTTTAAAATTACACGGTGTAATAATTTAATATAGCACTCAACAAATTTAAGGTAGCTGTAGAAGAGTTTCACCGACCGCAGTTTATAATAATTAAAATCATCGTACACTTGGGTTCTTTTTCTTATGCCTCCACCAGTCATGTCACCCACAGAATGGGGAAAAGTACACGAGGTAACACTAATATTCTACGAACGGCTACTTAAATGATTTGCGATCTTCCTTCTATATTGCTCGAAGAGTAAAATAAATCTTCTAATTTTTTTTTTTTTTTTTTTTTTTTGCAGTTATGTCGCTTCCCCCACCTCCCTCACGAGAATCAGGCATAACAGATACGAAGCTCTGGCAGAAAACATGAAAAGAGATAACTTACGTGTGTTCTGCCAAAAACCAGCCCGTGGTTGGAGGCAGCTAAGAACAGCTGCCGCTGATGAAATATATCCCGACAACTTCGTTTCCGCTTGTCAGACTGTCTAATATTTTACGCATACAAGACATCCTGTAATTCGTAAATCTTAGGTCACTTGACGGGCGCATAAGAAATTAATGTAGCGTTGCTTCCACTATCGTGATTACGGCACAGACTGTGAGTTGGCAATCGTTACTAAATACATTATTTCACTTCCACCAGAGGTGACAGTTATTTAATTTCCACCAGAAATTTTACTGAGAAAAAATAATAAAATTAATTAATTTAATTTCCGAATTTTATCTGAAAAATACAAGGAAACTTACCTCCCGCAAAGTTAGAATTCGCATATTAAAAAATTGCTTAAACACAAAGAATATGACAAATAAACATATACCACTCTGTACATCCACGGACAGAATTAAATAAAAATAATTATCATTAAATACATAAATAATGAGTTTATGTAATTAAGAATTAAACAAATGAAGCAATAGTTATAATATTAATTAACTTTTAATTAATTAATTCTATATTAGCTACATTATACTTTTTGCGTCTAACAGGATTTAGACTAAGTAGTTAATGCAATGATGCTGACTACAGAACAAGCTTTGTGATCACAACGACTTGGAGCGGTGACGCAATGCAGCCATTAAATTTCTACTTTTAGTATCTGGAACAACTCTCTCTGTCCCTCCGCACCTATGTGTATTTCTGAAAAAATGCAACTTACAGAGTTGAAAATAAAGTGCGAACGAGGTTCTCTCTTGTATCCCAATCTTTAACTTCTCCGTGGCACTTTTTAAAGAGGATCTCCTAAAAAACAAAGAATACGCATTAAAAAACGTTTTATATTTTTGATGGAGTGTACTCCATCAAAAATATAAAATATCAAGAACGAGCATTGTACAGCACGCACGCATGTTAAATGTGGAATTGTCATAGTCACCAACTGTGTTTCACCAAATTGTCACATGCAACGAAATACAACGAAAAATTCAAAATTGAAGAGATACTACGGGTAGCAACCGGTGATGGACTGCCTAAATTATTTATATTTTTGTACATATATTTCATGTTATTGTACAGCACTTTTTGATAAAATAATAGCTTTCTTAATTTGGGATACTTCAGTGTTCTACAATTTTCAAATACTGTATGTAAAATAAAAAATTCTGTAAATTAACCTTTCGGGTTAAGCATACATGTATTCCATGTAACCCGGACATGTCCCTGTCCAGGTTACATGGAATACATGTAACCTGGACAATCTGGTGGAAATCACTTCCCTGGCCCAGAGGGTGGCCTCTTGAGCAGAGCAATAAACAGATCTAATAAATAAATGTCATTATTCACCAAACTGTCACGCAC
Source organism: Mastigoproctus giganteus (assembly GCF_048544385.1). NCBI lineage: Eukaryota > Metazoa > Arthropoda > Arachnida > Uropygi > Thelyphonidae > Mastigoproctus > Mastigoproctus giganteus. The sequence goes on along the minus strand of NC_143577.1, from coordinate 115,756,209 downwards.
ACCGAGCTGTCGAACAACTAATTGATGTGATCCCACGGTGTAAGATTGGTGATGTTGCAACTGTCCAATCACTGCCAGAAGCCAGGGGCTCACATCAGATTACGTTTCTTTTGTTTATATACTAATAAAATGTAATGTATTATTATTATTATAATAAAAAGGGGGCAATTGTTATTATTATATTTTAAAACCAAATACTGTATATCATTTACAGGAGCTCAGAGGTGGATGTCGACAAGGACAAGTGCAATCACAAGCGCTGTGGATTATAATAAGTTTAATTTTTCTTCTGTAGTCTACCTTCATATGGATATCCTCTTACTATTCTCATGAGACGAATCGAATGCCTTTGGTCCTCTCAAAGAGCTAAGTTTCTTTCCTAATATTAACGTAATATTCCAAATGCGGTCTCAGCATGGAATTGCATATCGAAATTATAATTGCTTTCTCCCTAGATGAAAAATACCGAAAATCTAATAAAATACTGTAAATCATTGATAGGACACTGCATTCAAACCTTCATGTCTGATTCCATCAAATCACCAAAGTCTCTTTTCTCATTTACACCATTCAGCCTTACCCCCCACCTTAGTGATCCACAATATGGCTGCCGTTACGACCGAACGCGTTATTTCGCGTTCCTGAATTTGTGTGGAAATTAAGTGTTTAAAATGTCTAATCAGTTTAAAAAAGTGTTCCACTTGAAAGAGCTTATCTGGTGGATTCCCTAGGTGAGATTAATTTTATTATCTACTGGGAATTTAGTAAATTACCAGCGTTTCTATCTGTGTCATTTGTTGTCAGACTACAATGGTCACCATGTGGCTGGCAGCAGGGCCATAGAGGTAAGTGTAAGTGTTTTCAGTGTCTAACGGCACCAGGGGTTTCCCCCATCTCCGCATTGCTTTTATTGTGGGTGTATCAGTTCACTGGGAAGGCCAGAGATTTAAAAGGTATGGATTATGGAAGTGTGGTGTTTTGTACCGTTGTTCCTCTGGCGATTTAGCCGCTGGACCTCTGCTGAGGCCCAACGTTGCCGCACTTATGCCCCGTGGAAGCAGACCAGGTACCCGATAGTATTTAGTTCCACTCTGGCAGGTCCTGCCACCTAATTTCCTGAGATTTCAGTGGCTAGGACCTAAATAATAATAATAAAAAAAAATAATAATAAAAAAATAAAAAATAAAAAAATAATAATAATAAAATTTTAAAAAAATAAAAAAATTACACATATATGTATAGATATATATGTGCGATATCTCTCGATTGCGTAGGGTGATGTCGCTTGAATAAGAAAAGACCGAAATATGGGCGTAAGTTAATTTGGATTCATTGAATTTATGTGTGTGCGGGGCATTCTCTTGTGTAAAGATAGAGTGGGGGGGAAACTGAAGACTGGGGGTTAAAGGAGGAAGGATGAAGCCAATAGAGTAGGAGGCCTCAATTTGGTGTCAGTAGGGCATGCCCATGCCCTGCCAGAAAGAAGAATGGGGGGTGGCGTGGAGGGGAGGAAACAGTATGACCGTCTCCTCCCCCTGCCGGGATGGGGTAGAAAGGGCCGGACAAGGGAGCCGGCACAGGTCGCCAATATGGCGTGTGTGCAGTGTGGCTGCAGAGTGGCTAGGTCAGCAGGTTCAGAACAGCATCACGACAGTGGCCCCACCAGGAGGTACATCCAGGGACAAGGTCTCTACCGACTTGTTTACAGATCGGTTGAATGCCGGCGTTGGTCATGGGATCAAGGTCTCATCCAGTTTGGTCGAGGTCATGGTCCTTCTATTTGTAATTTACCCATCGAACTACCCTAATATGTGACAATCACCATATGCAGGAGTGACAACACTGCATCGGCGCCCAGACAACAGAACAGTGGAAGCGACCCCATACCAAGAATGACCACCCAAAATGGAAATCAGTGTATCACGATATCGGACGGGACTTTGCTCCCGCGAACGTCACTATCAAACACTGATCTTTCTGGTACAGTTGACAAGGTAATGACAATCATGGGAACAGAGTCCCGTTCGGTGAGTTGTAGTTGTAGTCAGGTCCTGCATCAGGCCTGGGGAGGTTGGGTCATTGCCCTTAGCCGGGTAAACAGCTCATGTGCAAAGCACGAGAGGGCCTTGTAGTGTTCCTCCTCATGTAATATAAGGTGCTCCCGTTCCTTCGGGTTAAAGCATATCTTTGTGATGAAATGACATCTGATGTCCTCAAAGAGGGGACAATCGTGCATTAGGTGTGACCATGTTTGGTTTTCTGCGCAGTGGCATAATGGGGAATCCCTGATGCCGAAAGTTGACAGCTTGGCATTAAAAGAGCCGTGCCCCGTTAGAAGAAAGGTGGTGTAGAGCCCCGGTGAGAACCAGTTTGGCTGTTCGGGATACACTTGGGTAATGTCCGGGATGAACTTCCGGGTTATCTCACCCTTAGTTGAGTCTGCCCATCGAGACTGCCAGGTTTGTTGAAGATATTTAGTTAGTCGTTTCTTTTTTTGCGTTGCTGTTGTTGGTCGGGTCTGTGGTGAAGCCAATGCAAGCTACACTGTTCCCCCTCTTGATAAATGATATAGCATGCCACAGCGGACAATCTCCAGGTCCAAGGGTAGGAGCCCCACAAGGGCCTGCAGTGCGTGTGAGCTGATCGTGCAGCATGCTCTGGAGACGGTGAGTAAGATGCTGCACTGTATCGTTTCTAGCTTTCTTTTATTGACTGCGGTGGTTGCTGTTTTTAAACCAGATCCCTGCTGCATAGCTGAAGCCTGGGATGAAGAAAGCCTTGTAAAAGAAGGTCAGGATTCCTTTCCTTAAGCCCCAGTCCTTTCGCGAGACTCTTGCTATGAGGGCTGAGTAGTTTTTGATCTTTTTTGTAGATATATGAGGTGTGGGGTGAATGACAGATTTTTGTCAAGGATGACTCCTAGGTATTTTAATTCCATGGCCAATTTTATGGTTTTTCCTTCTATTTTTATCTGAGGTGATCTCCTGATATCAAGAGAGCCTTGTATTGAAAAGTATTGAGGATGTCTTATAAGGTGATATTCTTAAGTGATTATTTTTTGACCATTCTTGGAGGGTGTCTATGGCCCGGTTTGCAATAGCTTCAAGTTGTGCACGATTGTCCGCTTTCAGCATCAGGACTAGGTCATCTGCAAAGGCTTGAGCATCTGCTCCGTTTAGATCCTGGTTGAGGAAGCCGTCCAACACCAGGTTCTAGAGGAGAGGCCCCAGGACTGATCACTGTGGGCACCCCCGGAACACCGGCCGGGTGAGTTGGCTATAGGGTGTAGATACTGAGATCCTTCTGTCCGAAAGATAGGTTTTAATGCATTGGTATAAGTTGCTGGGAATGTTGGCCTCCCGGAGTCTGCCGAGGACACTTGGCCACCAAACGGAGTCAAATGCCCCAGCAAAGTCGATGGAGATAATAAGGAAGTATTTACTATTGCTGTGTGTAGCTGCATTTATTATACGTTCCAGGGCATCCACGGTGGAACATCCTCGTCGAAAGCCAAATTGCTTGGGAGAGAGAAGGCCCGCTTCTTGGTATTGAGCTTGTATCCTGCTGTATAGAAGGTGTTCATACAATTTACTTAGTACTGGCAGTAGGGCTATAGGTCTGTATGACTCCTGGAGTTCCTGTGGTTTCTTCGGGTTCTTCACTATTAGTCTAATTCGTGCTGCTCTCCGGTCATGGGGAAAATATCCTGCAGGTAGGCAGTGGTTATATAAGTTTAATATAGTTGTTGGGATATATTCCACGGCCTTTTTTACAATTTCTGGCTTCAGGTAGTCTTCGCCGGGTGTTCGCTTATTTCTTATTTTTGCTGTTGCCAGATGGAGGTCTTCAAGTGTGAACGGGTCCTCCCGATGTACTATTTTCCTCACAGAGCTGAAGTTGCTCAGGAGCGTGGTCTGAGGGGAGTTTCTGGAAGGTGGTATTCAGGATATTGTCTATAGATTGGTGCCAGGATGTGGTATAGTGGCCAAAGGATCCTCTACTTCTACACCACTGCAGAAGTATAGGAGCCTTTCACCAGGATTGACCTGGAAAATGCAGCCGCCAAACTACTGAACAAGAAAACACCAGGCGTGGGTCTCCTAGAACACAAAATCGTAAAAAAAGGCTGCTGAGGCCATTCCCGATCAAATTCTAAACATTTTCAACAGATGCTTAAAAGAAGGATACTTCTCCCTCGCATGGAGGACGGCGGCTCTCCGCTTTGTCTTAAAAAAACCCTACAAAGCGACAGGACCTCCTGGGGTCCTATCGACCCATAGCACTATTGATAGTGTTAAGCAAGCTCCTGGAACACTTATTGCGGAACAGGATTGAAAATCACTACACCAACTCAGGACTCCAATCGCAAAACCAATACGGTTTCCGGAGAGGACACTCAACTGTTGATGCCCTGGAGAACATCATCAAAGCAGCCACAACAACAAACAGAAAATACTTTCTTGTCATAGCAGTGGATTTTGCCGGGGCGTTTGATACCCTCTGGTGGCCAAGCGTCCTCGGCAGGCTCCGAGAGGATAACCTGCCAACCAAGCTTTATAAGTGCATTGCTACCTACCTGTCAAATAGATCCATCACTGTCACAGCCCCGTTCTGCTCAGTCTCAAGATCAATACACAGAGGATACCCACAAGGCTCTATCCTAGGCCCACTTCTCTGGAATGTGGTCCTGGACGGCTTCTTAAACCTCGATATTGGGAATGCTAAGACACGGGCCTACCCGGACGACCTTGTCCTGATGCTCGCTGAGGATAGTAGAGCTCAATTAGAAAACACTGCAAACCGGGCGCTTGCTGCCTTACAACAATGGGCCAGTCAAAACAATCTGACAATATCCACAACAAAGACAAGTTCAATACTACTTCGGTGGACTCTGGACAACAGGAGGCCTCCCCAAATAAAAGTTCAGGGGACCACAGTCAAACTAACAACAGAATTAAAGTATCTCGGTGTCATCTTATCCTTCACACCCCATATTAATTATATCCGGAACAAAATTAGAAAATGTTCTTCTCTCTTCACAAGAATTACTCGCAAGGACTGGGGCCTGAGAAAGAAGACCCTCGCTCTTTACCACAAAACGATCTTCCTGCCAGTCATCCTATGTGCATCGGGAGTCTGGTATCCAAAAGCAACAACAGCAACAAACAGAAGAAAGCTAGAAACAACGCAACGATACATCCTGTTCACTATAGCCAGAGCCTGCAATATAGTCAGCACCCATGCACTCCACGTCCTCATGGGCGTCCTTCCCCTGGACTTCGAAGTCGTTCGATGTGGACTCCTCTACCATCTCTCCAAAGGCCAAACGGCTACCTGCCAGAACTTTACGATCGCTCTGACAAATGACACCAAAACAGAAAAGAAGAGACATCCTGCACCTCCAATAAACTTGGCAAACACCCTGGGAAAATTCACCAAAGGGTTCAATTACCCGAAAATTCGTGCCAAAAGTACACTCTGTATTTCCAACATACCCGCACTGGCTTTCACCAGGACTACTAACCACATACTTGCTCACCGACCACGGTGCCATCAGACAGAAGCTATCAGATTTTGTACTGAGCGACACACCTCTCTGCCACTATGGACAGACAGAAACGTGGGACCATCTGATTATACGACGACTTACGCTGCCGTCTAATTACAGAGACCCAATATAGGACCGTGTACTGGAAGAGGAATACAACTACAAAGGTTTGACCAAATACGTGCTAGACCTCTTCAGCAGAAAAAAGACCTTCCCTGTACCACAACCAAGGCAACCGCGAACATCGTAATCTCCGCTCATCGCCATATCCAGAGAGAAGCTCGATCACACGAATACCTGTCTATTAAGACTCAACTACCTGGAAGAAGCCCCACCCCAGGAACGGCTAAATCATAGACGAGAGAAAACCCAAAGAGACTTTCTTTCCTGAACTTGAAATCCACGGACTGGACAACTGGCAAAGACACTGTCCATATGGACATTTAGATATGACAACTACCAAGACGGAGCTGCTTTATAGAAATTGCTAAAACGCTGGCCTGACACAGTGGTACTGTAAGTGAAAATCTCCACCTGACAGACAACTAGCAAGCGCTGAGCTCAGCTGGAAACCTAGCTAACCAAAACTACCCTCGATGAGACCCAATCCTGGGAATGACATATGCACTGAATGGACAACCAGCCCTGGCGCTGGAACTTGCCTGGACATTTCTATCCATGATATAACAAATAGCAGAAATGCTACTGCAGAGATCTGAGTCAGCTCCCTTGCCTGGCTTACTGTCTCTCCCCTCCTCGGCGGGAAGGGGGATGACGGTCCCCCTGTCTCCCCCTGCTCGCCACCCCTCTCCTTCCCTCTGGTGGGGCATGGGCATGCCCGACTGACATCTGATTGGAGTGGCCTTCTCTATCAACCCCATACCTCTGTCTTTCCCCCCCCCCCAGCCTTCAGTCTCTCCACCTTCTCTATCTGCAAGCTAGCTTACGCCCACACGTCAAAATCTAATTTTATCCAAATCACTTTTGTCCACTTTTCGGCCTTTCATACTTCAAGCGCTCTCCCTTCGCAATCGAACGAAATTTTTTTTTTTTAAGGTCCTCGCCACTGAAATCTCAGGAAACTAGGTGGCAGGACCTGCCAGAGTAAACTAAGTACTGGGTACCTGGTCTGCCTCCACGGGGCGAAGTGCGGGCAACGTCGGGCCTCAGCAGAGGTCTGGCGGCTAAATGGCCGGAAGAACAACGGTACATGACATTACACACACACTTTTAAATCTCTGGCCTTTACAATGTACTGTATCACCTGACAATGTAAACTACGCGGAGATGAGGGAAACTCCTGGTGCCGCTTGACCCTAAACACACTTTACACCCCACCTAGTGCCATTTCTCCGTCCAACCGAAAAACCTGTCCAAATCATTCTGAAGAAAATCAGCCCAACTTATATTGTTAATCACTCTTTTTTAGTTCTATCATTGTCTCTTATCGATATTATTCAAGAAATTATAAATAAGAGAGAGACCCTAGAACTAAAACCTTGAAGGACTCCGCTTGTAATCCTGGTTAACTCCGAAGACGGACTATTCATAACCCCTCTGCTTTCCGCCCTTCAGCCATCCCTTAATCCACTTTGGGAGCTTTTTCGTAATCCCAATACACTCCAGTCTGTACAGCAATTTTTCCAACTTCTGTGTGACCACGTCATACTAATTTATGAGGTCTGTCAAACAAGATGTTTTTCTTTTAGTAGAGTCGTGTTGTGATCCAGTTAGGATATTAAACTCTAATGATGGTTTATGTTAGGATATTAGGATATTTAGGATATTAAACTCTAATGATGGTTTAGGATATTAAACTCTAATGATGGTTTATGTTGCATTTCTGACAATAGTCCACTGAAGTTAACGTGCCAGGGAACGTCATTTTGAGAAGTATAATACTGTACTCTATTCTGACATGACATGGGGAGCCCTTGCACACGTATTTTTAGAAAATAAATTTTTTGTTTATACTCCGGCACGACAACCAAGTCAGTAGAGTTTACAATACATCTTCAATACAAATATTTATCGTGCTTAGTAGTCACAGGCTTGAACCCCAGTCCACTCACGGAACGCGTGCTATGCACTCTCGCTCCTGACTACTACGTCAGGTCTAAATATTTTCCGTTTGCATGTTCAGAAGTGCACAGAGTATTTCAATATGTTTAATGTGAGTTGGATGAGGAAGAGTGGAAGAGAAAAATAAATAGATTTAAGCAAAATAACCGAAAACAAAAATAATTACAGTTATAAAAATAATTAATTAAAAAAATTATTTCTTACAGTAACTGTTAGTCCAGGTCTTCTTCGACTGTGGACTCTGGAGCACTTACACTACTGCAGCCCAATAAATCTAGCCTTGCTTGTCATTTGCTATTAGCCGTATGTAAGAACCGTTGATCTTATTGTTATGTTAGGTTACATGAGTGACGTGAGTGACACAGTTGATAGAATCGCTGTCTCCCCCAATCGCGTAGAAAAGACTTGTGGTCGAGTCCCCCGTGGATGATGTGAGGAATTTTTATGGACTTTCTTCACAACGTGGATGAGTTAGTTGGTCTCAAGGGAGGGTAGCATGGTCTTGTTTCTTAGAAACTGGTTTTTCGTTCAACAAACAGAAAATCGATCGCAGAACACACGCAATTTACAGACAGTATATTCGAAGCGATATGGCCTTAGTCGCTGATGCATATATTATCCCTAAATTAAGAAAACTGAGATCGACTTCTTTAGGAGTTTACTTTTTTTTCTTCTTCTTTTTTTTTTTTTTTTTTTGATTCACCTTCTGCAGCAGAGGTATGTAACGAAAGACAAGTAGTTATTCCCTCCTTTTTAGTTGGAGCGTTTCAAAAGATAAGAATAGAAACAATCGAAAAAACGCGTGAAAAAATATTTTAGAACCCACACTAAGAAATATTTTTTTCAGGGAACTTATTTATAATCCCGTCTTCTCAGTGAAGAATTTCAGAACTTAAAAAAAAAAAAAAAAAAAATTGGCATTCCGGTTCATCCGAAGAGATCGCGATTAGAGATAAAAGTTGTTCATCTTTTATCATGTCATGAAACCAATGCTGCATTACGTTTCTTTCATTTAAGCCGCTCTTAAGCTTGTTTCACTCGTAAACCGACTAATCAATCTAACCAACTGCAGCTACTCCAAATTTCCTCCGTTGTGGGCATTAAGAGATCCAAAATAAGCTCGCCACTCTGAAGAAAAGAGTTCAGAGATGCGAGGCACTGCTATCACAACTAGTTTTTTTTTTTTTTTTTGTTATTTTCCTTCTTTTATTCTTTCTTATTTGTTGCAAGCCAGCTGGGTAACCGTTTTTTTTTTTTATTTTATTTTTTATATATATAGTTGCCTAACTTGTGACGGCCGTTAAATAAAGAGATGCATTGTATAAGGTTGAATTAATCTTAGCGGTGCAACTTAAACACGCCATCTAAAATTTTAAGTATAAACGTTAAGGAATGAATTCCTGCAACCTGTCGAAGAGAGAGAGAGAGAGAGAGAGAGAGAGAGAGAGAGAGAGAGAGAGAGAGAGAGAGAGGGGAACAGACTGGAATGTAACAAGAGAGCGAAGTTTTATATACATATCACTATAAGTCTCCATTTTTGCCTCCTCATCTTCACACCCATTGTCATTGTGCCAATTCTTTTAATATAATTTAATTTGTTAGCAGTCCCATTACCGTTACATTTGGACACAGGGAAAGGTTGAAGGTAATTCAGTACCCTGTATACAGAAGAATACACAGTACCCTGTACTTATATAGTGAGCATAATTTCATAATATACTGTACATCACATAATTTCTATCCTTGAGCAGAACTAAAGTCAAATAATATAAATAAATAAAGAACCATTACGATAGTGCCAATCAGGATAAGTCCTAGGGGTTTTTACATGACGTTACCGATAACATGAAGAAATATTAACGGACATACAATATAAAAGGACAAAAAGTAATTATATGTGGTTGATCAATGTAGTTAAACGTAGGTCATGACAGCATCACGAGGTTACCAGGAATTTGTAATTTACTTGTACAGCGTGTGTCTGTCTTTAGGCATCATGCTGTAAAGCTTAGCCAGTCCGGCGTGTAACAAAAAATATGAGGCGTAGCTCACTCTCACGCATTACATACTGTCATATAGCGAGGGATATATATATATATACTGTATATATACAAAGGAGCGCCCACCAGAGGGAAATTACTAACATTGTCAAGACCCGCAATAAAGCTATCCTGGTGCTGTCTCTTGGTGGTGTCCAGAGTGACAACAACTATGCCATGAGGCTCACTCCACCAGGAAGGCCTTCTTCAACGTACCTTCAATGTGCTTGTTCATCCAGGCCCTACCGCTGAAGTTGAAGCTCTCTGGGGGAGATATTCAGGGATAGTCATGTGTTGTGGCGGATCCCAGGGTTCTCCCATTAGCCGCTGTTGTACATCTTGTCTACACGCCACCTGGTCTACTTGGTTTTGTGTCTCATGTTTCATTTGTTTCATGTCTCATGTCCTCACTGCGAAGACCAAAGAAGTATCTTACTCTCCAGAATCCATGAGGCCCCTCGTGAAAGGAAGCAGCTGTCTGTTACTGAGAAACTCTGCTTCTTGGCGTTCACAAAGTTTGTACAGCATGCTTTCGCAGTCAAAAAGACCCTTCGCACGGCAACAAATACATCTACCCCTTAGGCCCTTTAGTTCACTGATGCTCTGGAATCCGATTAAACTGACAATGTCTCCAACAACATAGACTCCTCTGGAAGTCTTCTGTGATCTAGAAACCCGGATTGATGCCTTAAGATCGATGGGCTCACATCCTAACCTGAATTCTCACATACTATACACAAATCAAAATTCCATGGTCCCGGACCACCACCCGGCTCCTTAGCCGTGACACTTTCTTCCCTTTCCTGTGGATTGTTTCTCCCCTCCCCCCTTCTTTTGCTTGTCTGAAGAATTTTGCTCCACTGAATTCGGGCCGCTGCCTTCTCTACAAAATTCTTACACTCTTTTCCCAACTTTATTCCTTTCTTGCTCCATGCCCCTTTCTTGCTCCTACCCCCACGCTCGATTCAAATTATTATTATTTTTTTTTATCTTGGTCTTTGTCCAGGAAGTTCAGGCGATCCTGGCAGAGGCTAGTCAGAGAACTTTATCCCCCAGGATACGTGGATTCCCACTAGGTATCCTACAGCCACTACACTACACAAATCACACTTCTGACATTTAGTCTTGTTTTTCTCCACAAGACTACTGATGCAGCAGTTGTAGGAAATCACCAGAGGCGCCTTATCCTCGAAAATATGTCCAGTGCTTAGATGTTGGCAACAGTGGCTGTGAGAAGGTACGACTGCTCGGTGAATGGGTAGTGCAGCACGACGGAGGACTACAGAGCAGGATGATCGCCTTATTTTATCTATAGGTTTGCACCGCACCTAGAGCCACAGTGGCTGTGAGAAGGTACGACTGCTCGTTGAATGGGTAATGCAGCACGACGGAGGACTACAGAACAGGATGATCGCCTTATTTTATCTATAGGTTTGCACCGCACCTAGAGCCACTCTGGCTATTATCCAAAGAGATGTGGCATTAGCTGGCTGTCACCCAATCACCAGTGGAACCATTGGACGCCGACTAGCAGAAGGGGCCACCTTGCATACTGGCCATTGCGTCGATTACCACTGGCCATTGTGCCCGCCCTCGTGGGTATCACAGTTGCTAGGATCACCGTCCTCCTCACACGGTAGAAAAGACTTGAGTTCGAGTCCCGTTAATAATGGAAGAAATTTTTATGGATCTTTTTCACGCTAGGGTAACATGATTTTTTCTCCCGGAAACTCCGGTTTTTCGTCCAGCAAAACAGAATATTGACCTCAGAACACATGCGATTTACAGACGATTTACACGGAGCAATGTGGCCTTAGTTGCTGATACTCCTGAAATTCAATTACTACAACTACTGGCCGCTCTCCACCATCAACAGTGTCTGGAATGGTGCGCACTGGCCACCTGGAATACAAAACGGCATCAAGTGGTCGTCAATGAATGCCGTTTCTGCTTGGTGCCCGATGATCTCTGCATACACATGTGGTGACGAAATGATAAACCCCTTGATCCTAGAGCCATCGTTGAAGGATACACTGCTGGCAGCGATCAGATTTGGCAGTCGATCGTTCTTGGTGTTCATTGTCCCAGGGACTCACATCTGGGTGAGTACGGGCTTGTCACACCCGGGATCCTGAGCTGGATATCATCATTCTTCTCTCTCTCTCTCTCTCTCTCTCTCTCTCTCTCTCTCTCTCTCTCTCTCTCTCTCTCTCAGGGTAATTTTTTTGGTTGGTGCAGCATAAGCCTCAAGATTCCTGGCACCATATGGCTAATAATAATAATAACACTGAGTACACTCATAGATACGACCAGATAGCCAGGATAATACATCAGAAGCTAGCAAGGAAATAGCAGTTGATCGAAGGAAGTGTATCGTACTACAAGTACCAAACTCAGGCAGTACTAGAGACCCAACCCACAAGTTGTACTGGGACCGCGCCATAATAATGGATAGGACAGTTCCGCACAACAGACCGGACATAATCCTTGTGGACAAGAAGGAAAAGGCCACCCATCTGATTGACAGCGGTACCGAACACTGGCGACTGCAGAAAACCCATGGGAAAAAATCAGGAAGTACCCGAACCTAAGACAGGAGATCAAAGAGATGTGGCATATGCAACAAGTAACGACCACCCCGATTATCGTGTCAACCACAGGTATGGTGCCAAAAACCCTACTGTTATGCTAGGCTGTTAAAAGGTCTCCCAGCGAACACCTACAAGGAACTCCAGAAAGTTGCAATCCTGAACGCCTGTAGGATAGTCAGAGAGTTCCTCGACCAACGGTAACACAAAACAACAACAACAACAACAAGAACCAGCCTGTTTACTTGGTAGCAATACCCGTCACGAGGTGGAAACCCCAATCAGGGAGAAATAATATAAGAGCAATAATAATAATAGAAGTGGAAAGAGACGAGGTCATGATAACCAGAATTGAGCACGAGTGGAAGAAGGCCGTAACAGAATTCGAAGGAATGGATCCCCCAAAGACTCACGTGATACCGAAGCAGAGGCCGAATAGAACCTTGTGGAGAATCACAGACCACCTCAATCGTCACATAATACCGCATTACCTCGACAGCAATGGTGCCACTGGAGGCCATCCACACAGCCGTGTATTGTGCTGCGGTAGCAGCCACGAGTATTAATGAAAGAGAAACGAGAGACCAGCAGCAGAAGAACCGAAAACAGAAGGAACCGCCAGCTTGGAAAAGAAGACTTCAGCAGGAGATAGAAGAATTAAGCGTAAGGATAGGCCAACTGACCCAGTACCAACGGAGCAATAGGAATAAGAAATTAATTAGAAAAGTGAAGAGCATCCTCGTGAGAGACAGCGTCCACAGCAAACATGAGACAAAAAAATCAGAGAATAGGAGAATACGTGGATACATTGAAGCATAACCTCCTTGCACTCAGCAAGAGACTATGCCGATACAAACAGAGCTCCCAGAGGAAAATAAACAACCGAATCTTCGATGACCACCAAAGAGGCTTCTACAGGAATCTCGGAGAAGACGGGAAAGAAGGGAACGGACCGCCCGAGAAGAAAACGATTGAGCAGTTCTGGGGAATCATATAGAGCAGTGAAGTAAGATATAACAGCCGAGCCACTTGGATAGAACTATAACGCAAGAAAACCAAGGACGTACAAAAAATGAGAGGGTGGGAGATTCGGGAAGAAGAAGTAAAACAGACGATCAAGAACTCTCACAACTGGCGAACTCCAGGAATAGATAACGTCCAAAGCTACTGGTACAAGAAGCTCACTTCAACACACAAACACCTGGCAGAGCAGTTCACCCGAATGATAAGGGTGAACCCAGAGACAATCCCGAAGTTTCTCACTCAAGGAATCACATATGTGAAGCCTAAAGACGAAGATACAAGAAACACGGCGAAATATCGGCCAATCACCTATCTGCCAACAATGTACAAGATCCTGGCCATCTGCATAACCAGGAAGATATCAGACCACTTGGTGAGCCAGCACATAATGGCCGGACATAGTGGCATAGTATTTTGGGTCAGGCGCCACCGGTGGTTTCCCACATCTGCGCCGTATGTACTCTGTGATGGAATGCAGAACAACTGCAAAGGCCAGAAAAAAGTGTAATGTCTGGTTTATGAAATACTGTGTTTTGTTCTGTTATTGTGTCTCTGGCTGCTTGGCCGCAGGGCCCCTAGTGGGATCTATCCTTGCCCGCCACCACCACTGGGAGGTGAGCCAGGCTGCCCGTTATGCTCTGGCTGGTCTCTACCAGGGTCGCCTGAGCTTCCTGACAGAGACCGAACAGCCGAAAGTATAATGGCCGAATAGGAGAAAGAATGCAAGGAGCAATTAACAATAGATGCGGCGGTTATGGACAAGCCTACAAGAAGCGCCGCAACGTGTACACACATGTACATCGCTGCAACATATACATCGATTAACGCAAGGCCTTCGACTCCGTGCCTCATAGATGGCTAATAGAGACGCTGAACATCTACAAAGTCAATCCGATAGTGACAAACTTCCTAGTAGAAACGATAGCGAAATGAAGTACCACCATTAAGGTTGAAAACATCACAACCAGGCCAATCCTCATCAGGAGAGGAATCTTTCAGGGAGATGCCCTGAGCCATTGTGGTTCTGTCTAGCACTTTACCCGCTATCCACCATGCTCAACAGTAGCAATTACGGATATAACTTCAAAGAAGGAAGGAAGGAAGAACTTGTACACCCTCACCCAACTGATGCACATGGATGACCTCAAGCTCTACGCGAGAACCGAGAAGCACCTCCAGCAACTACTCGAGATCACTGAATAATTCAGAGATCATATTAGGATGGAATTTGGTCTAGATAAATGCAAGACCCACGGATTGCACCAGGGAAAATTAGTCAACCGAAGCTACCAGCTGCAGACTGGTAAAGATATTGAAGGCACGCCAGAGGGAGAGGCTTACAAATACTTGGGGATGATGCAGACACAGCACAAGGAAATTAAGGCCTGCCGGAACGAAAAATACCATCAAAGATTCAGAAGTCTGCTGAAAGCAAAACTGAACGGAGGGAACACAATTAAAGCCAACACCTATGCAGTCACAATGCTGAACACAATGCTAGTCACAATGCTAACATATTCCTTCGGGGTCATAGATTGGACTAACACCGAGCTGGAGGATATCATGAGAAAGACAAGGACAATGATGACGAATAAACGCTAACACTACCCGAAATCTTCCGTGGAGAGACTGACAATTGCCCTGAAAGAAGGAGGAAGGGGCCAGATAGACCTCATTGAGCAACAAATGACAGCGATAGTTAACTTGAAGGATTACTTCCAGAAACACACACACAGCAGCACTCCACCAGGCCATAAAGAAGATAGACAAGCGGTATACCCCACTCAAATTACGCGAGGAGCCCCCCAACAAGGAGGCACAAATGAAACTAGAAAGTTGGGCAGAGAAGACACTCCATGGCAGACAATACAATGATCTTCATTAAGATCACATAGATAAAATTGTTTCCAATGCATGGGTCACGAGCGGGACTGTCTTCCCTGAAACTGAAGGATTTATGCTCGCCACCCAACACAAGGTATTGAACACCAGGAACTATAGAAAATACATCGCCAAGGAGCCCGGAGTGTTCGATGACACATCTTGTCGATGCCACCTGGCCTCAGAAACGATCCAACACATCACCCCGGGATGCAAGGTCATCACCCAAACTGAGTACACTCATAGACACGACCAGGTAGCTAGGATAATACATCAGAATCTAGCAAGGAAATACCAATTGATCGAAGAAAATGTACCGTACTACAAGTACGAACCCCAGGCAGTACTAGAGACTTCAACCTACAAGCTGTACTGGGACCGCGCCATAATAACGGATAAGACAATCCCGCACAGCAGAGCGGACATAACCCTTGTGGACAAGAAGGAAAAAGGCTACCTATTTGATTGACATAGTGGTACCCAACACTGTCAATCTGCAGAAAACCCATGGGGAAAAAATCAGGAAGTACACGAACCTAAGACAGGAGATCAAAGAGATGTGGCATATGGAACAAGTAACGACCATCTCGATCATCTTGTCAACCACAGGTATGGTGCCAAAGACCCTACATAACAGCCTGGCAGCAATATGTCTCCCAGCGAACGCCTAGAAGGAACTCTACAAAGTCACAATCCTGAACACCTGTGGGACAGTCAGAGTGTTCCTCGACCAATAGTACAGCAGACATAACAACAACCACCCTCTGTATTTGGTAGCAATACCCGTCACGAGGTGGAATCACCAATCAAGGAGAAAAAATATAAGATAATAATAATGAATAGTAATCTGACTGCTCGCAGCTCTGTCGCTTGGTAGGAAATACTGCAGGAGAATGTTCTACACCTGTACAACTCATGCTGAAACGCTTAGCTCGGTGTATACGCAAACGTGTGTCTGCGCGAGTAGCACTGTGGTATCGTCACCGTCTTCCCCACACCAGATGGAAAAGGCCCGCGTTCGAATCCCCTTGATGACGCTAGGAACTTTAGTGAGCTTTTTTCACTCGGTGGCTGAGCTAGGCGGTCTCAGGCGTAGATAGAAAGGTTTCCCCACCCAGAAACTGGGTTGTTTGTCTAGTAAAACAAGAAAATCGACCAGAAAACACACATGATCTATAGACAAAATAAAATACATGGGTAGATGTAATTGTTTACTGGGGACCCTAATATCATAATTTGTATACGCAACGGTGTGGATTCATAACATATTGATCCGTCCATTGTAATCATTTTGTATCATTAAATGCGTTCACACATACATCAGCGTCCCTAACTTTTATAACGTGTTCTTTAATTCCTTAGCTATCATTTCTCTGAATGTCCCTTCTGTATTCTTGTGCCTTCAGGGTGCTGAAATTTCAATGTCACAGAGTGTATAAAGCCAGCAGCAGCTTTCATCCACGAACGAACAGTGTTCTTCCCAAGGAAAAAATCATTCTCGATCACAGGAAAAGACAACTGATGAATATCATCCCCCACTCAGGATCAATACCAAGCCATTCAAGGAAAAAACATTAGGAGCGAATAAGAGTTTTCAACGCAATGAACGATTTCCCCCTCCTGGAGAACCAGCGTCTGAACTCCAAACCTCCTCTTACCCCCTCCTCACATAAATCACAGAAGGACAGCACCACCCATTTTCTCCCGTCTCGGGTACAAAACTATTCCGTCCAAGACTCAGAAGTAAGCCAATGTGCTACATTTGCAGATGTCCTTAAATCTAATCATTCAACCGTCCGGACACCTTGGAAGAATGCCCCCAGCTTACGGGTCAGGCCGCACGCACCGGAGGAAGAGGAGCAACCAATTCCCGGCATGCAAAGTCTACAATCTGAGGCAGCGGAGCTTCCCTATCAACCAAATCACACCCGGAAATTTCAGAACCACAGCAAATCATCCCGAAATTATTCATCTCGCCCCCACATCGAGGAAACAACCAAACCAAGACACCCAACATTTCCTAAGATGACACCGTGGAAAGGGAAGCAGAAATACACAAAAAACCAAGTAACTGCACCAGAAAAGCCAAACTACAACATGAAGCCCACAGTCGGGACTGCTAACTCAACGAAAATACATGCAATTCCGCTAAAAATCTCATCACATGAAAAATCAATTTTTGTCTCCAGGCTTTCTCCACAGACAACTGTTGAACAGATGTGGTCTTATTTGAATGAAGACTTAGGTATAGACACAGAAGTTACCAGGCTCACGACCAAACAACCATACTATGCATCATTCAAAATCACTACAGCAGAATCAAACTACAAACTACTCAGCCTTGCATCTTCTTGGCCTGCAGGGGCACTAGTGAAACACTTCTACACTACAAAGCGTACCTCTACCTGGATGCGGTATCCCCAACGTATTAAAACTACAAATAATGAAAGGAAAACCTGACTCAGACCCGCCATTAAGTCGAAGTTTGGGGAGGAACATTCCGGTTATACTGAGCAGGACCTTCTTAAAGGTTCAAACACCCTCACAGAAGCTTGCCAGGGCCATGATCACCCACCACAAACGCCTGAGGGAAGACCTATGAATATTCAGGTGAGAACTACCTCCAGAACGAACCATAGACGATTGATGAAGGCCATCAGAGCTCCAACAAGGACATACATCCAAACTTCTTTAATGTGCACACTTTTCTATCAAAATGCTAGAAGTCTGAGAAATAAACTTCAGACAATGGAAATTCTTCTTTTGTCAAGGTGGTATGACATCATCTGTATCACAGAGACATGGCTGTCCCCCAATGAAGAAGACCTCGCATTTTCTCAAGCCACTTGCTTCTCGGGCATTTTTGCCTCCAGGGAACGGACAACTGGTGGTTGTGTAGGCATTCTCTTCAACACAAAAAAATTCTCACTGACAAGCTCAGCAACACTAAAAACAGAACGGTTTGAAGCTGCAAGAGCCTCACTCAGCATTCAAGGCCACAGACTTGACATGTGCACAGTCTACATCCCCCCTCCCACAGTAAAGAACACTTTACAAGAGATCTCCAACTGGATCATTAATCAATGCCACCCTAAAGCAACATTACTAGTGTGTGGAGACTTTAATATTAGCTCAGGCCAACACAGTCTTCGCAAACTGTTATCTTCTAATCTGGCATCAGTAGGTCTGACCCTCCAGAATTTTTCCCCTACCAGAGGCTCTAACCTGTTAGACCTAATATTTGCAACAGACACCCTCACCGTTGACAGCCAACCGGAAACAGCCTTCATGTCAGACCATCTACCAGTAGGCCTCATTCTTCCAATCACTCCCAGGACATCCTGGCAACATCAGGCACCAGTTAAGAAGATAGTGATTAGCCCTTCTCTCCTCAATCCAGAGAAATGCTGCTTCGCAGCATCTATTTTTCCTTGGGAAGCCCTAAACCAATGTGATCCACAGCTGCACTTTCTTACCTGCTGGCTGCAGTCTATTGCTCGAACTGCAGCGTCAAAAACAGTTTCAATCTCCTGTATGGTGGACCCAAGCATGGTGGACCCAAGATCTCAGCCTTAAATTTCGGAATAAACAACGACTACATGCAAAATGGAAAGCAAAATTAGACCCACTAGACAGAATTGCATACTCAAGAGCCAGCGCCCAGTTCAATAGAAGCAAATCTGAAGCCATTAAAGCCTATATCGACAAAACAATCAAGATCGGGAAAGCACCGTTTAAGGCAAGGCATGATGAATTCCCTCAACAACTTAATCCAATTGAATGGCTAGACTACATCACAAGATTTAAGCCAAAGTCAGCATCAGACTTTAAAATTCACAACAGTTGTCAGCGAGATGTCCTCGCTTCCATCATCATCACAAAAAGAGAGCTTATCCAGGCCATCAATGATATCCCACCAACGTCTTGCACTGGATATGATGGGGTCCCACAATTCATTCTTAAGAGCGTTAGTGTATTCATCATTGATGCACTCCTAGGTATCTTCAATGGAATCCTCACAACGCAAAGTTTCCCAACAGCCTGGAATCAATATATTGTCCGACCAATCCCCAAAACACAAGGAGCGACATCAATTTCACAATTCAGGCCAATAATGAAAGCCTCATGTCTCCTCAAAGTCATGGAGAAGTGCCTTCTTCCTGTCCTAACCAACCAGGTTCTGCCATGTGAATCACCATACATTCACTATGCCTTGAAACGCAGGTCCACCATTACAAACCTATTGCAAACCACCAACACCATTCTGGGGGCTCTACAAGATAGGGCAGAGATGGCAATTGTTTATCTGGATATCCAGTCTGCATTCGACAGTATAGACATCCAGCCCCTCCTGCAACTTTGTGAGGATGGATACCAGATAAAAGGCAATATACTGGAATTCTTGAAGTCGCTACTTACGACCAGGGTCCTTCACTTGACTGTGAATAAAAAATCTTTCACAAGGAAAGTTTGTGTAGGTGTACCCCAGGGCGGAGTTCTCTCTCTCAGGGCTCCTCTTTACGGCTACCATCCACCCATTCCTGTGTCAGCAAACAGAATTCATCAGTTATGCAGACGACTTGAAGCTCCTCTATCGGATCAACGGGACCGCCCGACCTGATTCTGTTTCTGGAAACATTATCAACAGCCTCAAGAATCTGATTACATACTTGGCACAGTTCTCTCTTAAGATAAATCCAAAAAAATCTGCACAAATGGTATTTTCCCTCAAATCAAACCCAACGCAACTAAACCTGGAAATCCACGGAACCCCCATCACCCCAGTCATCAAGCACAAAGATCTCGGCGTTATATTCGACCCTAAACTCAGTTTCAAACACCATGTTGCAGACATTCACAACAAGGTCTGCAGAGCAAGATGGCTTGCCAAACAACACCTCCTTCACGTCACAGAGCCTGAGTACACACTCCAATACGTATACCGGTTTCTGCAGCCAGTCATCACCTACGGGTCAGAAATCTGGGCGTCGGCAACGAAAACCACGCTAAAAACCATTGCATCTGATGAGTACTGGCTTATTCGGTGGGTCCTCTTCAAGCATAAACTGCCACCACTCATACATACTTCAGATATCACCCAACTTCTAAATTACAGAAAAGTCTCCAAACGGATATTTGCCCTCCGCTTGCTTGTGACAATTAAAATGATAGCGGGTGAAGTCAATACGCCAAATTTTTGGCAGATGTGCAATTGGAGGATCCCACCAAAACCCTTAAGAGCCCTCCCCTCTCTGCAGTCTGTGGTGTGGAGGCTCAGAATAGGGGATAGATTCCTGCCCATGGAGATGCTCCACAATGTCCAGGAGATGGATGTGGACTACAAAAAGTTCATAGAGGACAAATCGTACAGAAGACGCATCATCAGGGACCAGCTTTCGTCTTCAACCGAGTGACTGCCATCCTCTTTTCATCGCTTTTCATGTTTCTTCATTTCACATGTTAATATTAATTTTATATGTAAAATATGTAATTATACGTTTTATGTGCTAATATATGTTTTAAGTAATTTTTCCTGTATAAGTTATTTAATGTTAAACCCCTAGCATTGTCGCTGTTGTGGGTATTATTGCATCAGGCAATCATGTAACCAATCACTGCCTGCAATAAAGATATATTAATCCAAAGTAGCAATCGAAGAAAATATATTTTTTAAACCTGCATTTCTGTTAAATCTTGATTCCGCTAGATTAGGAGTGTAATTCCTAAAGGACTGGTGATTGGACCAATGTTGTTTATGATTTTCTTAAATAACATTAACAAAGGATATGATGTGATGTCAAAACTTCCAGGATCAGCGAGTGGTTAATGACTAACACCAAACTACAACTTGATTAAATGACTAACTTAAGCTACAACTTCATTAAGTTTCAAGGATGGTCGCAACTGTTGTTGATATGCTTATTTTACTTGGGAAATAACAACCCTATAATAATTTGTATACCTGGAGGGGTTGAATTAGAAACGGTAGAGTTAAAAAGGGATTTAAGAATTATGATGCATGCATCCATGAAGTTCTCCATGCGGTGGAAGGGCCTGCAGTTTCCTGTCGATGAGGTATTGAACATTTGCTTGTATATGAGTATGACCTCCCTAGTTATAGGGATATCATGTTCTCACTATATTGGGCAACTGAAAAACTGAACTTGCAATGCTGTGACAAAATATGGAGATCGCACCTGAAAAAAGACATTGAACTTCTTGAAGAAGTCCAGTAATAATAATGAGATTCTTTTTTAACATAAATTGTATACATTGGTGATTCCTTACACAGAAAGCTAGAGGAATCTTATACATTGTTTATACAAGTGAACAAACATGGAGGTACAGAGTTAAACTACATTGAGAAGTTACATAAAATAACCAATAAAGATTTTAAAATACACCAGTAATAGTAATTAAAACGAAAAAGAACTACAAGTTGGGCAGAACAAAAAATGACATCGGCTAACTAAGACCGGCACTTACACAATTGCCCTTTATGAACAGAAAGATAAGCCAAGGTGTCGTGGTGATATGCCTTGTCAATAGACCACAGGTCGATGGCGACGTTGAGCGAGTTGAGAGTGTCCAGAGTCACATTTGGGAAATGTCTTTTGAAATTCTGTAACCTCAGTAGAAAGAGGGGTTACTGTGGAGATGGCTTCTTGGCAAACGCCCGTGTTCCAGATGGGCAATGCGCTTGGTAAGATTGGCAAAAGGGTATCTATATGAATACTTCGAATATGTGGGCTGCAGAGTTTGGTAACCAGGTATTTTTGCAGAGATCTAATTGAGATCTGCGAGTTTCTGACAGAGGGTAGTGAAATGAGCGAAGACGAAATGTTCATGGTTATAAATAATACTGGAATCTAATGCCATAAATTCGAATTACGGAACTAGACTGTAAAAAGTTTTTCTTTTAGCTAGAGGTTGTTAATTGCTGGAATGGATTACCTGCATGGGTTGTCGAAGCTGACAGCTTCAGGATATTCATAGGTCAGATGGATAAGTACCTGCGTGAGAATAGAAACAAACACTTATGTACATAGCTTGTTTTCTTATTGGTACAGCAAAAGCGCCTGGAGCTGGTATTATAATTTTATTTTATTTATTTATTATTCAATTTATTCCATATGCTTCACCCCTGAACAGCCTTCAGCTAGGAGGATGCCTATATACATTTGTACATTTTGACTTACACAGCAAACATAGAAGTCGTACATAAATTACACATATTATTATTATTTCTATTTTATAGAAACAGTTTCTATATAATATTATGAACATTAGTTTCTTTATCCAACAAACATCTAAAGTGAGCAAATATAGCAGATAAAAATATATACAGTGACACGAGCAAAAGGTAGAGACATATAAATACATACGCGTCCTAGTGTGCACATACAGCCAATACATATACATACAAAACACATAATGATTTAAAACAAATTAATTCTTCAGCAAATTAGAGTTCATGGGAGATTCCATCCTGAAGGAGATAATCAGGAAACTTCTACAGTTTTATGTGGTGGTACATGTCCTGTATCTTCTCAGATCTGTATGCTTTCTCATCACAGAACTTGTGGGGAACAATCTTCAGGGTGTTGTACGTTTGGAGGATGTTAGACGGAAAACATCTTCTAAGCATAGTTAAATTCTGTAATAAGCTTCTTAGGGGGAATCCATGAACTATTGCAAAGGACGCGGGAAAGCCTAGGACCTGCAACAAGATTATGGACATTTGGAGCGTCAAAGCGATCGGTGAGGAGTTGACAGAGATTACGCAGATTTCCTGTAATGAGCAACTGATTCCAAGGGGTGCAACCAAGGTTAGCATACATGATTGATCTCGAGATGGTGAAAGGGAGGCCATTAACACGGTTCAACCACCTTAAAATCCAGTACTCGATACCCATGAATTTTTTGATGTTAGTGAGGGAAGCAGAGGACCAGATCGTCGAGGCATACATGGGAATCGGAACAAGACATGTTTGTATGTAGTGAGTGGCAAGTTTTTGGTTGTTTACTCCAGTAAGTTCCTGTCTTATCGCCCACATTGCTGACAGAGTTTTTGCTTTAGTGTTGGCAAAGTGCTGTTGGAAGGTCAGGCCTTCATCCCAGGTGAGCCCTAGATCAGTGTGATGAGAAACCTTTTGCACTCTAATACCATTTATGTAGATGTTTATGTTCATCTTCTTCTTCAGGTTGGTGAAAGACATTTGTGCTGACTTGGTCGGATTTATGGATAGGCCAATATTCTCAAGATAATGGTCAAGTTCTTCTATTAGGGCAGTGGCATGGGCGTTGATTGCTTCAGATTTGTCACCGTGTTTTGACGAGATGAAGAGTTTTATATCATCTGCGTAAGAGCTGCAGTCAGGATGCGTAGAGAGGAAGGGGTCCAAAGCGGCAGCAAAAAATAGTGCGGAAAGGACGCCACCTTGGGGGACTCCTCTGTAGACGACGTGGTTCGATTGGAAGGTTCTATGTTCTACTCTCAAATGCCTTTGTTTGAGAATGGAAACGATGACTTTTAATAGGCCTCCCTGTATTCTGAAGTGCCTTTCAAGTATTGTCATCAAGGAATTGATTGAGACATTATCGAAAGCAGCTTTAATGTCTAAAAATACTAGATCAATCTGTTCTTTGGCGTTCAGAGTCATTTGGATCCGAAATAGGGTGTCCATTAGATTAGTCACAGTTGATCTCTTTGGAATCACAGTGTGTAAATATGGTGGTCTTTTATGGAAAAAATGCATAACAAGAATTGGCAGCAGAGTCTTCTCGAACAATTTTAGTAAATTGCAGCTTATAGAGATTGGACGAAAATCCTTCTTGTCTTTCGGATGTTTGACTTTAGGCACGGGTTTTACAATATAATGTTTCCATATTTCAGGGATAATTCCAGTGTGTAGGGTTTCTCTAAATATGTGTAGCAAGACCTCGATGATGAAAGGACTGCTTACTTTCATGATGAAGAGGGGGGAACATATCAGGGCCAGAAGTGGATTTATTTGGGAGACTATTTAATGCCTCAATTACATTTTCTTTGGTTATGGTGATTTCTGTTAGTAGAGGTCTGATATCAAGATTGGATCCGGATGGAGTCATGTTATTCATGTAATTTACCAGCCAACTGGTATTGTCTGGTGCGAGAGAGTTATTCTTTAAATTAGGGTCTGGAGAGATTCCGAAGGTACTGTTCGCCCATTCCCTAAATAAAGTTTCATCCATGGTGAAGTTGGTATTCTTGTTGTTATTGATTCTTTTAGACTGTTTAAGCTTTTTAGAAATTGCAAGGTTGTACTCTTGGCGTTTGTGCTTTAAGAAACAGGCTCGTTCTTTTTTGTAAGCGATGTAGTCTTCAGCGGTTCTGGTTTTCTGCCATTTTCTGTAAGCCTTTTGTTTTCTTACAAACACAACCTTCATATTGTTGTTAAACCACCAGTTAGATCGATGTGAGATCCGAATCTCCTTAGACGCACCAACACAAGCTATTTGAAATAATTCTTCAGCCAGGATGGAAGCGGCTTCAGGCCCTGACTTTTCTAACAGACAGTTCCATTTATACGTAGTGAGGCGATGGAGGATTATTTCTTGCTTAATGAACTTGTTTGAAAAGACTCTTCTCGTATGCAGCGGGCCACATCCTTCAACCGAGGCATTAGAGAGGTCGGAATGGGCATAAAATTCACAATCTAACGGTTGATGATCTGATTTGAAGAAGATGGTTGGTTGGATAAGTTCCGCATGAGGTATGTTGTGAAAAATGAGGTCGAGCTGCTGATTTCCGCGAGTTGGGGGAGTTTGAAGAGGATGAAGGTCGAGCATATGTAGCATGTTTTCCAAAGAAGACCGAGCCGTTGAGTACCTTGGTAGGGGCATGTTGAAGTCCCCTACGAGAATAGTAGGGACGTTGGGTTGGAGATTGGTAGTAATCCAGGTCGCTAATTCCGTTCTAACCTCTAGGGTGTGTTCTGGAGGGAGGTAGACAGTGCAAACCTGTATTCTAATTTCATTGAGGTCAAGGATTACAGAGATGGCTTCAAAGTTTTCGGAACTACTTGAGTTGGTCCTATGTCGAGAAAAGGAATTTTTATAGATAATTGCAACTCCACCACCGCGGCGAATGGCGCGTCCATTAACTTGAGAAGCATAGTTCAAAGGGAGGCAAAGAGTGTCAATACATCTATTGTGGTTCATCCAGGTCTCCATTAAACAAATAATATCGTACTCTGCAGTAAGGAGAATAGATTGAAGTGTATGGAGTTTGCAACTTATGCCTCTTATGTTATGAATGTAGCATCTGATAGTTACAGATGCGGGTGTGGATGGGACACTCTGTAATTGCTATACCTGAGTATTATTATGCCCCCTCTGGAGCACGCTAGCTTTTCTGTTTTCATAAGGTTTAATTAGAGTATTTTGTGGCCATGGGTCCAAGCTTATTAGCGGTTGGCAGGGGTCAGCTGGCTTTGAGACAATGAAAGAGGCATAAGATGCGTGCCGCGTACGTAGTTGTCTAACATCTACTCTGATGGAGTATTCCTTCCAATACATTTCTATGATTGCCTGAGTAGTGGTTTTTGGATTTAATCTTGATACAAAGATTTGGTCCCGAGTCAGTACAGCCGTTACGTTATAGTTATGTGCTGGGCAAGTCTTTCGTTGATTGGGTTTCTGATTATGTCTTATGATACCCTTTTCATTGATGTTTGTTAGAGATGGAGGGATATACGACACAGCGCTGGGATTAAGAGGTTGGTTCTCTTCGTGGGTGCTGTTTTGATTGTCTCTACCTTTGGGTCGGATGCCAGTTGGGCTGATAGCGGTAACGTCGGCATAAGACCGCCAAAACGATTGTTTTTGCTGTGGCGGGTTTGGGCAGCAGCCGGCTACCTCATTGACTGTATCTACTGAATTAGTGCCAGCAAGTGTTACACCCCTTATCTTCTGAGTATCCTTTTTCAACGTATGCTCTGTTGTCTTTTTTTTCACTGTATGAATTTCAGATGAGGAGTTTTTATGCATTGAGATGCAGCTCTGAGAGGAAACGGTTGCACTGTTATGCGGATGCTTATCGATTTTTTCCTGTTCGAAGGTGACAAAACATTCTTCAGCTTGCGGTGTCCATGTGTCCATTTGTTGCTGAGATCATCACTGGGAACTGTTTGCTACACGTGGATACTGGTACTCTCTCTGGCTCTAGTGTGATACTGCTATCAGTGACCCGTTGTCGAGTTTCTGTTGAGATCGCGTCTGAATCGTGATATTCATTATCCTGTTGTTTGTACTTGCCATATGCTGTACTTTCAGGTCTCCTTGTATGTTCTGATAAATTCATTATGACTTGCTTGAGGGTGAATAGCTCTTGAGAGATTTCTATATTTTGCCCTCGAAGTATTTCGTTTTCGTCAATCAAAACCGCTAGATTTTCTTGAACGTTCTTCAGATTCAGAGCTATACTTTCTATTGCTGCTGAGAGTTGTTCAGGGGCTTTTCTTGTGTTCTGAAAATCCGTATTTACCGTTAGCAGTGCATGACTAACTAATACTATTTAAATAGATAAAAATAAATAGATTTAAATAAATGGTATTATAACTAATACTATTTAAATATCATGTTTAAGTGTGAATGGTATATAATAGCTGCCTTTGGATTTAGATTTTCGAACGTGTTAGTAGGATTTACGTTTTACTCTTCTTTCCATCCTGCTACTGCTGCCATTTGTTTTTTAAGACTGTTTTGCCTGTATTTTTGATTTGATGCAATTGAAAATGAAATCAATGCATTGAAATGTTTTTCTAATCATTCTGTGAATGAATTACTACTAAGTGTAGTCCATTCCAAGTACTGGTACTGCATTTCAGCCTAATGAGTTGGGAAATAATTAGAGGGGGGAGCAGTTTTGGTTTTTGTTATTTAGTAATAGCTGTTTCAGGGATAACCGCCGTCTGATAATAAACTGATAGATAAAAAATAAAAACAAGGATTTTTATTCGGAATCCACCATTATACTGAATTCATTAAAAAACCCCAACTAAATCGGTGATCACAGTATAACTTACTGTGTATTTGTTATGCGAACGTTGGCTTTAATAATTCTTCTTTTCAAATGACGTTTTTGTTTTTAGTTGTACTCTTGTATGCTTCTTTTGATAAATCAACTTTAATTATTTAGGTATTTCATTTAAAATTTTCGCATTTATAGTTTTCTTCTAAAGTGCTACTCCACTTTTAAACAGATGTAGCATTAAGATTCCTTGGATTAATAATAAAGTAGAAAAAAAAATCCAAACTCCACTTAGTAGACTAGAAAGAGGAAGCCATCTGTATTCTTTCGGAACATCAATCATCCTGTCATTGAGCTTCTTCTTGCCAAAGTTTCCACTGTTTGCACATGTGTGAACATCTGAAAAATCTGCAGCGGGAAAATGAAAGATCAAATAACCCGTCGCCCACAGAAAGCTATTAGATAACTTCTTGCGGTATATCAGTATTTACAGAACAATTTCTAAGTGAGCCAAAAACGTTAGCAGGAGAAATGCTGCTTCCTTCTGAAAGCACTTCAGATAAACAAAAAATACACCTTTGACAAGATGTTCGTAATAAAGTTAGCTGATTTCCACCGCTTATTTTATTTCAGGCGCCTTCAGTTGTTACCCTCCAACTTACGACGGCCGTGGCGAAGTCAGATGTTAAATATTAATATCCACCAACTTGGCAGATACTATTAAAAGATCAGGGAAAAGTTACACCTGCGAAATGAGAAGCAAGAGAAATAAACTAACTCTGCTCAAGATATAATAAGGTTACGACCTGACTGTGTTCACTTCCAGTATGGTACTTGCGGGTCTCAGCGAATAGTGCAATATTTTTCTTATTATTTATTTTCCAGGCTGCGCAGTTTAACGAATGTTTCGCAGCACTTATTTGAACAAACGCTAAGGTTATATTTAAAATGGTAATGACCACTTGTCGTATAATCGCGATTAATTTCTTCATGTTCTCTCTCCTGCTTTTAATTTACTCCAGGATAAATCAGAATCTCAGGTTTATAAACCATTTGTTTTATATAAAGTCTTCATGAATAATCTACTTGCTTCTTTATTCAACTCATACTGCTTATCTATCTAATCCCTTTAAAGTTTAAGCAATTTTCTCATGATATTTTCCAGATTTCCTTTTCAGTTTTTAGGATGACTGTAGTAACTGAGAAAAAGGTTAATGAGTTTCTTTTCTCACTAATTGGATCCTTCCAGTGAATAACAGCAATATCTTTCTTTCTCGTGGTCTAATCACATAAGACTCCCTCTTAATTTCACTTTTAAAATCAAGAATGTGCTTATTAGTATCAGAGTTGTATTAACGAGCACTTTCAAGTAATGGCACACATTCCTGCTTGTCTTGTTCGCCAGCCCTTTTTGGCTGTTTTTAATTTGTTAATCTTATTATTATTATTATTATTATTATTAGCTATATGGTGCAAGGAAGCCAGAGGCTTATGCTGCACCGCCAAAAAAAAAATTCCCCAGTTACCCTAAGAGAGAGAGAGAGAGAGAGAGAGAGAGAGAGAAAGAAAAGTAAAAGGGAATCACCAAGAAAGAGAAGAATGATGATATCCAGCTCAGGACCCTGGGTGTGCCAAACCCATACTCACTAGATGTGAGCCCCTGGGGTTTTATTAGTTTGTTTTCTTTAATAACACTGGTCGGCATCAATTTCCTCCCTGAAATAATTTCGACAGATTCTCGTAGGAGATATGTTCAAAATCAGATAATGTTCAAAATCGCATCACCCTCAGTTTTCAAATATCGTAGGTTAATGATCGAAAACCAAGACCTGTTAAAGCTTCATTTCCTACATTCCATTTAGACTTTTTTCCTGAAAACTTGGGAGCGGTTTCCGATGAACACGGTGAAAGGTTTCACCAAGATATTTCTCAAATGGAAAAAAAGGTACCAGGGAAAAAGGGAAAATGAAGTCCAAATATGTTGGCAGACTACTGTTGGAATCTCGTATGGGAGACACCAATGGCCGATTATAAAAGACAAAATAAGTGTTTTGTTATCAGATAAACATTTTTTTGTGAATAGAATAAGGTTAATAAACCCATTGTTCGATATTTAGTACTATATGAAAATTTATTTTGTTTCTCAGAGCAAACTAAACATAATTACAAATTAATAAGCTTTCGGCTGGGAGGCAGCCTTCTTCAGATTGAATACGTGAATGGCAGTTGGAATAGAGATGTGCACTGCCAGGATGGTGCGTGAGGCGCGTGGTTAATTGTTTGTTGTTGTTTGTGGCTGTGACATATGGTGGTGATGTGGCCAGCGTTTGTCTATGGATAGAATTACTGCCTCTGTGATGGGGTTAACTTGGCAACCACTGTTCCTGTTCAAAGAGGCATCCGAGCATTTTATATTTAACGATTCCAACCAGGTGCGCTTTAGGTAATGGTGGGACCTGTCCACAACCACGACATCGCGGTGTGGGTCGATGTCGTGGCGGGTTGTCCAGACATGCTCGGCGATAACTGAGTGTTCTACATCTGCCAAACGGATCGCCCTTTTATGTTCTGAGAGACGTTTCTCGAGTCGACGTCCAGTCTCTCCAAAGTAGCAGCTGGTGCAGTCACGGCAAGAGATGCGATAGACCAAACCGCTCTGTAGAAGAGTGGGGACGGGTGTTTTTACGTTGGAGATAAGAGAACGCAGTATCTTGCCTGGGAGTTGGATGCATTTTGTCCCATATGATTTTAGGATTCTACCGATCTGTTGTGACAGGTTGGGGTAGTATGGGATAAATGCCCTCGTGGATGACTCGTCACTGTTGGCGTTGCTGTTGGTCGTCACGTTGTCGCGTGCCTGTAGATCACACCTGGCAAGGACGTCGATGGGATAGCCACACTTCGTAAGGTCTACTTTGACTCTGGTGATCTCTTTGCGTCTCTCATCTGCGGAGCTGGAGTGTGTCCAGGCGCGAGTTAGCAAGGTTCGGGCAGTGGAGAGGAGGTGGCCCCACGTGTGTGCTGACCGGAAGTTGGTAAATTGGCCAGCACACATAGGTTTGCGATAAACTGTCGTCTTCAAGCATGTGTCTTCGCGCCGGACAAGTGTATCTAGGTATGGTATAGAGTTGTTCGACTCCAGCTCAATCGTAAACTTTATGAAGGGCGATAGTGAGTTGAGGTGGGTTAGGAGTCGTTGACCTGAGTCTCTAGGGATGACAACGAACACATCGTCTACAAAAGGCGATGTGATCTGGTGCGTGTGTAAACGCACGTCCCTTTAACTCCTCCATCACGATGTTTGCTGTGACAGAGCTGACAGGGGAACCCATGGCTGTGCCATGTATCTGCTGGTAGATTGAGTCGTTAAACATGATTGCACCCCCTGTTAAGCACAGTCTGAGGGCGGCAGAAATGTCATCAGGCATCAGCCTAGTTCTGTCGCTAAGGGTTTCATCGTTGTCCAAGAGTTGTGTTGCACAAGAGATGGCATGTTCCACTGGGATGGAGGTAAATAGTGATATTACATCGAACGAAGCCATGACTTGATCCTGTGAGATGGATATAGAGTGGATCCTTTCTATGAACTCAACACTGTTGGAGACGGTGTAGGTGGTCTTGCCAACTAGAGGAGAAAGAAGTCTCGAGACAAACTTGGACAGCTCGTAAGTCGGTGATCCACAGCAGGATAAAATTGGTCTTAGTGGTGTGTCTTCTTTGTGCACCTTCGGCAGGCCGTAAAACCGTGGGATCTGACACCCGGAGGCACGGAGGTGATTACGGGTTGACTGTGTGATTTTTTTCTTGTTTCAGCCATCTGTTGATGAGGATATTCACCTCTGACTCCCATCGTTCCAAAGCTCTGTTGGGGTTAACGGCTAAGGGTTTATAAGGTATAAGGTATAAGGTATAAAGTATGTTAGTGTCTAACGGCTCCTGGGATTTCTCCCATCTCCGCGGGTGTACATTGTATCGGGGCCAGAGATTTGAAGTGTGTGGGGGTCATGTGCTGTATATTGTGTTGTGCCCTTTGTTCCTCCGGTCTATTAGCCGCTGAGCCCCTAGTGGGACCCGACGTTACCACACCATGCCACGGGGAGGCTGACCGGGTGTACCACTGTAGCTAGAGTACTCTGGCGGGTCCTGCCACCTACTTTCCTGGGATTTCAGTGGCTAGGACCAGATTTGAGAATGAGATGATCGCTGTTTCTTGAGCAACGGTTGTAATTTTAACAGAGCGTAGGGTTGTTCGCTGATAACTTGTTCTAGGGCCAAATAGGTCGGGCAGTAATTTTGATGTTTTTAAATTTAGACCTGTGGGGAATGCGTGTGTGTATATATATAAATATATGTATATACACACACACACGCGGCTAAGGGTTTGTAGACGGAAGTGTCTCGTAAAAGCAGTAAGGCTTTCGCCATGTAATCAGTGTGGTTCATTACAACCGTACGACGGCCTTTGTCCGCCGGTAGGATGACGATGGACGAATCCTGTTTCAGTGTCTTGAGGGTAGAAATCTGCATACGGCTGAGGTTTGAAGAGACGGGGCGAGCATGGTGTAGAACTGCTGCAGTCTTCAACAGGATAGCGTTGGCTGTATCTTCCGGGAGGCGTGATAAGCTCGCTTCCACACCCAAGGCGATGTCGGTGATCGGTGGGTGCTTTGGAAGAACGGCAAATGTCATGCCAAGGGTCAATAAGTTTATTTGTTCTGCAGATAACTGCTTGCTGCTTAGGTTCAGTACAAAGTCTGTACAATTTGTAAGAGGGGTATTATGCCGGCGACGAAATTGTTGGGATTCATTAAATAAAGTATTGAACTTATGTTTTTGTCGGGCACAATAACGATCTGATTCTCTGACGGCCTGGTATCATAAAGTATTGATAACATTGGTGTAGACCGGATCGAGAATCAAAGCCTTAAGGTCGGCTAGTAGGCATGCTTTGCTCGCTGAAGCACGTTGTATGTCATGATGGAGGCAGCCAATCCATATGCGCAGAGTCTTGAAGCCGAAGTTCCGACAGGCACGTCCCATATAATCTTGTTAGCTTTGCATCTGTGTGCAAACCTCAGGTGTTGTCTGGCATGGGCTATAAAGATAAAATCTTTCTGTAGTCTCACGACCATATCATATGCTGGTTGGCCAAGAATAGTCCGAACATAGTAATTATGTTTAGTTTGCTCTGAGAAACAAAATAAATTTTCATAATGAATCCAGAGCACGTAGGCCTTTTTTACTATGTTAGTACTGTATGTAACATTTCTTAAAATATGTGAATTTTTTTTACTTTAATCCCTTCTCCCTTAAAATTGGTGGGTATTACAGCAACATGGTTGCCATATTTGAATTCAGCAACGTCAAATATACAAAAATCACCTTTTTTCCCCCCGACCATTGTAAACAGTGGTCCTTGAAGTTCTAGCATTTGTATTTATCGGACTACAGTTGGTAACTTTAGGCGACCTGTCTGTTGTTCTGTTCCAGTGGGCCAGAGGAATTTTTACTGTTTGAGACATATCACTGGTTATGCTTTCGCCGACGATCTTATCCTCACACTAACTGCAAAATTCAGAGCATCCCTCGAGGCCAAGGCAAACTGTACCCTAAGGATGCTCCAGGACTGGGCCACTCTCCACAAGTTGCAGCTCTCTCCTGCTAAAACCAAATCGATTCTACTCAAGGGAAACCTACAGACCACCCGACCACCACAGATCAAGCTAGCAGGACGAACAGTCCCTCTGGTCACGGAACTCAAATATTTAGGAATTATGTTAGACAGTAAACTGTCGTTTTATCCACACCTAGCATATCTACATACAAAAATCCGCAACTACACGGCCATGATCGCACGTGTGAGTAGGAGCGACTGGGGGCTAAAAAGACACATCCTCTCTCTCTTCTCTATAAG
Source organism: Mastigoproctus giganteus (assembly GCF_048544385.1). Classification (NCBI taxonomy): domain Eukaryota; kingdom Metazoa; phylum Arthropoda; class Arachnida; order Uropygi; family Thelyphonidae; genus Mastigoproctus; species Mastigoproctus giganteus. The sequence continues at coordinate 115,723,121 of NC_143577.1, read as the reverse complement.
TCTGTGTTCCTGCTCATAATTACTTACGGTGCCGGAGCATAGTTTACCAGTCACCACTGTTAGAAACATACGGAAACTTGGAACCATCCAGTGCTACATGTTACTCATGATGACAAGGGCCTGCCGCACAGTCAAGCACTCCTGCTCTTCACGTTTTGGCTGGGATCCTGCCTTTGGACCTGGAGGTGACCCGCCGTGGAATACACTATCGCCTATCAAGGGGAATCCCGGCCACCATCCTTAACTACACGATCAATCTCACAAACGAGACTCGTATGGAAAAGCGAACCCTCTTCTCTATACTCACTTAAACTTGGCAGCAGAGATGGACAGACACAAGCAAAGGACCAATCACGAAGAAATTTATTCCCCAGGTCGCTACAGTTTTCCCCAAAGCTCCCTCTTGGTTCTCTCCATGCTACATATCTTATTACCGGGCATGGATCTATCAAACAGAAGCTGACCCTGATGGGCATTGAGCAGGACCCCTACTGCTCCTGTGGCCAGGAAGAGGACTGGGATCATATGGTTTATACGTGTCCTCACTACGAAGACTTAAGATGCCGTTTAATTTCCAAAATTCATGATCTCCCACGAGACAGAGAATATCTGTACATCACTGAGCAGGAATATTACCTAGCTTTTACCAAGTTTGCCCAGGACCTGTTTGCTGTAAGAAGATCACACCTTGCACATCCAACTGCCTTCGCACTTTCATCTTATCCTTCATCTCTAAAGGACATTCTCTTCCCTCTTTAAGTGGACAAGAACAGGACTGGATCGGTACTCCCTAACTGAAAACAACCGTCATGGACATGGCACCCACGGTCTTGCCGCAACTCAACCAGACACGACTCCCTGCTAACCCTTATGTAGGGTAGGATTTGCTAACCCAGCATTTTTTTTTCATTTTTTTTTAAATTTTTAAAATTATTATTATTTACTTTTTTATTTTTATATATTTTTAATTTTTTAAAATTTATTATTATTTTATTTATTTATTTTTTATCTTTTTTTTTTTTTTTTTTTTTTACTTGACCTCTAGGTCAAGTAAAACTAGGAAGCTCAGGCGACCCTGGCAGAGACCAGCCGGAGAATTATGGGCAGCCTGGCTACCTTCTAGTGGTGTGTGCGGGCAACGTAGGGTCCCCTCAGGGGCCCTGTAGCCAAATGCCAGGACACAACAGAACCTAACGAAATATGTCATATACAACACACAACACTTTTCTGGCATTTACAGTAGTACTGTATTTCTTAACAGCGTACATGCGGCGCAGATATGGGAAACCACAGGTGGTGCTTGACCCTAACACTATGCACATATGCCACTATGTTGCTGTGGTTAGCTGTGTTGATTGGTATTATATCGCTCACTAGCTGTAATAGCGGCATAACTCAAAAATCGTAATTCTGAGGTAATCGATGAGGAAAATTTGGCTTTTAAAATTAATTTGTTTACAATTGAAGAAATTATGTGATTGTTGAAATATATTGTGATTCATCTCATCATACCCAGTGGCACTCAATATTAGGCTGGTTTGATCAACATTCCCTAATGGGTAACCAGAATATTCGAAAATGTAATCCCCTTTTTGAGTTTTGCCACTATCGCACCAACAAACACTCGAAATTTGTGGCTTGAGTCTTCTAAAGATGGAAGGTAATTAGGATGAAGAACAAAAAAAAAAAAAAAACATACATGTTATTGAGTTTATATTCATAAACCCAATAACATGTATGAACTACATTTTAATCTTTGAGAACATAATTGTGGTAACGCATAAATAAGAACAAGAAGTTAGTACGTAAGAATTTAAGTAATTCTTAAAAAAATTTATTCCTTTCATAAATTAACTTTTAGACTTTTATAAAAGCCTGCATGACATTTGGGAATTGCTATTGTTCAACCAACGGTGGAGCTCACTGTGCTTCGTTTTCGAAATCGGAATGGAACTCTTGAACCCTTTTTTTTTAAATTCGAAATCTACAAATGCCTCCAAAGGTTTTCTTGTTTTACTAGCTTTAACATTAACTGATTTATAATCATCCTGTTTGTACGATTTTATATATAATAAAAAGAGTCCAAATGCTGCTTTTCTGCTTCAAAGCTAGCACTTAATTAGTATTTCCATTAAATTTCATAGAAGTGCGTCGGGCGAAATCTTTCAGGTCGTAAAAATTGCAATGACTCGTCTCTGTGCAATGACTCGTCTTCTCCTTGAAAGGGTTTCCTGTCTTTCTGGCAGTTCTAGCTAATGTAGCCTATTGTGATGGGACGAATACAGGACCAGACTTTAGCGATCTTGTAATATTTTTCTATAATAATTAGAAGCACAGTCACTCTCGTTTTGCGTAAGACCTACAACAAGAAATTTGCATTGCATTACACTCCAATACTGGTACAACTAAAAAAGGATACTGAAGGAGGCACACTGAAGAAGTGCCACTGTTGACGCTGCTCGATGCAGTAGAAACTCAGCTGGCATAACGACACTTGTGTCACCTAGCCAGATAATATTGATCTCACACTGTACTCTTATTGCATAAATCTAGAGTCCACTGTCCCAACCTCATCAGTTGTATTAACTCAGAAATTAAGAATTTTGAGTTGTGCCACTATTTCAGCCAGTGCAGTGATATGTGCTCTTGTTAAAGGCGTTTATAAATATGGTTTTAAGTTGTTTATTTTAAATTAATTTGTGAAACTCGGGTATAGTGTCGTAAAGCTCGTCAGGTTTGACTATCTATCATCAAGGTAATATTTACGCTATATTTGCAATAAGTCTGTTTTGGCAGTTGGAACATTCTTTGTTCTAACTGTCAATTCCAGCTGCCTATGCTCTAACATAGCGCTGGTATTTGAAAGTTTTAAGAGCTGCTATTTAAATTCCGAAAGCTATGGATGCAGGGGACTTTCATTAGGTGGAGGGTTTTTTCACACTGAATAGTTATATTCAATTTTGGGACAAAATATCATCTTATCGAAAATATATTGATTTTTAATGACTTTGATGCTTGATTAGTTAAGGCATATGCAACCATTGTTATATAATATATATATATATATATTTTTTATATATATATATTTATATATATATATATATATTAAAAATATAAAATATATTTTTATATATATAAAAAAAAAAACTGTTTGTCAAATGGAGTCAAATTCACACAGGGGTGGTCGCACATGTGACGAAATTTGTCGTGTGAAACCAGAGGATGTTGCAAATTTTATGGATTTTAAAAAAACAGGAGCCTAATGTATTAGTATTAGTAATGGCCACATGGTGCAAGGAAGCCTATGGCTTATGCTGCACCAGCAAAAAAAAAAATAATAATAATAAATAATAAAAATAAATTTTAAAAAATTAATAAAAAAATAATAATAAAATAACAAAAATTCATAAAGTAAAATAATAAGAATAAAAACAAATTAATAATAATAAGAATAAAAACAAATTAATAATAATAAGAAGAAAATAAAAAAAATAATAATAAAAATTAATAAGAGAACAGGAAATGGACAACCTATGCATTTCCCTTCTCCCTTAGGTGTGGACATGTGGACATGTGCATATGTAATGGGCGACACTTAGAACGTCTGTTCAACTCTGCCTCCTATTTCTGTGAAGAACAGTATCACTACAAATGGGCCAGATGTGTGTGACGTAGTTTTGTGTGTGTGTTCTGTTGTTGTGTCTGGCCGCTTGGCTATCCAGAAGCATCAGTTACCTGGACAGATGATTCTGGGTACTCGTCCACACCATGGGAAGGTGGGCCAGTCCCAGTAAAACATGTAGTGTCTCAAAAGAGACGCTGATTCACCTATTGTTGCCAGAAGGTGAGCCAGGATCCTCTGGGGGCCCATTCCAGAGGGGGGAAAGGGAGAAAAAAAAAAGAAACCACTCGTGGTGCAGGTTATGCAGAAAAATAAATAAATAAAGAATAAAAAAAATGAACTGCCAAAGTCCCCTCTTGTGAAATTAAAACCGTTGCCTTTACTTTGAACTACTGTAATGTCTTTCATCATCTTCCAACTGGCGATTGTATGATGGTGATCATCATATAATCCTGCAATCACCATTGTATGATGGTGATCATCATACAACCATACATACATTCCTGACAATGGTTCTTGTACTTCAAGCACTATAATGTCATCTGATTCATTAGTAATGATAAGGTCAAGAATATTCTCACTCCTAGTACTTTCTCTAACATGCTGTTACAAATAATAATCATCTAGTTTATTTAAATAGTTTGTCCCCATCGTGAGTTTCCCTCCCACTTATTCCAATCAATCTGGGGCAGATTATAGTTACCCATAATAAGGCATTTACTCTTGCTAGCCATTTCCATCTATATGTAAAGACATTTGTCATGTTCTTCGCGATCATCTGGTGTGTAGATTACTCCCACTCTCATTGCTCCTTGCTTCCAACTAAAAACACCACACAGATTCTGTGCTGGCAGAAGTAACTTCGGACTCAGCAAAAGCTCTTTTCGCACTCAGGCTGCTTTCGATAAGAAGTATGACCCCTCCACATCTTCTATCTTCCCTAATTACTTTATATATATCTAGTGGAATTTCTGGGTGGCACCACGTTTCTGTTTGCTCTGTTATGTCAGCATCAGTTCTCCAAACCAGAAATTCAAATTCAGCCATTTTATTGACAAGACTCCTGACATTACTGTAGACACAGTGGAGATCAAGTGGTCATCTATACTTTACTACTCTGACACACCCCTTGAAGTTATTTTGCTTTGTATCCCAAGGTTCATCTTCCCCCTCATTTGAAACATTGCTACCCTGAGAACATCTTATCAACATTGGCTATTGAGGCAACAAACAAGAATTCATGAGGATGATAGCAGTGATGGATTACCGGGTTTTGAAAGTAAATAAAAACTTGCTTTTTTCATTTATTACCCCTTTTGTTATTGTTCTTTAAAGATGAATTAGAATAATATTTTTGTATATGAATTTTGGGGTATTTAAAATATTTAGGGTTCACCTTAGAAGGTCTGTGAAAATAATCATATATGTAAGAAAATCAATATTGTATTTCATCTAGTTGCAATTAAAGATTTTCTCTCTTTCTCTCAAAATTCTTTTGTTTGAAAAGAATTAATGTGATATGTGCAATAAAAAAAATCAGTTCCTCAAAAATATTATTATTATTTTTCTTAAACAATCTTTGCTAAATTATGGGTGTCTTATATGACGGGAAATACGGTAAAATACTAATTTCTGTCCTTTTTTGAAGAATATTTTCTTGCCCAGAAAAGTAAGCTCTCTCTTCAGATTTTGGGGAATCATTAAGCTTTAATTATCATACAGCATTAAAAAAATTCTCTATTATTTTTATCTTAGTGGGAAAGGCTGTAGCCCCTTTATCCTCTGTCTGGTATCTCCACAGAATATAGGTAAAGGGAAGCGAGAGAGATCATTTAAAAAAAATGAAAGTCACTGTTATGAATGACAGCACAATTTTCATGATGTGATGACATGGAAAACAGACGATGTATAAATAAACAGGTCATAGATTTGTTTACTAGACTAAATGAACTGATAGGCGTTATAGGGAGTAGGGCTGTTTCCTTGAGACTGCCTATGGGCGGATATTTATTAAAAGAATGTATACAATTACGTATAACTTTGAAAGAATTTTCCTTTCCTCTGTTGCCACCTTTCTTCCTCTAATAGGCATGGAATTCTTAGTAACAGGTGTTAGAGCAAGTAAATAAGATTTAGGTGTGGTTTAGACCTTGAAAGCATTAATTTTTGAGTGTGTTTTTAATTTTAAGATAATTTTTCATATGCATAGAGTGGACTGTTTGAGTGGATGATCAGGAAACAAGTACTGAATATTGTGTCGATTTTGATTTAAGCAATAATTATCAGAATGTAAAGTTTCTACGTTTGTTCCATTAACAAGATATAAAAAAATATTTTGGAATTTTGATGTAAATAAACATAGAAGCAACATAACTTTCCAATACATCATAGACTTTCAAAGTAAGGAAGGGCTTTCAAACAACAGTTGCTCTCATTGACAATTCATACTTTCAAAGAACCGACAATTCTAGATACAATGCCCCTCAAAATTTTATCTCTCGCTCGTTATACATAATATTACATTTTGTATTTATCATCTATTACTCATAAATGAATAACGAATGAAAGAGCTACTTTCTCTATTAATTAAAGACAATACAGGAAAATATATTTTAAAAACATTGGTTTGTTGACTTTTCGCCAACCCAACTGTGGCTACGAGGAATCATTATATTGTCAAGCCATACAATGGTGCTGTGCTAGGCTTCTACATCAAAGCAACAAAAAAGAAGAAGTCATCTGTCAGAACTCACTTCTTATAAGAACGAAGGTACTGATACAGATGTACCTCTTTTCATTCGAAAGGTGAAGGTACGCGACTTTACTCCAACGAATGTTAAAGGGTTAGGCGGCCAATGCGTTTGAGAATGGCAGAATCAAAGGAAAGTTTTATAACTAATAGGGTCATGAGTAAAGTCGCGGATTTCAGTCGTTTGCCGCGCATTGCAAACTGTCTCGGGAAATGTCCCGGATTGGACATGTAGCCTCCATATTTAATGGCAAGTATAATGCAAATAATTTGCATTTGCCGGGAACCAATGGTACAATGGAAAGAGTTTTTGCGATAGAAAATAAGCTGTGGACGTCAACAAAAAAAAAAAAAAAAAAACTGATCGTAGAAAAGCTAAAAGCAGTACTACAAGTTAAGTGCAATTTTGCTAATTCTTGTGAAGAATTTTACGAAGAAATAGCAAATAATGAACAATATTAAGGTAAATTCACTCAGCGGAAAAATATATTTTATTTCTCTTGTTTTTATTGTTAAAATAAGTATGTACAGTATTATTATTATTGCTCTTTTATTTATTTCTCCCTGATTGGGGTTCCACCTCGTCACAGGTATTGCTACCAAGTACACAGTGTGGTTGTTGTTATATCCGGTGTTACTGTTGGTCGAGGCACTCTCTGACTATCCTACAAGTGAGCGTTCAGGATTGCGACTTTCTTGAGTTCCTTGTAGGTGTTTGCTGAGAGACCTATTGCTGCTAGGCTGTTATCTATGGTCTTTGGCACCATACCGGTGGTTGACACGGTGATCGAGATGTTCGTTACTTGTTGCATATGCCACATCCCTTTTATCTCCTGTCAGGTTCGGTTACTTCTTGATTTTTACCCCTTGGGTTTTCTGCAGGTTACCAATATTGGTTACCGCTATGTCAATCAGATAGGTAGCTTTTTCCTTCTTTTTGTCCACAAGGGTTATGTCCGGTCTGTTGTGCGGGTTTGTCTTATCTGTTATTATGGTGCGGTACAAGCACAGCTTGTGGGTTGGGTTCTCTAGTACTGCCTAGGGTTCATACTTGTAGTACGGTACACTTTCTTTGACCAACTGGTATTTCCTTGCTAGCTTCTGATGTATTTCCTTGCTAGCTTCTGATGCATTATCCTGGCTACCTGGTCGTGTCTATGAGTTTACTCAGTCTAGGTGATCACCTTGCATCCCGCAGTGACGTGTTGGATCGTTTCTGAGGCCAGGTGGCATCGTCGACATGTGTCATCGGACACTCCAGGCTCCTTGGCGATGTATTTTCTGTAGTTTCTGGTGTTGATTACGTGATCTTGGATGGCGAGCATAAATCCTTCAGTCTCAGGGAAGAGCGTTCTACTCGTGAGCTATGCATTGGAAGCAATTTTATCTATGTGATCTATATGGAGATCATTGTAGTGTCTGCCACAGAGTGTCTTCTTTGCCCATCTTTCTAGCTTTGTTTGTGCCTTCTGGTTGAGAGGGGATTCTTCGCTTAGGTTGAGTGGGTATACTGCTTGTTTATCTTCCTTATGGTTTGGTGGAGTGCTGCTATGTGTTTCTGGAAGTAATCCTTCAGGTTAGCAATCGCTGTTTTCTGTTACTTTATGAGGTCTATCAGGCCCCCCCCCCCTTCTTAACGAGCAATTGTCAGTCTCTCCACGGCTGACTTCGGTTGGAGTTTGTGGCTCTTGGTCATCCTTGTCGTTGTCTTTCTCATGATATCCTGCAGCTCGGTGTTAGTCCAATCTATGACCCCGAAAGAGTATGTTAGCACTGGGGCTGCAAATGGCTTTAACTGTGTTCCTTCCGTTTAGCTTTGCTTTCAGCAGGTTTCTGAGTCTTTGATGATATTTTTCGGTCAGGCAGGCCTTAATTTCCTTGTGATGTAACTGCTGAGCCTGCATCAACCTCGAGTATTTGTAGGCCTCCCTTTGTCATGGCTTTGATCTCTTTATCAGTTTGCAGCTGGTAGTTTTGGTTGACTAATTTTCCCTGGTGCAATCCGTGGGTCTTGCATTTGTCTAGACCAAATTCCATCCTAATATCATTGCTAAATTCTTCGGTGATCCGGAGTAGTTGCTGGAGTTGCTTCTCGGTTGCCGCGTAGAGCTTGATGTCACCCATGTACATCAGGTGGGTGAGGGTGCACAGGTTCTTCCTTCCTTCTTTAACTTTAGTACAGGTTCTTCCTTCCTTCTTCGAGGTTATTATGGTCGCCATTATTATTATTATTATTTGTGAATATTATTATTTCACAGAAAAAACATAACCTTTTTTCACTAAACAAAAATGAAAATAATTAAAATATGACCTCTCTAATAAATGTTTTTTTTCCCTTCTAATTATAATTATTTTCTCAGTTCACATCCTTCACGCAACCTTCTGTTCGTTACGTAGCGTAACACGACGGGTACCGTAAATTGAATTTCAGCTTTTTTGTGAGAAAAAAAAATAATAATGTATATCATATATACGCTATATATATATATATATTATTTTTTTTTAAGAAATTTGATATTTTTTTCAGTTTAGTTCAAAGAACTCAATGTATTTAATTTATATTTTGTATGTGAATATTTTTATATATTCACATACAAAACTGAATATATGTGTAAAATATGTAAAAAAATATATGTGTATATTGTTTCTAGGGGGGTTGAGAAATCCCCCCCCCCCCTGGATGTCCAGCATTAGAATGCTAAGGTTCTGGTCACTTTAGTCATTAATAATGTGCTATGTGCTTTCCTTTCGCGAATGCAATTTATTAGTTTTTATACTGTATTTGTTTGAATTTAATTCCTACAGTTCACTAGTATAGCAAACTGTAAGAATCGGATGCAAACAAAGCAGGAAAGGTTTAAAAGAGAGTATGCAAACTTGAGATATCAAGAATCACGACAAGATATTTGCGATGTTTCAAATAGGCCGTTATCAGCAGTTTGTCACTGCGTGCAACCTCCGCACGTTCTAACCTTGCAAGGTGAACTACAGCAGCGTCATGAAAACATGGAAAGACAAGGCTGTATATAATGGCTATAAAGTAAAACAGGTAAATCATGTGAATGTTTTAACATAAACATATTAATCTACACGTAATAATCAAATGTTATTGTATCTGTATTCCGTCGTGTCTGTATTCGTCGTTATGTGTAGTTGGTCGATCACATCCTGCTTGACTTTTTCCAAGATTGCTCCACTTCATGCGTTGGCCTCTTCTTCCTTTCTGGGTGGTCACTTGCGCAGTTGCGCAGGAAGCACTTACAGTCGGTTGTGTGGGTCGTCTTTCTCTTCAATTGTGGTAGCGCCACTCGCTTCACTATCCACAGAAGACTGACTCCGAGTTGTTGAACCGACCCCTCTGCCTAAAGGCTGAACGTGAGTGACTTTATCCTGGGCCCACGTGAGTAGCACAGTAGATGGGATCGCCTTCCTCCCCACAGCGGGTGGGAAAGACTTGAATTCTAGTCCCGTCGATGACGGGAGGAAGTTTTATTGGCCTTTTTCACGCCGTTTCTGAGTTAGCCGATCTCAGGCGAGGGAAGCATGATTTTTTTCTCCTGGAAACTCGAGTTTTTCGTTCAGCTAACAAAAAATCCATCTCAGAACACACGCAATTTACGGATTGAATTTCAACTTTATTGGCACAAAAACGACAAAGGCTAATGGTGCACCACGACTACGTGCAATCTACAGACAATATACGCGGAGAAATATGGCCGCAGTTAGTTATGCTCCTAGAGCCCTACTGCAACAACTTTATCCTGCGCCATACTCGATGCATTATGTTCAATATTTCTACTGCACATCTTCATTCAGATATGGAGGTGGACCTGTTTTAGCTTTTTCTTTTGCATCCAGTGGTGGGCGGTAGTTATGGTAGCGACACTAGCGACACTTTCACGATCTTTTTTTCTGCTCGCGGTGGGATTCGAACCTAGGTCCATGATATTTGTAGTTCGGCGTCGTAACCATTGGGCTAATCGCGCCTACTGCTACTACTACTACTACTATTATTATTTATTTTTTTTTTCCTGATTGGGGGTTCCACCTCGTGACGGGTATTGCTACCAAGTACACAAGTAAGAGTGGTTGTTGTTATGTCTGTTGAAGTTACTGTTGGTCGACGAACTTTCTGACTATCCTACAGGTGTTCAGGATTGCGACTTTTTGGAATTCCATGTAGGTGTTCGCTGGGAGACCTATTGCTGCTAAGCTGTTATTTAGGGTCTTTGGTACCATACCTGTGGTTGACACGATTATCGGGATGGTCGTTGCTTGTTGCATATGCCACATCTCTTTGGTTTCCTGTCTTAGGTTCATGTACTTTCTGATTTTTTCCTCTTGGATTTTCTGGAGGTTGCGAGTGTTGGGCACCGCTATGTAATCAGATAGGTAACCTTTTCCTTCTTGTCCACAAGGGGGGAGGGGTAAGTCCAGTCTGTTTTGCTGGATTGTCTTATCCGTTATTATGGTGCAGTCCCGGTACAGCTTGTGGGTTGGGGTCTCTAGTACAGCCTGGGGTTCGTACTTGTACTTTCTTTGATCTTATTATTTTATTATTATTTTCATCCAGTGGTGGGTGGTAGTTACGGTAGCGACACCAGATTGCGCCACTCTCTTCCTCATCCGCCACTATTATTATTATTATTATTATTATTATAAAATACATTTACTAGGATTCAATAAAATTACATTTTCCCGCAACTAAGAAGAGATGCAGTCCAGACGGGAGTGTAGAGCAAACATTTGTTAATTAATATTAACAGGCTGAAGAATACTAAGTAATTAAAATAGATATATGCAATTCGTTTTTATGTAGGCTAAATGTTTTTAGCCTACATAAAATGCAAAATGCTAAATTCTTTTTTGTATCTTGCAACTTGTAGTCTTCAGACGTCTAGAGGGTTGTCAGCAGCGTTACTTATTTGCTAGTTTTTTTAGCGTGTGGCGGTATGTGCAGTATATATTATGCTATTGACAGTTAGTTGCGGTGAGTCGCTAGAAACTACAAACACCACTTTTGTTAAAAAGATTCTGGCATGCCTCCAAAACTATTAATGTACTTCAGTGCAGGTTCTCCCCAATCAATCTTCATTCGTTTCCAAGCAGCACTCCGCTAGAGATTCCATTGCCAGATTTACAGAACTGGTATACTCTGCCTTGTCCTTCGACATCCTTTTCGCACGTGTGGGAGAACATTAACTTCAATTGCAACAAAGCATGGAGAAAGATCGTTTGTATTTGTCTTACCATAGTGACTGCAAAGCAATTGGTAACACTTTTGTCGTTGTATTGAATATCTTTTTTTCTGTTTTCATTAACTTCGCCCTTTCCAGGCTGGCAACGATCAAAGGATCTCTTCACCGGTGGATGTACAGTTTATGTTTCACTCATTGCAAGTACTGAAGTACCCCTCTGTATCAACAACGACCCAAACATTTTCAAACCATATAACTGTAGATGCAGTAGAATTCGATTCGATTAATGACTTTGTCCAAAATACACACCTCCTACGTGTATCTGAGTGCATGCAGTGCGTGCCTGCACGGCTCTTTCCGTAACTGCAAAGTGATTTTCCCAGAATTTCGAATTAAAAAACTCTTTTAACAGCTGGACAAAAAGTAACCTTATGTCATGGAGTTGGGGGGGGGGGTTTAGATGTTAGTGAACACTTCGTGAGCGCTTGTGGTCTACGCGCGCGTGCGCACACACACACACACACGTGTGTGTGTGTGTAGTGGGTGTTGGGGTCTTTGGGATCTTTTATGCTCGCGCAACAATTCCAGTGGACTATCTGAATATTGTAAATATCAGATATACCCGTGTCTTACTTGTCCTCAATAGTGGGTGAAGTATATTTTTCAACAGGACCAGGTACGTTGCCACAGGCCCATAAATATGCTGATGTAGTTACAGGAACATTCGGCGATTTTAACCTTCCCCTCCCGCTTTCTAAGCCAATAAACTCTCCTAATTTTAACCTAATCGAACATTGGTCGAAGATGACTTCGGATCGCGAGAGGTAGGGTTCTCCACCACCTACAGTACCACGGTAACGGGACATTCTTTCAGGCTGCATAATAAGCAATAACTGAGGTACGAGCTATCATGCCTATCTCATTACCGGACACGGTTCTCTAAATAGGAAAGTGCATACACTGGGACTCATCGACACTCCCTACTGCTTTTGCGGACAAAGTGAAAGTTGGAAACTCTTGCTTTTGGAATGTGTACATTACCACGACATCAGAAACCGTCTCCAGAATAATATCCAGGACTTCCTCCCAGCCGATCTGCATCACTGGTATGTACTCAGAACAACCTCGAAGCCTTCCAGACCTTCGCAGCTGAGGTAATTGCCTGGAGGAGGACACTGATCGCCAATCACTGACGTGGAAATCCCGATAATTAACAATGCCACTGCCACTGCCAACTGAAAGCCGCTACTTCTACTGACTGTTACTTCAGTGCAATTTTTCCTCCCTCTAACCTTCGTTCTTCATTGTTTCTGGGGCCTGCCCTGGAACTAGGAGCAGCCTTGGCTCACTTTTTCTTCTTTTTCATCTCTCCTCTGCGGGATAGAAAACCACTCTCTCTCTCTTCCCCCCCCCCCTCTCTCTTTTCTCTGCTGGCACCCCGACTCACCTCTTCCTCTTCACTGTAGCCAGGGTGTGGAATTATTATTATTTTTTTTTTCTTTAATTATTATTTTTAATTTATTTAGCTTTTTTTTTCATTATTTTATTATATATATATATATATATATATATATTTTTTTTTTTTTTTTTTTTACTCGCGCTCTCTTCTGGCACCTGGGACTTGGGCTGTCACTGGTGCCAGACAACTCTCTCTCTCTCTCTCTCTCTCTCTCTCTTTATCGCAGGGAATATTTTATTTATTGTTATTTTTTTATTTATTTATTTATTATTATTTTTTATTATTACTTATTTATTTATTTATTTATTATTATTATTTTTTATTTATTTGTTATTATTATTATATTTATTTATTTATTTATTATCATTATTTTTTATTATTTATTTATTATTTTTTATTATTTATTTATTATTTTTTATTATTATTTATTTATTATTTTTTTATTATTATCATTATTTTTATTTATTTATTTTTTTTTTTCATATTTTTTTATTATTTTATTTTTTTTTTTTTGAACCACGGGAATTTTTTTTTCCCTCTCTGGAGTGGGCCCCAAGGGAATTCTGGCTCACCTTTTATCAACATCAGGTGGGTCAGAGTCTCGTATCGACACAGTACTGCTCCACTGGGGCTGGCCCACCTTCCCGTGGTGTGGCTGAGTACCCAGAATCATCTGTCCAGTGACTTATGCTTCTGGGTAGCCAAGAGGCTAGAAGAGAACAACAAAACACACACATAATACACACAAACCTATACTACTCACATTTCTAGCCCTCTTACAGTCGTACTGTCCTTCATAGAGATACGAAGCGGAGATGAACTCACGTTCAAGGAGCTGCCCCTTACAAAATCACATGTATCTTGCCTGGTGGAATACATGTAAAAGCCTATCTTATTTCAGTGATCGGTGTTTACATTTATCTCTCTCTTTCTCAGACTGTGGGTAAGGCCTGAGTTCGATACTTACCAGTCGAAGTTCAAAAATGCTGATGCCTAATAGTTTTGTGGTCTTAGTTGCTTCGGCACAAATTCTAAACACCTAGATCCAACACTGTCTTTCTTGTTCTTTTGGCAGCTCTTATCCAATTACTGGATGAGCTTGGCAACTGGGCAACTTTGAGAGGACTTGATTGTGTATAAGGCTGTAGGTGGGATTAGTAAAATGGACGATGGCGAAATTTTCACTGTTATAAAGAATTCCAGAACCAGGGGCTATAAATTCAAATTACAGGGCGCGAGACTAAGACTGGATTAAAATTGTTATTATTATTTTTAGGCCACCCGAATAATTAAATTGTCTAGGGCTGGATTGTAGAAAGTTTTTTTTTTTTTTTTTCTTTTACTAGGGGCCATACATTCAAATTAAAGGGAATGAGGTTAAGACTGAACTGTAGAAAATTTTCTTTCATCCAGCGAGTTGTTGATTACTGGAACAAGTCTCCTCTGGCGGTAGTTGAATCTGACAATTTGAAGAAAGTTCAAAGGTCAACTGGATAGTTACTTACGTGAGGGCCCATGGTTAATCTATTTTCTTAACTAGTTTTAACATTTTTTTTAGCCGGTGCAGCAAAACCATGTGTCTTCCTTACACTATATGGCTAATATTAATGCTGATACTAATGAGCTCCAGCCAAAGTGATTAAGTTGTCATTAGAGGACTAAGTGCTGGTTTGAAAAATTTTGTGTACTGCATGAAAATAGGATCAAAGCTTTAACTTTACTTCTTGTGGAATTTTAAACTGCCTTCATTTGGGAATTAGAAGCGTGGAAGATTCCATCTACCTGATTGTAAGTAAGAACTAAGCCTCACAAATACCAAACTGAAGAAATCGAATATGTCCTTTATTTTTCTTGGGTTGAACTTAATAAACTTATACAAAATATATCAAACTCCATGGATCAGTGCTTCTCGTATCGAAGTGGATGTATATTATATCTAATAAATACTGTCTATATACAGGGTGTCTCAAAAATACACGCATAACTTCATGAATGAGTTCCTCATATGTAGACAATAAAAATATTTTATATCAACATAGTTCCGGAAATGTTTGGTTTCCCAGTTTTGAAGGTCTGTCTATGACACTTAACTGTTCACATCACCTTATAGTAATTATTCAAAATTACTATAAGGTGATTTTCTGCCTGAATACAGGCCTCACATCGACGTCTCATGGACTCGCGAAGACGATGCCAAATTTCTGGCATGTTTCGTATTGTCTCACAACCTGCCACAATTCGATTGCGGAGAGTTTCCACATCAGCTACCGGAGTCGAATACACCAATGACTTTAAATGGCCCCACAAGAAGAAATCTAGTGGGTTTAAATCAGTGAGCGTGGAGGCCATGCAGTTGGTCCACCCCTCTACTTCAGGAGTCGTAGATCTTGGTCGTCCTCTGTCGGCAGCACGAGGTGTAAAGGTCCCATGTTCACAAAGGCGGCGATGGATACCTTCAAACGTTTTCCTGTCTGGACATCTTCGTTCTGGGAACCTTTCGTGGTACAAACGACGAGCCTCCAGAGCATTGCCGTCCGCCAAACCGTACATAAAGTGCATATCCGCTTGCTCCTGATTTGAGTACATGGTCGGAATGGAAAACCACCAGATTCTGTGAGTACCTTGTGATGAAGGAAATCACGTGCAGGAGATAAGACATTCCAGTTAATAACTCGGGAACCAAGCATTTCCGGAACTATGTTGATATAAAATATTTTTATTGTCTACATATGAGGAACTCATTCCTGAAGTTATGCCGTGTATTTTTGAGACACCCTATATATATATATATTTTTTTTTTTTTTCTTACGATGGCAAAGCAACTAACGCTACGAGAAGTCTGTGTACCATGTTATATAAATTGGGTGTATGCAATAGTCGTTCACCAGTTTTGTTGTTTAGCCCATTTGAGACCGTTATTGAATGCTTTACTAATTCGAGACTGCTGTAATCATTATATAATATTGTAGCGTAGGGCAGAGAGAATGTAAAATTAAATTTGATAATCAAAATGGGAACGGATATACCTTAAATTAAAAGGAAATAAAAGATTAAAATTGGGCGTTCGTGAGTACTGATTTCATTGCATTACAACCTTCTTGTTGCAGCGAATTCCCAATGAAAAAATGTACACCAGTTTGCAAAACGCCATCCAGATTACGGTGTTAGTATCAGTAGAGGAAAATGATGCAAGAAAAAGCTTTATACAGCTGCTTCAAAAAAAAAAAAAATAAAATAATAAAATTAAATAAATAAAACACTTCAGGCATCCCCCTCTAAGAATTTATGTAGAGTAGTTATTTCTTAAAATTAAAATTTAGGCTATCCGCATCCACAACACCAGAAAGAAATTTATTATAGCAATCAGCTAACCGTTCGCTGAAGGAAAATTCCCGCATATCTATCGTGCAACCATCCTTCCTGAATTTAAATTTGTCACCTCATTCTGAGCAAGAGTAAGGAGGACCACCAGAATTTAGCTTACTCAAGCCAACACTTCAGTACTTCACTCCAACACTTCAGTACTTCACTCCAACACTTCAATACTCCAACACTTCAATACTCCAACATTCAATACTTCAACACTTCAAGCCTTGAACACTTCAATCAGATCTAGATGCCTAGTTTCCAGACAATGCAATTTGCAGAACTGAAGCTCTTCCTGGTAGGAGCACCCTTTTGCTCTCCTGACTAACTTCGTTGCCTTTCTCTACACCCGTTCTAACAGTTCCACCTCCTTCCTAAAATAAGGCCTCCAGAGCTGTATGCAGTAGTGAAGATGTTGTCTAATCATTTCCTTATACAATCGGATACCTCTTTACCCCCGCTAGCAATATTCCTGTATATCACTGACAATACCTTGGCAGCCTGTCTGCACTGCTTAGAGTATTTCATATCGGACGGGACAATTACCCCAAATCGTTTTCACTTTCCACTGATCTCAGTGTGGTACTCAACCATCCCTTTATCCGAAGCAGTAACTTTCCCTTAATTCCACCATCTGTACAGCAGTCTTTTATGTGAAACAGTATCAAAAGCTTTTCTGAAATCTAAGTATCCTAGATAAATACGAAGTTATGGCTGGTCAGGGAACTAAGCATAGGAAGCATCCTGCCATGCCGATGTGGCCTGCATTCCATTCTATTCTGGAAGTTGTCACAAAAGATTGCCAGAATACTTAAATAATATAACAGCCAATGTAGACAAGTACATGGCAGAAAACTACAAACAGTGTGTGTTCCAATCAAATTAAATAAAACAGTGTGTGTTCCCCTCAAAATGTTCTAAAGCGGGATGATTTTTATGGGATTAAGTATTCCCAATGTGATGGGAGCCATATCGGCGAGGCAAAAAGACGTCTCAAGACGAAAGACGTCTTGAGGCCTAGGAAACCACGCTGATGCGTTACGAAAAGCAGATTTCAGTTCGGCAATTGCTGAACATGGGAAGTAGTCTTCTTGGTGATCACTGTTTACTGCTAGCTAAGTTGCCAGAAACGCACGCACACACACACACACACACACACACACACACGGCACAAATATAGCCCTATATTCACATCTGGCCATTTTACAGAGACTGTATTACACAGTGCGTCACGGCGTAGTTGAACTAAAGTTCAGAGGTTGCCTTACATCACCTTTCTGCATGCCCATGTGTGTGTCAGCAAGGACAACACATAAACTCCCCTCTCGCTCGGCAGATACCATCAGATACGATGAGAACCAACATTGCCAACGCTTAGA